>NW_024429188.1:107371762-107674262 GCF_017639785.1 Mesocricetus auratus | reverse complement strand
TTTGTGGCTTTTTTTTTGGTTTTTTTTGAGACATGGTTTCTCTCCTTGCTTTGTTTTTAGAGAACTGAATGGCTGCAAGTTATCAACTATATAACTAGGGCTATGAAACACAGCAGTCAAAGAATAGAGAGAAGCTGCAATAAAAGATAATATTCAAGAGTCTCCTTTAAATTATGCAGTTTCATGTATGGGAAAAATTCTCTTTGGAATTTTGACTTGTAAAAACAAAAACAAAAATCAAAATAGAATTGATAATTAATATTGCCTCATTCCAACAATTTTTAACAGTTATACTCATAACAATGAACATGGGGCCAGGCAGTGGTGGCACATGCTTTTAATCCCAACACTTGGGAGGTAGAGGCAGAAGGAACTCTGTGAGTTGGAGACCAGCCTGTTCTTCAAGAGCTAGTTCCAGGACAGCCTCCAAAGCCACAGAGAAACCCTGTCTCAAAAAACCAAAAAACAAAGAAAAAAACCCACATTGAATGAGGGGCAGAAGTAGTTTCACATAACTCATGAAGAAATGCATGTTATATAAATGTTAATACTTGGTTTATAAATCATTTTGCCCAAGTTAATATGTTATTTTTGATAAGGTTTATGCCATTGTTAATTGCAACGCTAACTCAACAAAAATTGTAGTTGTTATGGTAAATTGAAAATAAAAGTCTAATATGTATACATTTCTGAGATTAATAATGAGGTTGTTAAAAGAGCATATGTAAGCATTTAGAAAACAGAGGAGATGCTTAGTCTTGCTGCAATTTGCTTTACCTTGTTTGGCTGATATCCATGAGGCCTGCCCTTTTCTGACTAGAAATTGAGGAATGAATAGGGGGAGTAGACAGAGAGGAGGTAGTAGAGGGGACTGGGAGGAGGAGAGAAGAGAAACTGCAGTCACAATGCAAATTAGAATAATAGTAATAATACTATTAACTTTAAAAGTCTCCCATTGGAAAAAATGGAATTTTGTTATGGCTTAATCAACAGATGTAAGGAAGAAAATCAAGACACAAAACACTCATACTTTATGATATTTCTATAGGTTCCTTTTCTTGCTGTAAAACAAACTGACAAGAAGCAACTTAATGAAGGTAAGGTTTGAATAACTGATTTTGACTGTCAACTGGACAGAATTTATACTCACTACAGAAACAAATTTCTGGACACATCTGTGAGGGATTTTTCTATACTATGTTATTTGAAGACCCACCAAAATTTGTACCGTACCATTCTTTAATGTGGGGTCTTGGATTAAACAAAAATGAGAGACAGACCTGAGCAGCAGGATCCATCACTCTCTGCTTCTTTACTAGAGATACAAAGTAAACAGCTGCCTCAAGCAGATGCCACCATAACTAACATCCTAAAACTGATTTTGTCAGATATTTTGTCACAGTAACAGTATAAGTTAACTAATATGGGTTTAGACTCACAACTTAAGGGTACAGTCTAGCATAGGGAGGAAGCTACTTTGGCAAGAGCATAAAGGCAGCTAGTCACACTGTATATTTGTTACTTTTCTATTGCTGTGATAAAACACCATAATCAAAGCAACATATAGAAGGAAGGGTTTATTTGGGATTTAAAGTTCCAGAGGGATAAGAGCCCATCACCGTCAAGGCAATGAAGCATGGCAGAAAGCACTCGGCATAGTAACAGGAATAGCTGACCGTTAACGTCTTGAAAACCAGAAGCAAGAGACAGAGAGAACAATGGAAATGGCACATGGCTTTTGAAACATCAAAGCCTTACCAAAGTAACATATTTCCCCTAGCAAGGTCATTCCTCCTAAACCATCCCTAACAGAATCACCATACTAGGGATTAAGTATCTAAATGTCTGAGCATATGAGGAACATCTCCTTCAAACAGCCATGCATTGCAGCCCCAGTTAGGAAACAGTGATAAATGCTGATGCACAGCTCACTTTTCCATTTTATGTAGTGCAGGACAACATGCTACAGAATGATGTCACTTGCTATCATGGGGGGCTTCATTCCACATTCACCAAGAGATGTGTTTCTACAGCTTCAATAGCAACTCTTAATCTCAATCACCTTTAACATGATGATTTATTGTCACAATGCTCTTTATTAAGTTTAAATATAAGCAGATTTTATTGTGTCAGGAATGTACAAATCAGCTGGGTGTGGTGGCGCACGCCTTAAATCCCAGCACTCGGAAGGCAGAGGCAGGTGGATCTCTGTGAATTCAAGGCCAGCTTTGTCTATAGATAGTGTCCCAAGACAGCCAGGACTGTTATACAAAGAAAGCCTGTCTGGAAACCCACCCATGCAAAAAAAAATCAATAAATCTTTCCTACACAGGACCAAATACTACTAGACCACATGGGCCATATAGATGCATTCAAAAAGTAATTCATTTCAGTTGTTACCAAGTGAAATCACCGAAGACATCACAAAAGTGAAGGGGTATTGTTCCTGTAAAACCATTCACAAAAAAGTTGGCAGCTGATATTCGACTTGTGAACCCTGATATAAAAACAAACAAAAACTATTTATTCATTGTTGCCTTAAAAGGAAATATAGACCGACTGCTGGGGAGCCTGCATGGGACTGACCTAGGCCCTTGAATGTGGGTGACAGTTGTGTGGCTTGGTCTGTTTAAGGGATCCCTGACAGTGGGACCAGGATCCGTCTCTGGTGCATGAGCTGGCTTTTTGGAACCTGTTTCCTATGGTGGGATGCCATGCTCACCCTTGATACAGAGGGGAGGGGCTTGTTGCTGCCTCAAAAGAATGTGCCAGGCTTTGTTGACTCCCATGGGAGGCCTTAACCTTTCTGAGGAGTGGATGGGAGGGTGGTTGGGGAGGAAAGGGGGAGTGGAAGGAAGGGAGGGAGAGGGAACTGCTGTTGGTATGCAAAATGAGTAAAAATTTAAAATAAAAAGACAAAAATGTAAATTAGTGAAAATTTTGTAAGAAATACTCATTTAACAAGAACTTTTTCCACCATGTTCCTTATAGAGGCAGAATCTTGGATACAACCTAAATAGTCACTAGTAAAACTTTGCAAAAACAAGGGACATATTACCATTAAAATAATTTTGCAAATCAATATATACTTGCATGTAGACCATATAATAAAAAATAAAAATAAGGCATTAAATAATGTACAATATGACTCTCCTTTCCATGTAATGATACACACACACACACACACACACCTCTTTAAAAATGATTTAAGAAGACATTTTTTAAAGTCTCATAAGCTCCATTACTATCTCACCTTGATGAATAAATTAAACCCACACTTGCACTTGAATCTATGCTGAACACAAGCTAGTTCTTTGAACTTTTTTTTCTTCCTGTTGTCCTGTCTAATGTAGTCAAAGGCAAGAGTTTTGTGAGCATCTCCTTGTATAATGTGAATCAAAATACTGCGGTGTACATGGTCAAAAGGACTTTGGCCAGAGATAGTTCTGACTTGTTAAACTCATTTCTTTGAGCATAATACCGTGATTATCAATTTATTTTCCTTCTGCTTGGTCCTTAGGAGGCAATGAACTTGCATGAAGGCCTAAATTCTGATATACCATGTTTAAGATAGAGTAAAAAAAATAGAATCATCCAACTGAGAGTTTTGACAGAGATATGAATCCACTGTTATAGGTATAAATGTGAGTCACTAGGTTATCCACTGAGGTTCTCATTTCCCATAATACAAAATTGAACCAAAGTCACACAGTTAGTGAGTAGACACGGATACCAATTACTATGAAAGAGAAAGGTACCTCACAGAAAGAAAGTCAACTATGAGCTAGAGCAGGATCTACATTCAAAAAGCTGAGAGGCCTCAGCATCAAGATCATTTACATAGAAACTTCCTTCTCTAGAATTCAAATATTACAGAGCTTTTCATAAGTACACTGTTTTTATAAGTATAACACTGGTAGGGAGGACTGTCCAGTCTTCCTCAGCCAACTAGCATTTTTCATAGGTTAATCTGATGCCTCTTTCTCTAGTCCTACTCTCATACTACGTAACTAAATATGATCCAACCTCTGGGAGGGCTGCTGTAAATATTCTGAGTTATGAACACAACTTGAAGTTCAGAATACATCCATAACCTTTAAGTGACAAGTTGAAATCCAATGAAACTGTTCTTGATCACCCTCAGACAGGAAGTTTTGAGTGCTGATGATGGAGATCCTTACAACTGAGCCATGATTAAGAAGGGGTACAATTGCTTTGAGTTGACAATAGAGAGTTTTCCTTCCAAAGACTTACAAAGCATGACTCTCCTGTCAAATGCTAACAAGGTGGGAGAGATATTTTGTAATCTTGGGTGGTGGCTATCATTTTTATTTTTTGCCATGCATGTAACAACTAGTATTTTTCCTCATGTTTGGTGTTAAGATGTATACAATGCAGATTATGTTTTGAGAGGTAAACTAAAGTATATTTACTTTACCAAAGTTAAAGCAAAACACACCTGGTTTAGAGAACAGAATCTCTTGCCTAGTTGGGGAATCTAATATTGAAGTTGGATCAGGTCATTCATTTGGCCAAGACACTACCTCTAGGAAAATGGGCTTACCTTGAGACATTCTAAATTAGAAATGTAGAATAATTAACTATTTAATGATTTACTGTTCTTTTTCTTTCCCAGAATTCCTACCCCTAGTGCAGTGGCTTAAACACAATAGTCAACTATGGTAATAAGTTTACCCACAGTTTTGAATTATTAGCAAACACATAACTTTCTTCTATCTCTTCTCTACACATGCTTTCCTTAACACTATGTGCTTTCTCCCCGAAAGTCGGGCTTCCTTATTGTTTCTCTAAAGTCTTCCTTCTGCCATGTGGCTGCTTGTCTCCAATGTGGCTGACCTCTACACCAAGGAAAATGGCATGATCTTTGTTCCTTCTCTCCTCCATTCTCCCCTGTCAGGTAGCTCCTGGAGTTTTACAGCTTTCCTGGCCTGGAGATATTCTTTTGAACTCTAACTGTCCTTTTATCCTTCTCCTGAATCTATTATTAAATTATTTTGTTAGTGAGACGAATAACCCAACACGGGACCCCAATTGCCCTAGCATCTTCATAAAAATGTCTGAAAATGTTTGTCCAAACAAGAATGATAATTATTGTTCTATTTCTATATCGTTGCAATTATCATGTTTATTAACTTTGTTCTTTGTAATTTTGGGATATTTTAAAACTATAATAATTGCATGTCATTTTTACACAAAGTGAAACAGTAAGCTACTTTATATTTTTTTAAAAAAATACACTGATAATACCAGACCTAGAACTATTTGTCTCTTTCTTTTTTGATTCTCTGCCATGCTCAACGTCAACACATCTTTTCAAATAATAATTCTGTTTACAACTCCACTGAATTTGAGAGATAGAGCATTATTACTAAAAAATCCAGTCTTCCTTTCTTTTGACAAAGTTTCTGGTCATTCAATACAGTGCAAGTCCATCTTAGCTATGAAAATGTCTGCCTTGAGCATTCACTCTCCTGTTTCCCGTAACATTTTGCATCTACATTAGCTGTCACTTTGATTGGCTTTATTCCCTATGCTGTCTGTGCAAAGTAATCCCCAGTTCAAGTCACTGTTCCTTGCTGTATTTCTCCAACCGATTGCAGCTTGTTGAAGGAGTACCCAGCCCATTCAAAGGCTCCTGTGACCTTCACCCACACCTGAGAAACTGCCATTTCCTCTGAGATAGCTTGACACCACCTTCAACATAACATGTCTTAAACTATATCTATTGTTCCGAGACAGTGTTCCCACTAGACCTTTCCCTTTCTACCCACAGAAGTAGGTCACAGTTCCATTGCTCTTGCAATAACTTTGGTGAAAACCAAAGAAAAGGCAAAATGAGATCTTTATGCACAATACAAAGATCAAAAAAGAACAGTAAGTCTGAATACAAGACACTTATTTTTTTCAGAGCTTATTTCATAAAAGCAATCAGACAAATACATCATAGTGTCAATTTAAGTGCACTTACAAAAGTAAATTTAGCTCCAACTTTTCCGTCAGTCTGTCCCTGGAGAGGAATGTGTTCATTATTAATATTAACACTCTATCTTGTAAGTCATTTGGATCAAGAACCATAAGGAAGTATAATTCTGTTTGTCGTCCCTCATAGTCACTCTTCTAGCAGCTCCCGTCAAGTCTCTCAAACTCCCACAAGATTTCTAATTCAGGTTCTGTTTATACTGCTAAGATTTTACAACTTTCAAGCACTTAACTGATGTACTAGGTCTCCACTCTCTTCCATATTCTAGTCTGTTTTTACAACTGAAAAGCTTTAAAATTTTGGCACTTGAGGCCCACAAGATAGAGTACATACACCTGAGGGTTCAAGGCCTGTTAGCGGGAACAAAAATGGCCTTTCCAATTTATTTCACCACTGCATTTCTTAACAAGCTATTTCTGAGAAGCTGTTGATAATGCTATGTGTGAAGGGAATGACAATTGAACATGGAGGAAAAAAACAAAACAAAACGTAGGAAGAAGTTTGGGGTAGAAAATTTTTGGCATCTACTATTCAAGTCATTGATGTCAGGCTTAAGAGAATGTGCATAGGAGTTGCAAAGTTTAGTTATAGCTACATATAAGAGTTTCTGCTGGGAAGTTCATATGGTAGAAAAAGAGATAGCCAACCAAGATACACTAGGTTACCCCACAAAGGGTGGGGTTTGCCCCTATTGCTGAAGATACCACACACTATGGACACATAATTCAGATGACTTTGAACTAGATCTGACCTGAAATCTTCTTTCCTGTGGCCTAAATTCCATGGTTCCAGAAAATACTATTCAACACGCCAATTGTTCCTACCCAGCTGCAACATCAATAAACCATAATAATTACTAGCATGACAAGATATGCTTAACAGCCCAATAAGTGGCACTCACATGTAGGTAGCACCCGACAGCTGTCTATGCAGAGATATAACAGGGCGGTAATCATGCCTGTAATAGAAAGCTAGTCATCTTCCCAGGTATAGGGAGGCCCTTAGGAAAGAGTCTACTATGACCACTTTAATAGGCCAGAATAATTCATTACTACATTCTAATCATGTATTTTTCCCACAGGTAAGTATCACTACCACCCATCATCAAAGATGATGTCTTTACAGCAAAAGGAAACTATCACAGAAAACCACAACTGGACACACTGCAGGGATCACCAGACTGTGGATGATCCTAATCGCAATTGATGCATGTAAATCACAACCTTGCATCTATGGCTTAGAAAAAAATCTCAGAAGAGACAAGTGGGAAGAACATAAACACCAAATACCATGAAGTCTGTTGTAAAAATATCCTCTAGAAGAAAAAGTGGGAGGCACCCTTGAACGAATTGGTACAGGAGACAGCTTCCTGAATATAACTCCAGTAGCACAGACACTAAGATGGAAAATTAATAAATGGGACCTCCTGAAACTGAGAAGCTTCTGTAAGGCAAAGGACACAGTCAGCAAGACAAAAAGGCAGCCCACAGAATGTGAAAAAATAGTCACTAACCCCACATCTGACAGAGGGCTGATCTCCAAAATTAAAAAAGAACTCAAGAAGCAAGTCTCCAAAACACCAAAGGATCCAATTAAAAAGTGGGCTACAGAACTAAATAGAGAATTCTCAATTGAGGAATCTAAAATGGCTGAGAGACACTTGAGAAAGTGCTCAACATCCCTAGCCATCCGGGAAATGCAAATCAAAACAACTCTGAGATACCATCTCACTCCTGTCAGAATGGTTAAAATCAAAAACTCCAATGACAGCTTATGCTGGAGAGGATGTGGAGAAAGGGGAACACTCCTACACTGCTGGTGGGAGTGCCGATTTGTACAGCCACTTTGGAAATCAGTATGGAGATTCCTCAGGAAAATGGGAATCAGTCTACCACAAGACCCAGCAATTCCACTCTTAGGCATATATCCAAAAGATGCACATTCATATAGCAAGGATGTCTGTTCCACTACATTCATAGCAGCATTATTTGTAATAGCCAGAACCTGGAAGCACCCTAGATGTCCCTCAACTGAAGAGTGGATAGAGAAAATGTGGTATATTCACACAATGGAGTACTTGCTATTCAGTGGAATAAAAACAATGGAATCTTGAAATTTGCAGGCAAATTGAAGGCACTAGAAGAAACCATACTGAGCAAGGTAACCCAGTCACAAAAAGAGAAACATGGTATGTACTTACTCACTTATGGATTTTAGACATGAATCAGGGGAGTGCCAGCATACAATCCCACTGCCAGAGAGTCTAGGAAACAGAACCTTCATCCAGTGGCTGATGAAAGCAGAGGCAGATACCCACAGACAAACACTGAACCGAACTCCTGGAATCCAGTGTCAGAAAGAGAGAACTGATGGACAAAGGAGTTAAGAGTGGGCTGGTTTAACCCACAGAAACAGCTGACCTGAACAAGGGAGAGCTCTTGGACTCCAGACTGATGGATGAGAGGCCAGCATGGGACTGACCCATACCCACTGAATGTGGGTGTCAGTGAGGAGGCCTAGGTAATCTATGGAGCCTTGGGTAGTATTTATCCCTGGTGTACAAATAGACTTTGAGTGCCCATGCCACAATATGGGAGGCTCTCTCAACCGGGACTCATGGGGCAGAGCCTAGGCCCTGCCCTGGATGTAATCAGTTACTGGAGATCCACCATGGAGTGCCTCACCCTCCTTGGAGATCCAAGTGGAGATTGGGTGGGGGACTGGGGGACGTGATGGGGAGGGCAGGGGAGGAGGGGAGAGTGAGGGAGGGATTGACATGTGAAACAAGATTGTTTCTAACCTAAATAAAAAAAAGAAAAAAAAAACTCTTCTAGAAATGACCGCGGAAATAAGACCAGAATTATGGTGATATCAATGGAGATGGTAATGTGGAAGGGGAAAATTTTGTAGAGTCCCACCCTCAGAAGAATCAGGAGGATAATTAGCCTCTCTTAGGAATGAGCCTCATATTAGCTGTCCAATGCAGAGTG
Source organism: Mesocricetus auratus (assembly GCF_017639785.1). Classification (NCBI taxonomy): domain Eukaryota; kingdom Metazoa; phylum Chordata; class Mammalia; order Rodentia; family Cricetidae; genus Mesocricetus; species Mesocricetus auratus. Next base: position 107,665,271 of record NW_024429188.1, on the reverse strand, counting down.
ATCATCCCTGAAACTGAGTACACACGCTGACTGTGGGTGTCAGTGAGGAGGCCTCGGGTAGTGGATCAGTATTTATCCCTGGCATACGAATGGACTTTAGAGGAATGCACTCTTGGCCTGGACACATGGGGGAGGGCCTAGGTCATGCCCCAGATGATATGACAGACTTTGGAGATGCCCCTTTGAGGGCTTCCCCCTCCCTGGGGAGTGGGGGGGAAGGGGTGGGGGCCTGGGAATGGGGTGCAGGGTAGGAGGGGAGGGAGAGGGAGCTGAGATTGACATGTAAAGCAAGCTCATTTCTAATTTATACAAAAATTTTAAAAAGAAATAAAAAGAAATAACACCAAAAAGTCTTTTGAACTTAAATTTCATAATTCTGTTTTCCTTACTTTTGGATAATGAACTATAATTGTTTTATGAAGATTTTTGGTGGAATCTACTTATAATTTCTGTTTGTAATTAAAGAGATTTTCATATGAAAATCAGATTCAGCAGATAGAATGTATATATATTTTACATACTTATACATACATGCACAAACACATTTAGCAAATAATCAAAGAAAAAAGACTATTAACCTGAGAGTAGGGGCACATGAGAGGGGTTGGGAGGAAGTTAGCTAAGAGGGACTGGGAGGATGATGGAAGGGGGAAATTGATGTGATTCTCTTTCAGTTGAAAACATATTTTTAAAAAGAGAAATCTGGAGTAGCTCAGGGGTCAGTGAGAAAACCGGGAGGCAAAAACTGAGTGGTCACAAATCTTCCATCCAGTTTCGTAGTGAGGAAAGCATATAACTATACCATCGGTGGTAACCGAGAGAATGTGCTGGAAGAATTTGGCAATATATTTAAAACCGAAAATTCTGCGCTGCATCCAGGTGCTGACAGAAATGATTCAAAGGAGGAGAAATGGGACAAATGGCAAGATCCTGGGGTAGATGAAAGAGACAGGGACTGACTTCCCTTTAACGAAAAGTGTGCCGCGTTATCAGTTGCAAAAGAGTTGAAGATTTCACAGACAAAAGCTAGAGTAGTCCCCATTCCCTCTCATTTTCTCAGTGAGGTACATGACTGAGGATAAGGAGATAAGGCAAGGGGTGGATCATTTCTAGGAAGAAAAGAGAAAAAATGAGGTCTCAGAGGGTGTATAAAAGTGAACTCACCCTACAGAAACAACTGAAACTCCATGGAGTATGGATACCTAATTTGCATTAGCTTAAAGTAAAATTCACTTTAATTTAAAGCAAAATCAAATGTCTGATATTCCTCTGCTATGAACACGGGGTAATTAATGCACAGAGGGAAGAGTCCTCAACCTTAAGATTTTGACCATAAGATCAGTGTTTTTTCCCCCACACTATTTTTAAATTATACTTGTCATTTTCTTCTAGAAAAGCCATAATCATTTAAATGAAATATTGTTTCAGACACAGAGAGAGAGACAGAGACAGTGTGTGTGTGTGTGTGTGTGTGTGTGTGTGTGTGTGTGTGTGTGTGTGTGTACAGTAAGCTAAAATACTTGTGGGAAGAAACCGAAAGGCTTTCAACAGGAAGTCATTGGAAGCAGCATATATTTCCTCCCGTAAATGTTGCAAAATGTCCATATGCTCATGCAGCACAAACCCTCATGGAGTCTTGTAATCAGGCCAGTGGACCATATTGTTATGCACAGTCTAACCTCTTTCATTCTTGGCCTCCAACAAAGGACAGCAGGCCTATAGAGCTAGAGCTAATTAGCACCCTGTTCATCTTGCCTTAAGCTTAGCATGCCTGAAGGAAGCATTTTTTTCTGGCTTATCATAAAACATTTCTCTCTGCTTTCTGATTTCAGTCATTTATCAATCTTAATTCTTGTAGACACACTGTGAAGCCAGGAAAAATACATACATGTGTAAAATCATATATACACATTTCTATGTTCATACACTATACATTTTATTACATGTAGTGATATATTATTTATGCTTTATTAAAGCTTGCCTGAATATTCAGAAAACAAAGTCAGCCATAAGCCATAGAAGCCAGGTAACACACCTTTAATCCCATCAGCCAGAAGTTAGGAGGTGGTGGTACACACCTTTAATTCTAGGACTCAGGATTAAGAGGTAGAGGGATCTCTGTGAGTCTAAGGCCAACCAGATCTACACAAGACTGAATCAGTCTAAAAGAGAATCATAGCTCACACCTTTAATCCCAGGATTCATGATATAAGTCAGTATCATGATAGAATATCAAGCATTCATTCTCCAGCCACACTGAGAAGAGACAGCAGTTTGAGACTTAGTGAAGAGCTTGTGTGAGGATCAGCCCTTTCAGAATGAGCTAGAGGTGAGAGCTAGTGGTGAGAGCCAGCTGCTTTGCTTCTCTGATCTTCAGCTTGAACCTCAATATCTGTCCCTGGATCTTGTATTAATTTGTATTACAAATACATGTGGTTTGTGGGCACAGTGTAATGAAAAGTGGGAAAGGTTGAGTGAAGCAAAGTCAGGCACCTGGAGGTGGTTATTCTTGATGACTCAGTAACATAGGATTAGAAGCATTGATTCTCAATTAAATTCAGTACACTACAGGGTCTGACACATAGCTAGTGCCCTGGACAACGCACTTCCCTACCTTACCTGAAACACAGTCACCTGAAGTGTAAAATAAGAATAATGGTGCTTAATTTAAAAAGCTTTGGAAAGGATTACATGCGTTATCTGGAACTCTAGTATGGGTCATAATTTGATCTCTTTAGATTTCCTTGTCAGGAAAACTGACCTCTATGTCCACTAGTCTTGAATTATTTTTCATCTAACAAGACTCTGCATTTCCTGGTACTTTGACAGTATCATAAACTCCCATGTAATCATTATCAAACTTTAACATTTATCAATATCTTACCATGTATACTTTATCTATTCATTTGTTTTTTCACAACTAGATTAAGATTGTATTTCTTAAAATTTTTACTTTACTGATTTGTGTTTATCCGTGTTGTAACTTCATGGATGCCTGTGTGGCACTTGCTTGTTTGGTAACTGTGGGAATCAGAAGAGGGCACTGGAGTTATTCACAGTTGTAAGCCACCATACAGGTGCAGGGATCAAACCCAGGTCTTGTGGAAGAATATCCAGTTCTCTTAACCATTGAGCCATCTCTCCAGCCTAGTTTTAATGTACATTTAAGACATTATTCCAACCATAGAGAGACAGTTCAATATGTGGCAAATAAAGACATTGCTCTTACTCAACCATAATGTGATTAATATTACATAAAAATTTAGCTTTATTTAATTGCATTTAGTATGTGATTCATTTCATTCTTTTAAAAAGGACCAGATGATTTCAAACTCTGCATCGCCATTCCGTGAACATAGTAGGACACTAAATATGTCTCAAAAGAGTGGGCAAATAAAGAATGAAGAGAAAAATTTCATAAAAACCACACTTAACTATTTGTTTCATCATGCATGTATGATGAAGTCAATTACAATAATTCAAAACTCTTTGTGTAAGCTACTAATTCCAATATGATAGAGAAAGAGGAATACATATGTTTGTGCGATCCATTCTCGAGTAATATTAAGAAGACACAGAAGCAATCAATGCTTTTTTATAAAGTCTCCTAAATTACATATCCTTGGCCTGTATCATAAAATATTGCTATTGCTTCCTTAAACAATATTGATGTCACTAGTTATTTACACACACACACCAACTCCCTTTGAAATGAAAATTTCACTTCAGCAATGACAAAAAGACATACTCAAAATACTAAGGGATAAAGCAAAATAACAAAATGTTGTTAAAGTCCTGGGCTTTTGTGTTCCTCGTGGTTACTGAGCTTGCAACACAGCAAACACAGATTCTAAAAGATCTTTTTATCCCTCTATTTTGTGATTTGTGCAGCCAGGCATGTTAGAAAGAATAAGTAACCAGAAGAAAGAGCTGACCAACAAACAGATAGCAATTTGTAATCAGTGAAGAGAATACTTTCCTCAGGTTCCAATATTATTTTATTTTCTTCCTTTTTAAATCTCTTACTCAAATAAAATTGCATAGCACCCAATTACAGCCAAGTGAAACCACCATAAAATAAGACTGAATTTTGCTGAGAACAAAAGAGGGTCTGCATGCTAAACAAACAAACAGAAAAGGAAAGGAAGAAATGGAAGAAATAGAGAGAGAGAGAGAGAGAGAGAGAGAGAGAGAGAGAGAGAGAGAGAGAGAGAGAGAGACTTGGGGTAACTTGACTATAATTCATATACAAAAAGTTTGACAAATTATTTTTCGGTATACTTTTATAACATAACTACACTTTTATACCTGTGAGGAGCCGCCCTCGCTATCGCTATTGCCGTTAGAAGATGGCGCTGACATCCACTGTCAGTTGGAGTTAACTGTCGCTGTCAGTTGGAGTTAACTGTCGCTGTCAGTTGGAGTTAACTGTCGCTGTCAGTTGGAGTTAACTGTCGCTGTCAGTTGGAGTTAACTGTCGCTGTCAGTTGGAGTTAACTGTCGCTGTCAGTTAGAGTTAACTGTCGCTGTCAGTTGGAGTTAACCGTTTAAACTGTGCCTCTCCCGTGACGTCATCTGGGGTGATGTGCAAACCACCAATCCCGGCTCTACACATCTCACTCGGAGCTCCTAGGCTTATATAAGGGGCTGGGTTTCTTAGCTTGGGGTCTCCCTCTAAGAAGCTGATCATCTATCTCTCAAGATGCATTAAAGCTTTACTGCAGAAGGATCCGAGTGTTCTGCGTCGTTCTTGCTGGCGAGACGGTAGCGCGGGACATATACCCAAGTACCATTAGTGTTGAAAATCTGTGGAAGACCCTGTGGAGTTTATTTCTGAAAGATAGTGTGGCCTACAAAGTTCTATTTACTAGAATGATTCATATTAGAAAGAAACACAGAACGGGTGGGGGAGGGGGAGGGAGCAGGCCAGTTACAAGTCTGCTTGCTCTTAATCTAAAGTAAGCTAATTCAGGGTGGGGCTGGAGAGATGACTCAGCAGTTAAGAGCACTGGCTGCTCTTCCAAAGGACCTGGGTTCAGTTCCCAGCACGCATATGGTAGCTTACAACTGTCTATAACTCCTGTTCCAGGGGATGTGGCATCCTCACACAGACAAAACGTGCAGGCAAAACACCAATGCACATACAAAATAATGAAGGCAGAAAAGTGTAGACATGATTGATGATAGATAGATAGATAGATAGATAGATAGATAGATAGATAGATAGATAGACAGACAGATAGATAGACAAACAAACAAACAAAAAAGAAAGAAATTGGGCTGGAGAGATGGCTCAGAGGTTAAGAGCATCAGTTTATTTCCGGAGATCCTGAATTCAATTCCCAGCAACCACTTGGTGGCTCACAACCATCTATAATGAGATCTGGTGCCTTCTTCTGGCCTGCAGACATTCATCCAGGCAGAACATTGTATATATAATGAATAAATAAATAAAAAAATTTAAAAAGAAGTAAATCTTTTTTAAAAAATGCAAAGTCCTTCTCTGTGTTTTCTGTTCCCCCTGAGTAAAGTGGAGTGATGAAATGGTATGTTTACTCAGTCCATTCCCTTCCAGCTCTGTTATCATTTTCAAAGTGATTTATACCTAAATAGCATGGAATGCTTTCCCAAAAGCTGTGCTCATATTTTGTCACTTGGTGCTGAGAATAACACTGAAAAGTAAGAGTTCACATCTTCCTTTACATTAAAAGCTGAAACTTGGATTAATGAATTTCCCTCAAACCCAACTTCTAAAACATTGCAAATTTAGATCTTATCACATCAAAATTAATAGTCTTTCACTTATAGCATGCAGAATCCATAATGCTTATTTCCCGCAACTATTTAATGACCTACACATAGTTGAAGTCAGAAAGACTTTTTAATGGAATGGAAATGATCTGTTCTTATAAAAAGGACACATCAAAAACTAAAATTTTATATACACCCAAATTACAAATTTAAGAGATGTTATTTTACAGCAAGAAGATTGTAAAATACAGTGCATTTGAAACTGCTGAGAGTAAATTTCAGGTGTTGTTAGCATAATAAAAAAGAACACGAAATGCAGATATGCTAAATAATTCCATTTAACCATATCTACAATGTGTTCGTAGTTGAAAATAGCATGTTCTACGCAATGAATTTTATTAGTAAAAATAAATAAATGGCTAAAAAGTAAAATAAAAAATTATAAGCTACAGTATTTTTATATTACTTTCCCAAATACCTGTAGCTAGTGATCACCAGGAACATGCCATAACTGAGCAAGCTGGATTTATTTCTCATCATAGGGAAAACCATGGGAACTGTGAGCGTCTGAATGTGAAGAAAGGATTTGTTACAGCATTTTGGTTTACGTTACCTAACTTGGAGGAAGTTTTTCAAAGGAAGAACTTTGCTCTGTAGGAGATGCTGTCAGCAACTGGAGGTGATAAGAAGACTGGGTAACAAATGTATCTTACCCATTTTGAAGGCACCAAAGGCACTGGCAAAGAAGCAGTAGTCACATATAATCCAGGATGCTGGGTGTTTGGGCCATTTTGTGACATGTGTAGTGTTTCATGTTCCATCTTTGCTAAGAAATAATTACAGAAACTTTTAAATTTTTATTTTCATATATCATAGTCATAAAGGAGACCAGTTTAATGTTGATACACCGGTTATCAATATGAGAATGGCTAAAACTAACTGTGAGTATTAAAGTTGTATTGCCATATTTTGTAGCAGCATCTAAGCATATCTTTTGAAAATTAGCGTGTAAAGTTTTTTCTTTTCTAAAATGAGTTGACCTTTTTAATATAGTTAGAGGTTGAATTAAGAGAGAGGATAAAGGCTATCAGATATTCTTTTTCCAAAGAGTTTTGTCCTGGACATGGTAGCATGCACCTTCAATACTAGCACTTCAGAGGCAAAGGGAGATGACTTCTCAGACTTCCAGGACATCCTGGCCTATCTAGCATGCTCTTGGCCAGTGAGGAATGCATAATGAAACTGTCTCAATTCAAAATAACAATAGCAAAAGTCTTCTTCAAGCATTACTTCTATACAACAAATGACTCTTTATACAAAGTTAACATACATGAATTGTAAAAAAACAAAGTTACTCTAGTCAAATGAATACATAAAAATCTTCCATAAATCAAAAAGGCAAATCAAGCAATTCAATATATAAAAAGACAGTGGAACAGAAAAAGAAATTCACTAATTAATACCTACAAATGGATAAAAAGGGTTATCTAATTACAGCATTCAGATGTAAACATAAATTGAAACAGCAAAGGGAACAATTTTCTTCCATCATATTGACTCAAAACACAATAAAGAGATCAGAAATGTTCCCAAAATGACAGGTATCAACACTTGCTACTTCAGCAATTCCTATCAGACATTAAACTATATTTTACAATTTTAGAACTCCATTCTATACTTCACATGGAATCAAGCAATGGCCTCAGAAGATAATTTGATAATAGCGGACAGATTTAGACCTAGATTAAAAATCTGATTCTGTCTAGTAAAGTGTAAAAACAAGCCTCAAAAGAAGCAACTTTCTTTTCAAGTTAATTAAAAGCCTCTCAATAAATTGACAAGTTTAAATAATGCAACTGATAGTTCCCTGAAAAAGAATCTTTCCCCTCAATTTATACCATGATTCCCTATCTGATCTTCTTAATGCCTTACCTTGTGCATTTCAAATTTATCTAGAGCCCCAAATCAAGTAATGGAATTTCTTGTCAATAACTATCTATATAGATCCAAAGGCAAAATGAAAATTACACATAAATGATGATGATGACAACTAAATATAAACTAGATGCTAAGTAAATCAACAGATAGCTGGATGATAGTAAATTAGATAGATAGATAGACCGCATTGCTACTTTCTCTGACAAAAAGATGAAAATGTATTCACAAAATAGAGTTAAAAGTAAACATAAATTTTTTAAAATAAGTACCCAGGACCATGGTGACATCTGGGAGGAAATTGCTACTGGTCCAGCTGCACTTGGATTTCTCTGTTGATGTCCATAGCCCGTGTCACCACTAGTGGGCATACAAACCATCTGTGTTGAAATCTGGAGGAGTGAAGTAGGTGTTCTTTTTAAATTTACATTATATTATTTTATAAGGGGGATGATGCTGCAAGGATGAAGGGAGGATATGGAAGGATTGGGAAATGAGTGTGATTGGGGTGCATTCTGTGAAACTCCCAAAGAATCAATAAAAATTATGTTTAAAAAAAGAAAAAATTAAAACAAATAATCCTTTAATAAGCAAATGCTTAAATGAGTAATGGAAAATCTACAAACAAGGAAAATCTCAAGTAAATACGGCTTCACTGAAGAATTCTTTACAAATTTTTAAGCAAAATTAACAACAGCCCTTCAAAGACTTTTACAAAATATATTAGCAGCAGGAACATAACCTGATTCCCAAACCCAAACTATCACAAGAAAGTGAAACTTAACCCCCAGGAGCATCCAAGCAGAAACCCTTAACAAAATACTGTCAGCCAGGCATTGGTTGCGCACACCTTTAATCCCAGAACTTGGGAGGCAGAGACAGTTGAATCTCTGTAAGTTCGAGGCCAGCCTGGTCTACAGAGCCAGTTCCGAAACAATACAGAGACACCCTGTCTCTAAAAACCAAAAAAAAATTACTGTCTAATGCATCCAGCAAGATATGAAAATGAGTAAGCCCACACTTTCAACAATGCAAAATTGTTTCACGTATGACAATCCCTTAATATACTATATCATATTAGCATAAGAAATACTCCCAACCAGAGGAACATGCTCATAGATACAGAGAAGGCTTTTGATAATAGCTAGGAACTCTTCATGACAAAAAACCTAAAGACTATGTGCAAAACACGCATAGTTATCTCGATGGTGAAAGATTTAAATCTATTTTTAATTCTCATTACCCATATAAAAAAACCAGCTCCAGTGATATGCACTTGTGAACCCAGTTCATGGGAGACATGGTTTGATTCCCAGTCAGCCTTGTCTATTCAGAAAATTTCAGATCATTGACAGAACATGTCTCAAAAATATTAAGGTGGATGCTGCCTGAAGAATGACACCCAATATTGACATTTGGACTCCATATGCACCTACATGGAAACATACATCATCATATGTATGAACATGTAGGTTACATCATAGCAAACCTTATAAGCACTATTCCAAGTTAAGGAATCAAAATACAAAAGGCCTTGTATTGCATCAGTCAGTTTTTTTAAAAAAAGAAATGTATAGAATACTAAAGTATACAGATACATAACGTAAATTACTTGTTGCTAGGAGCTTGGAGATGGAGATAAGAGAGGGTGACCCTTAATAGGTGTGAGGTGTATTTGGAAGTAATTATATTAATACACATATTACATTCATGGATTTTCAGACTGTTTTATATGAAACAATCTTGTGTTTTCTAGATAATGGATTTACTCACTTTTATACAGGAATTCATACATGCAATAACAGTTGCACAAAAAGTACTAAAAAGCACTAAATTTTGCTTTGTAGTCTGTCAATTCTTTGCTCTGCCATTGATATCTAAGTAAATCTCTTTAAAAAAATGATTCATCCATAAGAGAATAGTAAGCAAGCGGTACTACATTCATACAAAAATATCCATAAAGGAAAAGTAAGAATAGTTTTGTTCTTGGTTAATTTTAAAACTTAATGAATTTAATAAAAAGAATATTATCAATAAAAACAAAATTGATACACCTTTAAATGTTTATATTGAGGTAAAAAATAACATAAACAATGAATACATAAACCTTGTTATTTCATTGTTGTAAAACTCTAGAAACTCTACTCCCAAGGACCTATCCCATAGCCCACATCTTCCCAGCTCATGGCCTAGCCCAACTGCTCACTTGCAGGCCAAACCAATCAGAAGAATATCCTTTCTCCCACCTCCAGCAAACTTCAGATGCTCGGGCGCATACCACATCAGGCAGCAGAACAGGCACAGGCCACACCTGTCAGAACAACAGAGACTCCTGGTAGTAAGGCCAACCTAACCATCGACCTCCAGCTTGAATGGAGACTCCCTACTAGATCAGTGGTCACACTAGTCACCAGAAATCAAAGTCACGGAGACCAGAAAATAGACAAGGAACAGAAACCAAGGAACAATACACACATCCAACATTAGGGACTAGAACTAATCATCCCAAACCCAGATTCCTGAATGCCAGTGTAAACATACCATCAACAATAGCCAGGGCAATATGGCACCACCAGAACCCAGCTATCCTATGACAGCAAGATCTTAATATTCCAACATAGCCAAAGTACAAGAAAACGACCTTGAAAACAACTTTACAAAAATGATAAAGATCCTTAAAGAAGAAATGAATAAATCCCTTAAAGAAATCAAGGAAAATACAATAAAAAATTAGAGGATATCGATAAATCTCTCAAAGAATATCAAGAAACCCAAAAAAAGAAAAAAACAGGGGAAGGAAACTATTTGTAGCATTAAAACAGAAACAATAAAGAAAACACAAACCGAGGGAATTCAGGAAATGAAAAATCAGGGTAAGCAAACAGGAACTACACATACAAGCATCTTTAACAGAATTCAACAAATGAAAGAGAGGATCTCAGGGATTGAAAATACAATAAAAGAAATAGATTCGTTTGTCAAAGGAAATGTTAAATCTAAAAAAAACTCTTGATATAAAACATCCAGGAAATCTGGGACACTATGAAAAGACAAAACTTAAAATAATAGAAATAGAGGAAGGAAAGGAAGAATCCCCACTCAAAGGCCCAGAAAATATGTTGTGTAATATTCCTTTACACTGTGAGACGAAGTCTCAATGTGATTGGTTTACTAAAGTGCTGGATGGCCGTTAGCTAGGGAGGAAGATGTTAGGTGGGACTTTAGGGACAGAGCACTCTAGGAAGAAAAGAGGTAGAGAAGGAAAGCAGATGTGGAATAAATTGGACACACAAAACAGACTAGAAGTAAAAGACATACGATCTAACATAAATTAAATAGAGGTTAATTTAAGTTATAAGAGATGGTTAGGAACAAACAACCTATATCTGAGATTTCATAATTAATAATAAGTCTCCATATCATTTTTGGGAGCTTGCACTACAGAAAAATTCATCTACACCACCAGGTCAAGGAAGAATTAAAGAAAAAAATTAAAGACTTCTTAGAATTCAATGAATGAATGCACAGCATGCCCAGACTTATGGGACACGAAGAAAATGGTCCTAAGAGGAAAGTTCAGAGCACTGACTTCCTTCATAAAGACACTACAGACATCTCATGCTATCAGCCTAAAGGCACACATGAAAGATTTAGGAAATTAGAAACAAACACACCCAAAAGTAGATGGAAGTAAATAATCAACTTGGGATGATGTTAATAAAATAGAAACAAAGAGAACAATATAAAGAATCCATGAAACAAAACATTGCTTCCTATCTATCGCCATGCACAAAACTTGAATCCAAGTGGATCAAGGACCTCAACATCAATCCAGCCACACTGAATCTCTTGGAGGATAAAGTGGGAAGCACCCTTCAACGAATTGGTACAGGATACTGCTTACTGAACATAACACCAGTAGCACAGACACTGAGAACGACAATTGATAAATGGGACCTCCTGAAACTGAGGAGCTTCTGCAGGGCAAAGGACACAGTGAACAAGAAAGAACGACAGTCCACAGAATGGGAAAGATTCACAAACCCCACATCTGACAGAGGGTTGATCTCCAAAATTTACAAAGAACTCAAGAAGCAAGTCTCCAGAACACCAATGGATCCAATTAAAAAATGGGATACGTTCTAAATAGAGAATTCTCAATAGAGGAGTCCAAAATGGGCAAGAGACACTTGAGAAAGTGCTCAACATGTTTAGCCATTAGGGAAATGCAAATCAAAACAACTCTGAGATACCATCTCACTCCCATCAGAATGGCTAAAATCAAAAACACCAATGACAGTTTATGCTGGAGAGGATGTGGAGAAAGGGTTACACTCCTCCACCGCTTGTGGGAATGCCAACTTGTGCAGACACTTTGGAGATCAGTATGGAGATTCCTCAGAATGATGGAAATCAGTCTATCTCAAGATCCAGCAATTCTACTCTTAGGCATAGACCCAAAAATGAACCCTCATACAATAAGGACATCTGCTCAACTATGTTCATAGCAGCATTATTTGTAATAGTCAGAAACTGGAAGGAATCTACATGCCCCTCAACTGAAGAGTGGATAGAGAAAATGTGGTGCATTTACACAATGGAGTACTCAGCAGAAATAAAAATGGAATCTTGAAATATACAGACAAATGGATGGCACTGGAAGAAACCATCCTGAGTGAGGTAACCCAGTCACAAAAAGACAAGCATGGTATATACTCACTCATATATGGATTTTAGACATGGACTAGGGCACTGCCGCCCTACAATTCCACCGCCAGAGAGTCTGGGGTTTAGGGAGGACCCTAAGAGAGAGATGCATGGTAACCCCGAGAAGGGTTAAGGGATGTGATCTCCTAATTGGATTGGGAGGGGGGAAGGGGAGTGTAGAAGGAGATGGGAGAAAGAGAGGGAGAAAAGAAGAGGGGAGAGGAGGAAATGGGAGAGCAGGAAGGTTGAGCCAGGGTAAGAATAGAGGAGAAAAGGATGGGAGATACCAGAAAAGAGGGAACCATTGTAAGTTGAAGGAGAGATCTGGCACTAGTGAGGTCTTCACAGATCTACAAGAATGATACCAACTGGCATTAAGGCTACCTTAAATGCCATCCCATGATAATGAGAATGATGACTACCTTATATGCCATTCTAGAACTCTCTCCCAGTAGCTGATGGAGGCAGAGGCAGACACCCACAGCTGTGAACGGAATTGAACTCCTGGAACCCAGTTCCAAAGAAGAGTGAAGACCAAAGGATCAAGATCGGGCTGGCTTCTTTGAGAAAATCAACAAGAGAGACAAACACTTATCCAAACTAGCTTAAAGTTAGTGAGAGACTATCCAAGTTAACAAAATGAGAAAAGAAAAGGGTGACATAACAACAAAACCTAGGAATTCCATAGAATTATTAGGTCATAGTTCAAAAATCTTTACTCCACAAAATTGGAAAATCTAAAAGAAATGCATACCTTTCCTCATAGAGACCCCTCACCAGAGTTAAATCAAGATCAGATAAAACAATTTAAATATACCTATAACACCCAAGGAAACAGAAGAATTCACCAACATATTAAGAAACATGTTTGAGGCAGGGGCTGGAACAGTGTTTAAGATCACTGACTGCTCTTCCAGAGGACCTGGGTTTGATCCCCATCACCTACATGGCAGCTCACAACTGTCTGTATCTCCAGTTCCAAGAGATCCTACACCGTCTTCTAAACTCCCCAGAAATGAGGCATGCTTGCAGTACAAAGACATACACATGCAGGCAAAACACCAATTCACATAAAAATAAGTACTTAATAAAGGCTCAATTGTGGGTTCTACACCCTAAGCTAGAGGAGCCTATCAAAACTACATAAAGCATTTCTCTGAGTTGCTACACTCAACCATAAAAGAAGTGAAGCTCCATCAAAAAATTATCCAACTGTGATTGCTATTTTTATATGACCTAGCACTAAGTAATGTCCAGAGTATTTTGACCTCTAAATTTTAATAGGTAATGTTTCTTTTACTCAGAAAGATTTTCTTTTCATGATGCTTAGATAGAAATTTAAAAAGCATCCACAGTCACTTCAATATTTTGCCAGTGTGAGCTCTGATATAACAATTGCATTTAATCCAATGTAATATTTGGATTGTGAAAGGTCTTACTTCATTTCACCTCAGTTTTCTCATTTTACTTATTTTTACAGCCCGGGCAAGGGAAATGCTTCTAGCAATCACAGCATTAATGAGAAAACTACCAGTAGAAACAAGGTCTCCTACCCATCCCCATCAACATTTATCCCTTGATGTCTCTACTACACCACTCAATCTCCTTTTGAATTTATAGTAGAAAAGAATAGCTAAAGTTTAAGTTTACCAAAGAAGGATTCTGGAGTTTTAAGTCATCTGAAATATTTCATCCTGTGAATAAAACATCTGCCATTTCACTTTACAGCTAAGTAACAAAACATTTATTGTTTTTCTTTATTTTTTGGCAGTTTGTTTGAGTCGTGGTCTTACTTTGTGGCTCTGGTTTGCCAGGTACTCACTATGTAGTTCAAGCTGATCTGGAAGTCACAGAGATCCACTTGCATCTGCTTCCTCAGTGTTAGGGTTAAAGGCGTGAGCCACCATTTCTGACCTCAAAATACACATTTGAAGACAAGATTTCTCTGTATATCTCTGGCTGGCTATCCTGGAACTCACTCTGTAGACCAGGCTGGCCTGGAACTCAGAGAGATCTGCCTGTATCTGCCTCCCAATTGCTGGGATTAAAGGTGTGGGTCACCAGCGCCCAGTCACATTTTTCAATGTATAAAAGTATTGACAAGTTTGTGAACCATATATTCTTCAAGTACACCCCTAAAGTAAAAAAAGTGAAAGCAGCATACACAATACCAATTGTCACAAAAAGCGTATGAAGTTGGCACATACTTTTATTGGAAAAGTTCATACAATATGTTTAAATCATATTTTCTCCTTCCTACAAGATCCTTTCCATCTCCCTTCCCATCTAGTTTTATCTTCTTTCTTTCTCTCTTTACAGCAAACAAAAACAAACAACAAAAAAAACCCCACAAAATACAAAAATGGAAGCAAAAGTAAACAAACAAAAGACCAATAAGACAAAATGACAAAACAAAGCAAAAATTGAACAAAATGTGTACAAAAAATTCACTGAATTCATTTTGTGTTGGCCATCTACTCCTGGGTATGGAACCTGACTAAAAGAAGAGTTACTATGTCCAGTGAGACTCCATTGGAGAAAACAGAGTTTTCCATTTCCAGTGGATATCAATTGCAGAAAGTGTCTTGGTTAGGGGTGGAAGCCCTTATCTGTTTTTCTCCCTCAGTGCTGGGACCTGACCTGTCTTGAACCTGTGAAGACCTTGTGCAGACTGGCATAATTTCTATAAGGTCATATGTGCATCGTCTACCCTGTTCGAGCTGGAAGACACTGTTTCCTTGGAGGGAACTATCATCTCTGGCTCTTACACTGTTTCCACCTACCACTCCACAAAGATCCCAGAGACTTCCAAATAGAGGACTGATGGAGATAATCCACTTAGAACTGGGTGTTCCAAAGTGTCTCATTCTCTGCACATTGTCAAGTTATGGGTCTGGAATAAAGCATTGAATCCAATGACACTGTTTAAAAGGCATGTATAAACTAAATGTGTTCAGTAGAAGGTGACTATGAAGGTTAAAGTACAACCTTGAAATCACATCAAATAAAGATCACTTATGGAGACCAGAATATTTAACAGGTAGAAAAGATAACTTAGAGTATTGCAAACACTGTCACTACATATCAGAAAGGCTGTCATGTAGAAGAAGAGGAAGATTTGTTCTCTGAAGCTCAAGTCAGTGGCTAAAAACTAGAGGAAATAAGATCTGCTTTCATAAAAATAGGAACTGTTAAAATCAACAGAACTACCCACAGATGGAGTGGGTTGCCTTAGGAGCAGAGTTCAGATATGAGATGGATGCTTGCTTTGCAAGGATTTTGAATTCAGCATTCAATAAATCAGATGGTTCAGGAAGACTACACGACAGCTAACAATAAGTTCTTTCTAAGCACATTTTGGTAGTCATTTTGGTAGTCGCTATAGCATGAAACCTAGAAATTGATTGAGATATCCTGCCATTATCACAGTATTAGCACTCTCCAATACAATGTTGTGATTAACCAGCTTAACTAAAAGGCGAAATACTTAGGGCTATAGAATGTGACAACCTACAGGGGAAATAACAGATCATACATATACTCAAATTGGCTCTTCCTCCACAAGGTCTAGTGAATAGAAAAATTCTCTATGAATGGTGAACAATAAGAGATTATTTAAGCAAAGGAAGATTATAGTTTGATATTTGTAATGCCTGGAGTTTTTGAAGTACTTTTCATATTTTATACATTTGATTAAAGGTAAATATTTAAACTGAACAAATGAGTGTAACCTTTGACTGGTGTTATATATCAAAGATCAGTGACAGAGCTGCTACATTTTATAAAGAAGGAAGGTAAGGCTTAGAGTTTGTTACTAACCATGTTGTTAAAACTCTGGAACTAGTAAGCTAGTGAAAACTGCAGCAGGTGCACAGGAACAAAACACATGGATTTGGCTGAAGATGACCTGGATCTAGGCTTGAAATAAGCACACTGGGTGGATGACTACCGCGGATACAATAGCTGTGTCTCAGCTTCCTATCATACAAGTAGAGGTGTGTGTTAATTGTGGTGATATTTTATTTATGCTATTAGACATAAAGCTTGCTTGAAGATCAAAGAAGCAGAACAGCCAGCCACTAGAGTTCTTACCTCTACCGATGCTCAGACCAAAGGGGGAGATCCAGTCCTCAGACTGCCTCCTAAGACTGCATCCTCAAACTGACAGCTCCTCAGACTGCCTCACACTGCCTGCCTCACACTGCCTGCCTCAAACTGACTGCTGCCAAGGCTGCACTGACCTCCTGGCTTCCTATCTCCTCCAGCCTTATATTCCTCCCTCTGCCCAGCTGTATCACTCTGGTCTCCACCTCTCTAGTTTGGGGATTAAAGTCATGTGATCTAAAGTGCTAGGATCACCTTTGTGTGAGCTCTGTTTCTCTTTTAGACTGAATCAATTTCGTGTAGTCCAGGGTGGCTTTGAACTAACAGAGATCCTTCTGCCCCTGTCTCCTGATTGTTGGGATTAAAGCTGTGTGCCACCACTGCCTGGCCTTTATTTCTAACTAGTGTGGCTAGCTCTGCACTCTGATCTTCAAGCTAGCTTTATTTTTTAGAATACCAGCAAAATATCACCACAATTCGTGATTCATTCTATTGGAAGGGTCAAAAACCCAAATATTCACACATGCTTGAGAATAGCATATTGTTTAAGAAAACAAGATCTCTGACACAATTACATACAAGCAACATCTTTAAGACTATTTGAATTTATTACTTAAACATTGCTATTCATGAATGTATTTACTGTCTTCCATAGATGAAACATGTTGTTCTTGTGGGGTCTTTTATCATAGTAGCCTGCAATCTTTCCCAAACTACAGAGAAGTAAACCCCTTTTACAAAGGGTTTATACCACAAAAGAATAGATGAAGACGTTTAGCAGGGCACAAACACGCAAACAAAAATCTACCACTTTAGCCATGAATCATCAATAAGAAGTGCAAACTAGAAAATTTAATTTGAGAAACTATAACTGCAGACACAGCATAATACTATACACAAAAAATATGACAGCAAGGATTTCACCTGGCAGTCTGAAATTTCCATGATCTGCATTGTAAATTTCCATTCCTGCTGATTCTCTTTCCCTGCCTCTCCTGCATTGTTTGTATCTTATGCTCCTATTTTGTTAGTGTCCCATGGTAGCCACTGTATTAAAATTAAAAGAGTTATAAAATGTTCACCACAAAATTTTCTGACTTCCAAGCTCTGAAATTAGAGTAAAATACAGTATGAAAATGTGGTGGCTATTAACAACACCATTAAGGGAATTTGCCAGTTGTAAATTTCTCAAATAACAGCACTGTGAAAAATATTCTTAAAATGATATTTCTTACTCTTTAATGCTCCTGGGGTTAGTCATGCCAAATTATTTGTAGAACCTCTTCAAACATGCCTGCATGAACAATTGCTGGCATATGAGGATAAATAAAATGACTTGAATCTTCTACAAGAAGAAAGATCATGAAACTAGGAGTCTTTATTTCCCTCTCTCTGTGTGTTCAATGAACATTAGCTAAAGTTCTGAATCACTTAGCTATATTCTCCAAGTCATTTGCTTCTTGCATTATTTCTAGCTCACTGTAGTTTGAAGGAGCCCAAGGACAAGAGATAAAGCCCACAACTAGTGTCTCTATAGTAGTTATAATTTTAAATATCTCTGATCACATTCTAGTATCTTAAACTTTTTTAGTACCAGTCATCACTGAGAGAATATATTGAAAATATGACCCCCAAATTGACAACTAAAAGAGCAGCAGCTACAGTGATAGGCGGTTCAAAGTTAAAACCTTAGCTCTAGTTTCTCAGGCTCATTTTCAATTTTCTGTTACTGCCTTCCCTGTCAAGTTGATATCCATTCAGTCAAAGTGGCAATAAAACAAGGCGTTTGCAGCATCTAGACCTTTAACAAAGTACTTACAGTCCCTCAGATCCCTGATCTTCACAGCAAGAGTCAATGAGTTGGTGAAGTAAAGCTTACCATTCCTATTCAGGATGAGGATATTGAGGCTAATATAGGTGAGTGCATTTTGTATTTCCACAGGGTTGTCAACAGAAGATACAGACCTTGGCTCCTGCTCAAATATTTTGTCAAGTGACACTATCATGTCATTAAATAAGCATTTGAGTATTCATATGTATAGAACTTTGAGAGAAATAAATAATATAGAACATATGGTGATTGTGTATACATGCCTCAAATTTTGAGAAGACATATTCTAAGCAGAATAAAATCCTGAAATATTGTTCACTAGTGCCTATGTCTGGTGCTTAGAATCTGCCTGGCACAAAATAAATGTTCAGTTAGTGTAATAACTGGTTTTGCGTGTCAACTTGGCACAAGCTAGAGTCATCAGAGAGGAAAGAGTCTCAGTTAATTAAATACCGCCATGAGATCCAGCTGTAAGGCATTTTCTCAGTGACCAATGAGGGAAGGCCCAGCCCACTGTGGGTGGTGAATCCCCGGGCTGATGATCCTGGTCCTGGGTTCTATATAAAAGCAGGCTGAGCAAGCCAGTATGCAGTGCCATCCAAGGCCTCTACATCAGCTCCTGCCTCCAGGTTCCTGCCATTTTTTAAATTTTTTTATTATTTATTTTTAAGTTTAAATTTAGATTAGAAACAAGGTTGCTTCACAAGTCAGTTCCAGGTCCCTCTCCCTTTCCCTCCCCTCCTCCCGTGCCCTCCCCCCCAGTCCCCCAATATCCCCTCATTTCCCCAGGGAGGGTGATGCCCTCCATAGGGGTGTCCACAGTCTGTCATTTCAACCAGGGCAGAGCCCAGACCCTCCCCCATGAGTTCAGGGTGAGAGTGCATCTCACATTGTTGGATGGGAGTCCAAAGTCCATGTGTATACTCGGGATGAGTACTGATCTACTGCCCAAGGCTCAATAGATTACCTAGGCCTCCTCACTGACACCCCCATTCAGTGGATCTTGATCAGTCCCATGCTGGATTCCCAGGCATCAGCCTGGGATTGCAGAGTTAACCCTTGTCAGGTCAACTGTTTCTGGGGGGTTAAACCAGCCTAGTCTTAATCCCTTTGGTCATCAGTCCTCCCTCTCTGTTACTGGCTTTCTTGAGTTCAGCTCAGTGCTTAGCCGTGGGATCCTGCCATTTTTGAGTTGCTGTCCTGACTTCCTTCGGTGATGGTCAGCAACACAGAATGTAAACTAAATAAACACTATTCTCTCCAACTTACATTTTAGTCATGGTGTTTCAGCACATCAATAGAAACCCAAACTAAGACAATTAGTATTTATAAAATATATGAGTAAAGTAATTAGTAATAAATTAAAGTGTTTGCAACAGTGTCATTCTTCAAGATACTTCTTAACGGTGCTAGGCAGTGACACTTTACAAATAGCCTTGGGATCCAGGGCAATGGCATATATCTGCAGGACACTGGGAAAGTTGTTTAACCTCTTGAATGTCTTTTATTCAGAGGACATTTGTTGAGAGTTTGATATAACACACTGTTGTTGAATAATAGCTATGTGACTCCAGGAGTTCATATAATGATAAAATGACAAAAGGCACATAAAAGCAACAAGAACCTATTAAATACTCAGTCTATGACAGCTTTTATTTTTGTTATTAGGTTTATCAAAATTCACTTTCCTGAGACACAGTAGACAAGTAAACTACTGAGGTGACAGAATGAGCAAAATTAAACAAATGTCAAATTATCGAACATGGGATAATTTGCATTTGAATCCAAAGAACCAGTTCCACTCCTGTAGGGCAAGTTTTGCTGTTGTCTTGGTGATCATTATTACATGTGGTCCCCATTACTAGAGAAGACAGATCCATCACTATGAGTTAAAGTCAGAAAATAATTTCATGAGGAAATTTTCGACAGTAAATATGGGAATGAAGTATAGAATCAAGAAGTTTGAAGGGCAAGCAGACAAAATGTCAACTGTTTCAGGCATTGTTAAGAATAAGAGAACCTAAGAGTGGTCTTGATTGTCTTCTAGGATGGAAAACATGAGTGGCTGCCTCAGATAGGAACATTTCGAATCATAAAACGATATATAATTGCAATGTAAGTGCACACATTAGGATAGAAGACTAGAAGAGAGGTCGCATAGTCCTACCAAGACAGTACAAAAATGTAATGTGTTCTTTGAGTATTCCTACTGACATTACAATGTGAGCACATTAAACTGAATGGAACATCAGGCAATTGACTTTGCTCCTAAGACCTATTTAGTGTAGTGTAAACATTAATAGGGACATGTGGCCAATATGAACAAACTTTGGGAAACTTCTAAAAGCATATAAATTGAAAGCTTGGTCTCTAGCTCTCCGTGCCATTGGGAGGCAAAATAACTTTTGAAGTAAAGCCCATGAAAGGAAGATAGGTAGCTGCAAAGTTTCTTTTAAAAGGGATATACAAACTGAAAGCCTTAATGTTGGTCTCTCTGCTTCCTGGCCAAAATGGCATAAGCACCTCTCTCAATCATATTCCTGTACTAGGTACTACAGACCCCAGAAGAGCATTTTTAACCATGGATTGAAACTTTTGAACGTGTCAAGAGAAATATTTTCTCTTTGTGGGTTGATTTATTCAATTTTTTTACAGTAATGGGAATCTGACAGCATCACACTTAAACCAAGCACTGCTTGAATGAAGAGAAACTGTTTTTAAAGAAACACAAGTGGAATTCAGTAACAAACTCTGCTTTGTCTTCATTTGGAGCAAGAGAGTAAGGTGAAAAGGAGGCATAGTAATTCCTTTGAAAGTAATTTGAATAAGAAATAAATAGCTTAATGATAATTATGATCCATCATAAACAGCGGTTCTTAGTTTTCTACATATTTACATACATCTCATTAAGCCTACAGAGAACTGATTACATTATAAATATTTTTAACATTAAGTGCTATTGCTGCACAAATATACTTTTGTTAAACAATTTATAACAACAACTCACTTATTTCTTTCACTGCATTACCAATCCTTCACTTACACACCAAGAAACCAGACAGGCAAAATATTTTTTTCCAATACATTACATTGCAAAATCTTTTTTTAATTGAAAACAATTGTTTTTCATACAATATATTCTGATCACTATTTCCTACTGCCCAACATTATGAAATCTTATCTGACTATCTCTGTCCTTCAGAATAGATGCGTCATAAAAGGCATGTGTACAGAGTTGCAGCTTTGAAAATCAGGAGAAAATAAAGTCTGAAGAGTAGATAAGATAAAGTTTCCTAACATTGGAGATCATGTCATAAACTAGCCAAATCAATAGTCCTCATTACTCAGGAGAAAAGGACAGGTGCCAGGTTCCAGTGCAAGAGGCAAGGTTGCTTTACAGACAGCTTTTTAAATGTCTTTTGCTTCCTACGATCTTCATGATGCCAAAACAAACACATAGCTCGTTTATGGCTTCTAATGAAAAGCTAAGAATGAGTCATTATGAAGAGCGTGATGATAAAGAAAAATATCAGAAATAATCACACTCTAGAAGTGGGTCTCTTGGCATTTTTAATTGCAAACTTTTACATGACCCAATTGAGGTTTCTACAACTCCCAAAACTCCAATTTGGAATTTTATATTAACCCTTTGCCAGTTTTACATAAATATTTTTGTGTCAAAAATATTTCAAAATTAAAACAAGGTATTTTAATCTTTATATTTTAAATTTTGTTTAATTTATCTTTAAATAGATACTTAAATCGTAAGTATCTAAAGAATATGTTCTTTTTAGGCAAAAGCAAAAATATAAATGAAAATTTCCATCTGGGATGACAATATTCGCTCAAAACCCAAAGACTGTCTAATAAAAACCCCAGCAGCAGGCAGACTTGCCAGTCAAGGTTTTCCAAGAGACTTGTGAATTGCTATTGCCTTTAGTTGCATCACAGATGTGTAAGGTAAGCCCCAATTGCTGGAGCCATTATGCACTTCAGACACAAGATTCAGAGGACCTGAGCTGGGTCTGACCTGAAAGTTTGCTACCTCAGCACTAGATTTCATGGTACTAAAATACATCATACATGCTTCCAAAGGAGGGAAACAACCAATAATCCTATCCAGCTATGATACCTATGAATCATAACAATGACCACCATGGCATGATAACTTTAAGAGTGTGAAGGGGAGGTTGGGTGAACTGGGGTTGATATGTAAAATGAAAATATAAATTAATGAAAAACAGTGCGATAGTAGCATGCATACTTTAGTGGCATTCAATAGTTCTCAAAATGGACATAAGCATCACTCAAAAAGAGGGAAGTTATGCCTGGTATTGAAAACCTTGTCAGCTACCCAATGCTAGTGAAATCATGGACCTTGGAGGAGAACCTGAAACCACTGTTTTACTAAACCAGCAGAATCCCTAACTACATTCTAAGTATTTATCCAGTGAGATGTCTCAATGGCCAGAGGACCTGAATTTGATACCCTGGGCCCACATTCATAGAAGGAGAGACCAGCATAAAATTGCCTTTACTTCTTAGGATCTGAGATTCCTCATTTGTGAAATATAATTAAGAATAGATATGTGGTTTCAGATTGTGTGTTAATTTCACTTCTGCACTGTAAGTAGCCTGTGAGTAATGTCCTTCTTACTTTTCATTTAAATAATCTTTCCTCTTTCAGCATAGGTGTGTCCAGTGTTCAAGAGAGGATTAGGCTCTAAGAGGGTTGAGTCCCTGTGTTCTTTTGTAGAATTTGTAATGAGTGTTATTGCTTCTGTCCCCAGTCTTTTGAGGGTCTGCTACTGTCTGTCTGAACACACACTACTTCTTTATGGTCCTTTCTGCTGCCTTCCTGTGTGGTTTGCCAAATTTAATTGCTCTATGCTGAGAAAGATGTGACCAAATCAATGTTGTGGATAGCAAAGCTTGAGAAGTTGGTTGCAGTCAAGAGGCATGTGGAAGATGTGTGGTTTTGGTGGTTGCATTGGGCTCTGTAAAGTAGATGGTGATTATCTGTGAGAAGCCTGCTGCAGAGGCTAAGAACAACAGATAGGTGGAGCTACTTGCATTATGTGCACACTTTGCCTCATTCTCCGGGGTCTAGTATCTTCAGGTGGGTGGAGCCACCTGTGAGGGGCAGTTCCTTATATCCATCCATGCATAAATACAGCTCTCCATGTTCATCATAGAAGTTTGTCTTTGCAGGAAATTAAGGATTAACCCAGAGATCCACAACTGATCAATGTGCAGGGAGTAAGTGATTGCAGAAAGCTCAGTCTTAAGTGGGACATCTATGTCACACCTACTCCTCCCAAGTCTCAGGAATCATCACGGCAGATAGGCAGAAAGACTAAGATCCAGAAGCCATGGGTCCAGAGCAATATTGTCTGGACCACAGGACATTTGCACATATAAACTGACATTGGCTGTGACTGCATTCACAAGACCTGCATAAAATCAGTCTAAACAAAATCCCAGCACAGAGGGAGGAGGTGGTCAGGAAGTTTCACCACTAGCAAAGAACCATAAGAAAAGAGTCAGTGTTCTTCAAGGATAAGGTCCCTGAGAGGCCACCAAATGTCCAGTAGATGGCCCTACAACCATGCATATAACTCTGTGGACTAAAATTAAAAGGAAGACAAAACACAAATATCAGAAGTAATAGTAACAGTGGTGATAGGGAAGAAATAGGGGGGTTAAGAGATGGACTGGATAAAAACACATTACATTCATGTATGAAATTCTCAACCAATAAAAAAACTAGTACCCATAAATGATTTTATTGAACAAATTAAACCAGATAATGAAAATTAAATGCTTAATGCAGTGAGAAATTTGTAAAAACATTAAATGAATGTGGATTACATTTCTGGCTAATGAGTAATTTTACCCATTCACAAAAAGAGAAAAATGAAATCCAATAAGGTATAGCATGCTGAAGCTGTTTAGAACTAGACCTTGTAGTGACATAGAGCCAGTAATTCCTACATACAAGGAGAGTTCTACTAGAGTCATCATAACTTAGTGAAAAGTGAGCAGTGGAGTAAGTATCCTATACTATTTTATGTGTTGCTTTGGCTGCAAAAAGAAAAAGATCAGTTCTGTCGTGCACCAAATACTGTGTATAGTTTATTGCTAATTTTCTCCTTTTTATACCTTTATATCTTTCTAACTGTCTTTTCATGTTTACATATATATATGTATATATATGTAGATAACTGATGGACAGATCGATCAATAGATAGATAGATAGATAGATAGATAGATAGATATAGATAGATAGATAGATCAAGTATATGCCTATATATCCAATCATCCGTTCCACTGAGAGCATTCTAAAACAATGATACACTAGTAGAAAAACACTAACTCTAATACTCAGATCTTAATTTCTAATACTAGTGTCTGGTAAGAGCGAACTAGGGTCGCATGGAGAAATAGATATTTTCAGGACTGAGATTGGAATACACAAGATGAGACTCAATCATGGTATAGTACTTTAAAGTAAGTATGCATAGGAAAAAAAGAAAAATATAATGGTGGGAACAAAAAAGGAGTTGCAGGAGTCAACTTAATATATTACTAATTGCCCAAGTAGAATTAAATCTGTACCAAAATACAGAAAGTGGATGATAAGACGGCATAGCTGGTATAGGTATGAGTCGCCGAGCCTGGTGACCTGAGCTCAAATTCTAGATCCACATGACAAAATGAGAGAATTGATTCCCAAAAATCATTCTCTGAATCACATGCAAACACTCCTGCAAGTAAAAACACACACATACAGACAGATACAATCAATCAATGTTATAAACTGTTAATAAAATAGTATTAAGTAATAATCTTAAATATAAAATAAGAATGATGTATCTATATTTATATAATTAATTGAATACATAAATAAACAAATAGAAAAGAACTATCCCCCTGAATATTCTGCAATTTCTACTCTTTAATGATGAATAGCTACATACTTCCCTTTTGAAGACTCAAGCACAGAAAATGTAGTTTTACAATGGAGAAGCTTGAGACATACCACCTGAGCAATTTAAATGAATGTTAACAACATAAATTAAGTTGTTATAATACAATGGTACAAGTTGTTTACCTCTCTAGTCCTCCTTCCAAAACACCATTACTTTGGGGATTATCATGGAAACACCAGAAAAATCTATTATATGGGTATTCTACAAAATAAAATAGGGTTTCAACATATTTCAGATCTGTCACAATGATAACAATAAGGAAATTCTGAGATACTACCATAGATAAGAGAGGTCTAATGGGACACACTGAATGTAATATAGGATCCTGGATGAATTTGGAAATGGAGGAAAAAAGAAATTATGAAAAAATCCCAGTAATTTGAATAAAGAAATTACTTTAGTTTATAATAATGGCATATCAAGATTAGTTCCTGAGTTGTACAAAATACGATGACAATATCAGATGTTAGTAATAAGAACACTAAAATAGTGTGTATGATAAGAAGGAGCCCTTTGTACTGTTTCTACAAGTTTATATAAAACAGTTTTAAATTATGTTTTAAGTATCTAAGATCTAGAACAGATTACTGAATAAGTTTCAAAGTTAGCTGAGAACTGGGAGTGTACATGCTAACAACTGGTTCCAGCTAAGTCTGTATACTGAAGTTTGAGAAACACTGCTTATGTATACTTCACAAGGATAGTGACTAACTGATAAAAGTACAAAGTACTGATCTGGGGAGTGACCAATGGACAAATTACTCATGGAAACACCAAAAAAAGTCTTGGGTGCAATCCCATTCCTGCAGGCCAGGGTCTGGCAGTTTAACAAGCCAAGATATAGGTTACAAATTACACCCCAAACTGATGCTAAAGGATGAGTTGGCTTAGAAATGTGGCTAATTATAATATTGAAAGAGTTATACATAATTCTCAACTCATTAAATATGGGCTATGCACAGTGATTTTCTTCCAAAGGGCATAATATGGGAATGAGGAAAGGAAGAACTTCACAGTGCAGAAATTTGATACATACCACTTCAGTTAGGTTAGCAAGACTAAGGTCAGTAGTAGTAAGTCGTTCTCTCCAGAAAATAGAAAGTATACCATTACTTCTTTATTTGAAGGATTCTTTTTGTAACAATTAAGAAATATTGGTGTATTGGACATCCTGGAATTAAGTGAAAGTAAGTTCAAGATGATGCAAAAGTTGAGACATCTTCTTATGACCAACAGTATAATGCATATTCATGCAATGTGCATTTTGGACAACTCAGCTGGAAACTCAAGATAATATGTGGAACATTGACCCTCGTTAGGATACATGTGCCATTTTAGAGAGTTAATCTGCACAAACCAGAATTTTTAAAATGTGTATCATTAATAGCCCCTCCTTGATGATAGGGTTGATGACTACCCTATATGCCATCCTAGAACCTTCATCCAGAGACTGATGGAAGCAAAGACAGATACCCACAGCCAACACTGAACTGAACTCCTGGAACCCAGTGACAGAGATGGAGGAGTGATGAGCAAAGGGGTCAAGACCATGATGGTGAAACCCACAAGGACAGCTGACCAAATAAGGGGGAGGTCTTGAATCCCAGACTGATGGCTGACAGGCCAACAGGGGACTAATCAAGACTCCATAAATGTAGTGCCAGTGGGGAGGCCACAGAAATCTCTGGGGCCTTGGGTAGTAGGTCAGTGTTTGCCATGGTGTATCAATGATCTTTGGGAGCCTATTCCACATGGAGGGATGCTCTCTCAGCCTGGACACATGGGGAAGGGCCTAGGTCCTGCCCTGGATGAAATGACAGACTTTGGAGATCCCCCAAGGAGGGCCTCACCCTCCCTGGGGAATGATGTGGGGATTGGGTGAGGGGCTGGGAGGGCTGGTAGAGGGACAAGGGAGGAGGTGTAGGAGAGGGAGCCGGGATTGTAGTGTGACACATTGATGTTTATAATTTAAGTGAAAACAAATATTGAGGAAAAAAGAAAAAAATTGTATCAACTAGAAAAAAATGTGTTCAAGAGTATTTAGTTAACATAACCATTCAGTATACTATTTCATTTTGGCAAACTATTTATCCAGTGTACCCATTTATTTTCTAGGTCTTTGTGCACATAATTATCTTCTATATCCCAGAAAGTTAATGCAATAATGCAACTGACTATGAGATTCTGGAACTTGTTTTGCACACTGAGAGTTAGAAAGTAGGTACTACAAACACTGGTGGGAATGGCAGTCTGCAGACCTGTTAAAAAGCAATTTGACAGCAAGCACTGAGAGCTTGAAAAAATGGCTTTCTCAGCTGCAAATCCATCCTAAGGGCTGAGTATGTTTGTTACAGAATAATTGGTTGCTAACGAAAAAAAAAAGCAAGCAAAGAAAAAAAAAGAACTTCAATTTACTTAACCGAGAGAATTTAAGACAAAAACAAAAATAACTGTGTGAAGGAAATGTATGCAGTCATTAAAATGCTTATGAAGCGGTTTCAATGAGTGTTAAGTTTTAAAAGGAAAGACAAAATTGTGTATAATGCATCATTATACATACATATACATGCATCATTATAACATACGTTTTAAAAGGATAAACAAAATTGTATATAATGCATCATTATACATACATATACATACATCATTATAACAATAACAAAAAGGCTGCATGAATATACAACAAGAATGTTTATAAGAATTACCTGTACTTTGAAAAATATTATAGCCAGCATGTTGCTATGGCCAATGTCTAAGTGGACTATTTGTCTAATTAACTGCCTTTTCTAAGAGCCACCAGTTTAATAGTGGAGAGCCCCAGAACTTAGCAAAGACACCCACTAAGGAAGGGTCTAACTGATATTGCTGACTGCATGAAACTTTCACAAACATACTACCATCCAGGCCTTTTGAATCATGCAGGCAAAGTTGGTGGATTAATTTGGGTTCGTTCACACACCTGCAGTTTCTGAATCTCAACTACTGTGAAGAGTTTGTCAAGAGGCTGACAACTTTTTTCTCGTAAGGAGGCAATGAACACAGATAGATTCAAGCAGCTTAATACTGAGAGAGCAAAAGCAAGATTAGTAAGGAGTTACCTTCTTCACAGGTCACGACATTCAGTACCACACAAAACTGCATGGGCTGAATGAAACATAACCGGCTGAGGAGTGTGTTGTCTTTCAGTTAAGCAGTTTTATAATTTATAATTTATAATTTTCATCTGTTCCTGAAACACAAGGTGGTGAGATGGAATATCCCATGCATGGGATGATATTGGAGGTTTCCCTTAAGTGTTAGGCCAACTTCATCGCAGCCTCACCCATCTGGGCTATGTGAGGACATCCAATGCTGCCAGCACAGAGATGCATGTTAGACATTAGTCCTACATCCTTTCACATTGTAAAGTGATCATAGATTATACTGTCATCCAAAGATAACCAGCAATATCAGAAATGGGTAGTTATAAACGTGATACTTTATTTAAAGATGGGAAGAATAAACAGAGAAATACAAACCAATTCTATTATAATTGTAGATTTATACTACTAAAATGTAGATTTACACTATTATAAATAAATGTGTATTTTAGAACTTAACAGCTTGTAAAAATCAGTTAAGCAGGCAACAAGATAATAGAACTGATATTTTGATATATATATATATAAATTTTAAAGACAGACAAAATTTATAAATTATACATATCCATAACTTGAACATAATAAAAATCAAGAAATAGGGCCATGTATCTACATAAACATGAAAAAAATACACTTCATTGTCAACTAAAAGATATAAGACTAAATAATGTTAACGTATAACAATTCTCGAGGCATGGCACCAGTTTAGAGCTAGCACTGTGTCTGCCAGTAGACAGCATGTCCTAGATCCACAGCAGAGCAGTGATCATAGCTTTTCTGGGAATCTGTGGAGTACACAAGCGTATGCTTTCCCTGCAACTCTGGAAGTAAGTAACTTACTTAAGCACCACAGGTGAATAAGAGCTTATTTAAAATTCAAGGGAGCTTTCACACAGCCAAGATAATATACTACTGAGCATCTACAGGAAAAAGGGCACCAATTATTACAATTTGTTAATGATTGAAGGAAGTATTGTGACCTCAATTCAAACAGAGAGGATTTTTTAACCATCTACACTGCTCATTTCACTCATGTTTGGTTACAGCTGTTAATTACAACTGAAAAAATTCAAAATACTCGCATCCTTGAACCTGTAACCTAACTTGTAGGATTTTCCATATAGAAATTGAACTGAATACGTAAGTACGTATGGAAATGGGTGATTTATACAGTGCTATTTTGGAAAACAAATATAAATACTTTAGTGGTGGTCACTAACCACAATATCTAACAAATTTACAAATGTGAGTGTCAGCGAGAAGGCCTGGGCAACCTATGGGGCCCTGAGCTGAGGATCAGTGTCTATCCCTGGAATACAAACAGTCATCGTGTGCCTATAGCACAAAGAGGGATGCTCTCTCAGCCTGGACTCTTAGGGGAGTGCCTGGACCCTACCCAGAGTAAAATGACAGACTCTGATATCCCCTATGTGGAAGGATTTGGCAATAGGGTGGGAGGGTGGGGGGAAAGGGGAGTGCGGGAGGAGGGGAGGGGAGGGAACTGGGATTGACATGTAAAACAAGCTATTTAAAATAAAAAAAATTGAAAAAAAGAAAACTACTTTTTATTTTGATCATAATATATTTTACGTGTTGTGGAGGCAGATGTTGTTAAAGTGTGCTAAAGCACAAGAAAGAGAAGTGCTAGAATTATATAGTGCAGAAACCCAAATTTCAACACAGGCTTTTGTGTCAGTCACAAGAGGGCAGCCATATTTCTAGGCTGTCATCCTTTAAAAATTTTATTCAAACACAGAGAAATAGGCATGTGACTGTCACATTGTCCACATGACCCACGGAATATTTGATCAGTCCATACTCAGAGAGTCTGATACAGACACACTATCATTAATTACAATTCCAAGGAAGGAATGACTTTTATTAAGGTTTTATTTGAATTTTAGGAATATCACTCTATCACCATCAATTATTTCTTAGAAACTTGTTATGCCAATTTCCCTTGAATCAAAAGAAGAAATTGAGGACAACACTTATGAGTAGTGGCTATGTGTCCTTCTCTGTTTTTCAGATCTCTTTTTGTAAGGACACTTCTCATGTTGGATATAGTACACCTAAAAGGATCTCATATTTAATTATTCTCCCTGTTTCTAAATAGTCAAACTCCAAATTGCTGAGTTACATGCTTTCCACTCAGTTTGGAGTAAAAAAAAGTAATACTAAAGTTTTCTTTTTGTAAGGGATGGGGAAGAACGTAAGGCAGCAACTATAGACTAGTCTTTCAAGAATTTTTTTCCTGTCAAGAAAAAAAAATAAACAGAGCAGGAGCAAAGGGGTATGAAATCATTTATGATATTGGTAATTCATTTCTCTGGGATGGAAGAAAGAGCAGGTTATAGTTATAAGAAATATCCAAAGAAAACAAAAAAAAATAATGACATAGGAGAGGCCTGGGATTACAATAGGGGAATCTGGAGTTGATGGCGATGGATAGACAGGAATGCAATGGCTTTAGCAAGAGTAATAACTATTTCCCATAGTAATGGGAAAGACCAGTAAGTGACATAGAAACTGATTGTTAGGAAGATAGGGCATGGGAAGCCAGATGGAATCTCTTAGCATTGCTTCAATTTTCTCACACAAATTGAAAGTGGGTGAATGGATATTTGAGGTTTTTCTTTTACTGGTTTGCTTTTATTCTTTTTCTTTTTTCAAGAAATTATTCTTCTATATAGCCCTGGTTGAGCTGGAACTCAATGTGTCGACCAGGCTGCACTTGAACTCACAATAATTTCCCTGAATCTGTTTCCTCAGTACTGGAACTGCAAATGTGTGCCATCACACTGATATTTGAGTTTTGCAAAATGAAAGGCTATGGAATAATGTCAAGTGAATTGTAAAATTTAGTATAATTGCCAAGCAGCCTTAAGGACTCACTTGATGTTAGTGATCTGGAATTTAAAGTGAGGACAGTTACAAGAACTTGTGATTTTCTGCAGCTATGTTTGAGTTAACCAGACTTGGGACCTTGTGAAGTAAATGCTATTAACAATATAAAGGCAAGAGAATTGATTATAATAAGATGAGTAAATTCAATGAAGAACTATGGGCTGCAAGCCCACAGTAGAGAGAAATGAGGATAGGAGTAGGATCCAGAGAGTGAGAATCATTGAAGGATACCATGGGATAAGATGGTTGCTATGTATAAGGATGAATTGCTGAACATATTCCATGTTTGAAGTAGGGATGTTCAGGTTTGATAATAATGGTAACATCAGGAATTCCCACAGGAATAAATAACAAAACTGATGATGGACAAAAACCACTAATAGGTCATCGAACTGAAAAGCCAGAATGTTAGACGGATATTAATATCACCAAGAATTTCAAAATGAATTATAGTAACAAGATTGATAACACACCATGAAGTAAAACACTGTCAATGGTTAAGAAGGATTATATTAAAGAAGGTTCCCTAAACAAAAGGGGATATGAAGTCACCTCTGTGTCTTTCTCTGTCTCTGTCTCTGTCTCTGTGTGTGTGTGTGTGTGTGTGAGAGAGAGAGAGAGAGAGAGAGAGAGAGAGAGAGAGAGAGATGGCTAAATTAACTTGCATATTTATGAAAACAGATCAGATCTGAAATCTGCAAACTTGGGAGAGATGATGACACGTTTCCAGTTCAAGTCTGAGTTGGGAAGATTCAGGAGGGCTAATGCATTGTCTTCAGTAGGGCAGCACAATTAACACATGGGAGAAAAATAATACATTAACTTCAGGACAACGGTAAGGGAGATTGCAAGCTCTAGCCTAGTGAGTCACATCAGAGCACTCTCTTCTAGCTCAGAAAAGGGTCAACCTTTTTGTTCTTTTCTGGGCTACATTCAGTTCAGTGATTCCACCCACATTTTAGACAGTAATCTGCTTTACAACGTCTACTGAGTTAAAAATTAATCTTGTCCTAGAACATCCTTCTAAAAACTCATACAATAATGTTTAATCAAACAGCTATATAATCCACAGCTCAACCAAGTTTTCACATAGCAGTAACAATCAGAAAGGATAACAATAAGTATAATTAATCTAATGACAGAAATTCTAAGCTTGGAATCAGAAGGAAGGTGAGCCACCTGCAGAGCACGTCCATACCTCAAGGAGCAAGTGTAGCTGGAGTGTGACAGGAAAAAAAGGCCATTTTAAGAGTCTGCAGTGGGAGCCCTAGATTTATGATGGAACTATTGCAATTAAACTAACAAGGTTAAGGGAATACTAACAGAAGTTGTTAAAGATGAGTAGGAATTTGCTGAGAACTCATTCTTATTTTCAGAGGGCAAAGTAGAAGGCTTCCAGAAGTTTGCAGGTAGAGTAAAAAGTTAATGATCAGTGCAAGAAATGAAGCAACCCTGATACCTAAGGCACACAAACAGGAAACCATAAACATGAGGAAGATAACAAGACTTTGGTCCAATTCAGTATGCCCATGGAAATCTAGCAGTGCTTACAATAAAATGAGTGGAG
Organism: Mesocricetus auratus; assembly: GCF_017639785.1. Taxonomy (NCBI): domain Eukaryota; kingdom Metazoa; phylum Chordata; class Mammalia; order Rodentia; family Cricetidae; genus Mesocricetus; species Mesocricetus auratus. The sequence goes on along the minus strand of NW_024429188.1, from coordinate 107,632,337 downwards.
GCTGACCAAGGTCTGTGCCTTAAGTCTATGTTATACGCAAATGTGACTAAGTAAAGATTGGGAGAGGAGGATATCATCCTGGGTTATCCACACAAAGCCTAAGTTAAATAGCAAGTGTCCTTACAAGAGAATGGCTGAGAGAGTTCTGATGGGCAGGAAAGGAGGAAGCAAGTGTCAGCCAGAGGCTAAGATTGAAGCGATACTTACACAAATGACAAGAATCTGGACTAGACCCTCCTCTGTTGCCTGTAGGGAAGAGTGGAGCCATTGCAATCAGATAGGCATTAGGTTGAACTGTGACTCATATAGTCATTGGTAGCAAAATGTGGTCAAGCAGTTACATGTCACTGAACCTCATTTTTCTGCTAAATAAGGATAAATTTTTGCAGTGTTGTGAATAAATTGTGTGTTGTACCTACCATAGAATTTGGAACACTGTAAACATTCCAAAATGGTACTTATTAAGCCGCAGAGCCAAGTTAATTATGCTCAAGGAATTGGCAGCTTTAGCTACTTAACCTTATACCTACCCTAGTCTCAACACACAACTCCCTGTTCTGCAACCTACATTTTCACCTCCAATTCACTTTATCAATGTTTTCTTAATAAATTCAAGTACCTGGAGCTTTTAGATTCCAAACTTAACTCTGAGGCAAGCCTATGAAGGAGAGGCTGTGAACTTCCAATATCATTTAACCACAGTCTCTATAAATTAGTATTTCCCCCTTAGATACCACAGATCAACAGACAGATAAAAGAGGATAAGCACTTTTGTCCTTCTGTACTTCCTAAGCTATTAGCAACATTGGCACTGAACTTCTGCTCAAATTGATACAGTTCGCAAAAGAGAATCATTTATCCTGAGGATCTACCTTCTTCACTGAGTGACAAAGTATTATGTCAGCAAAAACCAAGGCCATAGATGTTATGAGTGCCTTCCAGATACCTCTCTAGTGGAGACTCTCTCCTGCCAAATGTTCTTAGTGTCTCAGGAGAATGCACCACAACAAAATTTGAAATATTTTAGGCTTTCAATGGTTTTTGAAAATGTGAATTTGATTCGGTAGACATTTTTCAAATCCCTAGTGTTACCTTGATAGGAAAGGATATTGAAATATTAATTCCTGAGATGACAACTATGAAGGGCAGGAAATTGTCCAGTCTTTTGCTCTTCTAGAATAACTGGCCATGGAACTGTATCTTTCAAACACATGGTTCTAGTTTTGATGCTTTTAGTCAAAGAACCAAATAAAGCTCACTTAATGTTCTCTCCTTCCTCACTTTGTAACTCCTAACACATGTATTAAACATCATACCAATTTAAACATGCCTTCAAAGTCTTCTGGAATAACTCCAAATGAAGTGTCAGGTTTCTTGGTAAGAAATGTGTTCCAGACAGAGAAACATAATGTGAAACTCATGAGAGGAAAATTCCAGCAATTCAGAAATTAAAGAGATACAGTTATAATGAAACTACACACAGAGAGATGTGCTCAGAGGAATGGAGGAACCTGGAGGAGGACTGCGAGAGTTTATAAATCATTCCAGATAAACTACAACTATGTAAACTGAAAGGCAGATGAGCCTGCTAGTATTTCTTCATAACACTATTTGAGAAAAATACATAGTGAACAATAAATAAATGGAAAAGCTTAAGTTTATATTGATTTACTACTATGTATTTTACTGATAGTTAATATATTGTGGTATACTATTTTACCAACATTTTCCCATGCCTACTCATTCATAATTTACTGAAAGTAGGAAGATTTACAGAACAAGAGCATATGCATTCCATTTGTTCCTAGAAATTCAGTATCTGCTTTCAAAATGGTTGATAAATTAAGTTCAAGCTAAATATCAGATATGAACACAAATTTTCTCAATTTAGAGGAAATTTTATCCCAAAATCTATGTGAACCTTATGAATCTAAATTTAAGCATGAGAGACATATTTTCAAGCAACATGTGTCTATTGTTTCCTTCTGTTAAGAACAATACTAACAGTAATGAGAACCTCATGTCAGCAACAGTTTACGAAAGCTGTGGAAAACCAACAGAGTACATAATATCAGCTGGGGCTCTCTATTCCTTACTGGCTGCTCACTGGGTGGCATGGGTAAACAACTTAATCCTTCAGAGCCTTGGATTTCTTTTCCACAAAAATATGCATAATAATAAGATTGAAATGAAAGTCAAACTGTGAGATATAATAAGGTGTCAAACATTTTATTAAGCTGACTATTACCAAAACATTAATTAATACTATTTATTACTAAACATTTAGTAATCTACTCAAGTATTAAACTACTTTCACAAAGAATATATTATATTTTACTTCACAGCCAATGAGTATTTACCTCATAGACATTTAAAATTGATACTGTGTATGCATTAATCTGACTGCCAATTAAAATCCTCCAGAATATAGGTTAAAGCAAACATTATTTAGTTAACGTGAGAAATAAAATCTTGATACATTAAAAGTTAGAAAATTGTGTAACAAAACTACAAATAAATCTCATAAATGCTAGTGGAATTTTTACAGTTATATCAGAAGGTATATTCCATTAAAAAATAAAAAGAAAGACACTATGACCAAATGGGACTTATTCTAGGAAAGATGACTTACTTCATATTGGAAAGTTTAATATATTCTGCTTCAATACATCTAAGAAAATAATGTTGAAATGGGGCTCTACACAATTTAACAGTATAATGCAAAATGATATAACAAAAGTGTATGTGCCTGTGTATTTGGTTATATATGTGTTGGAAATAACTAAGCATTTTGAACAAGAAGAGGAACAGAAGTATGTTTCTCTCTACGGTAACTAAAATTTAATAAAAGAAGAATCACTGCAAACAGAAGTTGCAAAAGAAGTTGCTACAGGTACCTTGAAAACCGAATTAAATAGACATAAAGTTTAATAAAATTCAAGTATTATGATTTATTTCATGGCATATAGTTATGAAAAACCTTCTCTCTCACACACAGAGAAATGGAGAGACAGAGAGTCAGGGAACAAACAGTAGCTCCATAATACATCATCCAAAACATGTAACATAATAAATTCCTAAAAGACCTGAAAATAAATTTGAACAATTGAAAAGGTATTTCTTTTTCTGACATAGAATAATTCAAATTCATAAAGACATAAAATTTCCCTAAATTAATATGCTTGTGTAAACAACATTTTAGTCAAGTACAGAACACACGATACACAATAATGATCTCATAATATCACTATGGTGATGAAAAATCCCAAGTAGTTAGAGACATCATATGGCAAAACATTATCCACATGTCTGTGATGATACTGTCATAAATAGACCTACTGCACTACCAGTACTATAAAAAACACACTGCATGTAAATCATGTTCATTTTACATTCAGTTATATACAGTGAATAGTAATCAAGATAACAAATGACTATCTTATGGATTCACATATTTACTATACTTGCATTTTATTGTTAATTTTAAAGTGCACTTCTACTCATAAAAATGTGTACGTTAAATAAGTATGCTATTACACCAGTGGTAGCCTCATATATCTTACATTTACAACATCGTTTTGAATTTTATATCTAATCTACCATTGCTTTGTTTTCAATGCCTCTAGAGCAAAGGGTTATTGCTATATATCCTGTATATATTAGGATGCTTCTGTTGCCTAGACTGATGGAAATATAGTTTTACTTTTATACCACCTAATAATGTTTTTCTCATACAATGTCACCACCTAAAGTGATGCCTGACAGAATAAACACAGTGCTATATCAACAAATGCAACATATTATTTTTTATGAATGAAGAAACATGGATTCTAAATGTCATATTTGAAGGATTAATCTGACTGATCTATATCAGAACAAAATCAAGAATCAAATGCTGGCTTAAGAACCTGAAAGATCAGAGAACATGGAGCAGCCTCCAGTTGCTTCCTATCCCTTCAGTGCCAATGTGCAAACGAGCCAAGGTCCTGTCTCACCTTCCTGCTTCCCTCTCCTCTCCTACAGTCCTCTAAACCTCTGTGATCAGCTAGTGGATTGCTCTGCCCTCTGACTCCAAGCAAGCTATATTTGTCAGAACACAATCAAAATATCACACAACATTCCCCCATTTTTGTCTAAATAAAAAGTTCGAGTTTTAACTAATACAGTAAAACTATGTACAATAAGTACAAATACAAATATACACAGGCAAGAATTACATTAAAAATGTCTAGTCCATATGCATTTGAAAAATCCAGAGACAGTACGCCATATCTATCCTATTTTGGTGAATCCGAAGTGTTGAAACTAATTCACTTTCTATCCTAACTTGTGTATGAACCCATAACTATCTTTTTATGTCTCTCAACAATATGCTTTATTGAAGAATACAGGATGATTTAATTCAGAAGTTTTTTTCTTTTATCCAATGTCTTTCATTTCTCACTCTAGCATTTAAAACATTTAAATTAATAAAGCATTGTGTAATCTATTTCGGGAGGTCGATATTACAACTTCTGTTTATTTAGCATATCTTTTAGAGTTCAATTAGATCTTTCTATAACTGCATGCCCTGTAGGATTGTGTGGTATACCTGTAATATGCTTGTAATATGCAAAAACTGTTTTATTTTACTAGAAATATATGTTGGAATATTGTCAGTCTTAATTGGTACAGGTATCCCCAAGATGGCCATAACTTCAAAAACAAATGTTGATTACAGAATCAGCTTTTTAAGAAGTCAAAGCAGTTGGCCATTAAAATCCTGAATATGTATCTATGGTATGGTGTACATATTTTAATTTTTCAAGCTGCAAAATAAAACACATCCATTTGCCAAATTTCATTACTTTGAGTACCCATTGGGTTACTTCCTGCAGTTAGTGGAGTTTTGTTATATGAAGAACAAGTAGGAAATTTCCTTATAGTTTCCTAGGCTTGTTGCCAAGTGACAGAAAAATCTTTTTTCAAACCCTCGCTATTGACATGGTGTTTTAAATGAAATTCTGAGGCCTCCAGCACATTTCCTACTAATACATATTCATAAACAAATATATAAGAATCTTAGGAGAGATTGGAAAAGAGATTATCCAGTAAAATGTTTATTTTACTAGTATGAGGACATGAATTTCATTCCCAGAACAGATGTTTAAAAATATGCATATTTAGTTATGCACCCTTGTAATCCCAGCACTACGGAGGCAGAGATGGGCAGATCCCTAGCACTTTCTAACCAGAAACCTTTTCTATTTGGCAAGTTCCAGGTCACTGTCAGACTCTGGAAATCCCACTAGTGCCAGAACTCTCCACAATCCTATAATGACTCTGTCTATTATGGTATCTCTCATCCTGCTCTCTATTCTTCCCCCAACTCAAACTTCCTGCTCCCCCATGTCCTCCTCTCCCCTCCTATTCTCCCTGTCTCTTTTTTCCTGCTCCCTCTCCCCTCCACACCATGCTCCTAATATTCTCAGGAGATCTTGCCACATTCCTCTTTTCTGGGGTACCATACGTATCTCTCTTAGGGCCCTTCCTGTTTCCCAGACTCTCTGGCTGTGGGATTATAGGCTGGCACTCCCCTGACCCATGTCTAAAATCCATATATGAGTGAGTGCATACCATGTTTCTCTTTTTGTGACTGGGTTACCTCACTCGATAGTTTCTTCTAGTGCCCTCCATTTGCCTGAAAATTTCAAGATTCCATTGTTTTTTGACACTGAGTAGTACTCCATTGTGTAAATGTACCACATTTTCTCTATCCACTCTTCAGTTGAGGGGCATTTAGGTTGCTTCCAGTTTCTGGCTATTACAAATAATGATGCTATGAACATAGTGTGACATAATCCTTGTGCATCATTTGGGTATGTGCCTAAGAGTGGAATTGCTGGGTCTTGTGGTAGACTGATTCCCATTTTCCTAAGGAATCTCCATACTGATTTCCAAAGTGGCTGTACAAGTTGGTACTCCCAGCAGCAGCGGAGGGGTGTTCCCGTTTCTCCACATCCTCTCCAGTATAAACTGTCATTGGTGTTTTTGATTTTAGCCATTCTGAAAGGAGTAAGATAGTATCTCAGAGTTGTTTTGATTTGCATTTCCCTGATGGCTAGAGATGTTGAGCACTTTCTTAAGTGTCTCTCAACCATTTTAGACTACTCTATTGAGAATTCTCTATTTAGTTCTGTAGCCCACTTTTGAACTGGATCCTTTGGTGTTTTGAAGACTTGCTTCTTAAGTTCTTTGTAAATTTTGGAGATCAGTCCTCTGTCAGATATTAGGTTAGTGAATATCTTTTCCCATTCTGTGGGCTGCCTTTTTGTCTTATTGCTGTGTCATTTACCTTACAGAAGCTTCTCAGTTTCAGGGGGCCCCATTTATTAAATGTCAATTTTAGTGTCTGTGCTACTGGTGTTATGTTCAGGAAGTAGTATGCTGTACCAATTCATTCAAGGGTTCCTTCCACTTTCTCTTCTAAGAGGTCCAGTGTGGTTGGACTTGTGTTGAGGTCTTTGATCCATTTGAACTTAAGTTTTGTGCATGGCGATAGACATGGATCTATCTTCTGCAGTCTTCTTCATGCCAGCATCCAGTTACACCAACACCGTTTGCTGAAGATACTTTTTCTATTGTATAATTTTAGCTTTTTTTGTCAAAGATCAGGTGTTCATATGTGTATCGGTTAATATCGGGGTGTTCAATTTGATTCCATTGGTCTATCTGTCTATTTTTGTGCCAATACCAAGCTGTTTTGAGGACTATAACTCTATAATAGAATTTGAAGTCAGGGATGGTGATGCCTCCGGACATTGCTTTGCTGAACAGGGTTGTTTTGGCTATCCTGGATGTTTTCTTTTTCCATATAAAGTTGAGAATTCTTCTTTCCAGGTCTGTGAAGAATTGTGCTGGGATTTTGATGGGGACTGCATTGAATCTGTAGTTTGTTTTGGCAAGATTGCTATTTTTACTATGTTGATCCTACCTATCCAAGAACATGGGAGATCTTTCCATTTTCTGGTGACTACTTTAATTTTTTTCTTTAATGACTCAAAGTTCCTGTGATACAGGTCTTTCACTTGTTTGATTAGCATTACACCAAGGTATTTTATGTTGTTTGTGGCAATTGTAAAGGGTGATGTTTCTTTGATTTCTTTCTCAGCCCTTTTATTGTCTGTATATAGTAGGGCTACTGATTTTCTTGAATTGATCTTGTATCCTGCCACTTTGCTGAAGGTATTTATCAGCTGTAGGAATTCCCTGGTAAAGTTTTTTGAGTCACTTATATAAACTATCATATCAGCTGCATATAGTGAAGGTTTGACCTCTTCCTTTCCAATATGTATCCTCTCAATCTCCTTTTGTTTTATTATTGCTCTAGTTATAACTTCAAGCACAATGTTGAAGAGGTATGAACAGAGTGGACAGCCTTGCTTTGCTCCTGATTTTAGAGGAATTGCATTGAGTTTCTGTCCATTTAGTTTGATGTTGGCTGTTGGCTTGCCGGGTATCACTTTTATTATGTTTAGGTAAGTTCCTCTTATCCCGGATTTTTATCATGAAGTGGTGTTGGATTTTGTCAAAGGCTTTTTCAGCATCAAGTGAGATGATCATGTGATTTTTGTTTCTCAGCTTGTTTATATGGTGGATTACATTGATGGATTTTCATATGTTGAACCATCCCTGAATCCCTGGGATGAAACCTATTCGATCATGGTGGAAGATTTTTCTGATGTCTTCTTGAACCTGATTTGCCAGTATTTTATCGAGTGTTTTTTGCATCCATGAGGGATATTGGTCTGAAGTTCTCTTTCTTAGTTGTGTCTTTGTGTGGCTTGGGTATCAAGGTTATCAAAGCCTCATAAAAAGACTTTGGCAAAGACTCTTCTGCTTCCATTGTGTGGAATACTTTGAGAAGAATTGGTGTAGGCTGTTCAGATAACAGACAAGGAAATGAAGGCTAAGAGGAAGTGAGAAACTTGCACAAGGCATTATTTTCAAAGGTAACTCAGAATTGTAACTCACCACTGGATTTGAGCTGGAAATTTCTGGCCCAGATTCAGACATGGCAAGATGATGAGAAGACTTAATATCTTAGTTTTCAAAATGTGAATAAAATATTTCCTTTCTAAGTTGTTGAACCAAGTAAGACTCATGAATATCAGGTTTAAGTTTCTAATACCTCCCCATGGTAATGCTTAATATCTCCCCTGATCTTCTCCATGGTGGTACTGTGCTTATTTTAAAGTACTAACTAGCTATGATACTCTAAATCTCCCACTAGTAGTGTCTTTATACCAGGACACTAAAATCTACCATTGCTATCAGATTTATATTTCTACTTAGCTAAACAAGAATACATTGGGTAAAAGGTAAATGGAGCTATCATTTACTGACAACTAAGATATTTGGTAGATTTTTTTCTCATAATGCTTTAAATATAACTATTCCCAAGATATATTTACAGACATCTAGGATCAGAGAAGTCAATTGAAGTTGCCTTAGGCAGCCATAGTATCCCTATGGTAAAACCAGGACAAAGAAAAAATCATTTTGATTATCAGCCATTCAAAATGAACCAAAATATTCTGCAAAGAATAGTCTAGTATCAGCTCACTACAAGCCATGCTTTCCTTATGCACTTACCTATCTCATTTTTTAAGATAGAAGAATTGTTCTGCTGCTTTCACCAGTATTTGGAACTGTGGACATGCATCGTTATGCCAGGCCTTGTCTATCATTTCTAACGTTCGATATTCAGATGCTTGTTTAATCCCTCTATGCTTTATTCCAGTAAGTCTGAGATTTCTTTGTTCTACATTAACCAGGTCCTATATTTAAACAACTTCTCTTACCCACAGATGAGCAAAAAATCTATTCTGTTTTTTTTTCTTCTTGCTACACAGGGGGATACAAATTTTATTCTAAAAAATGATAGGAAAACTATTGACTTCATTTTTGAAAACACATACACACAGTTGGTAGTGAGAAAGCAATCTAAGATACTGACATTTTGCTGTTTACTATTTGAGTTCTTGGATCCTCAGAGGTGAGTCTTTTCCAATCCAGCTCAATCAAGTCTTCTTAGTAACATAGAATACTTTATGCTATTTAGGCATCATAACTACTGACCAACAGAGGTAAAACCAGAAAGGACAGTTTGTTACTCGGGAAAACACTGTCAGGTATTATTCAGATTCATCCAGGTCTCTCACAAACAGGAGAGTGCTGCTGAAATATTCTGTTAAATGCTGTAAAAGATCAGGGGCAAGCCAGTTGTCAGGCCTGTCTCATCTCTACAAAACACAAAAAAATATATGGTCCAACCAAGAGCATTGAATTATTTCTACCACAGGGAATGCTGCTAGGGCCTGGACAGAAATACATAGAAGGTTGATATCTAACTTCCCTCACTGAAAAATTAGTGTCTTAGTCACTGTTCTATTGCTGTGAAGAGACACCATGTGAGGACAACTCTTGTCAAAGAAAGCATTTAACTGGCGGCTGGCTTACAGTTTCTGAGGCTTAGTCCATTATCATCATGTTTGAAAGCATGGAGGCAGGCAAGTATAATGCTGGAGAAGTAGCTGAGAGCTACATTCTGATCCACAAGCAGAGCAGAGAGATCCATACTGGGCCTGGTGTGAGAATTTTGAAAACTTCAAGCCCGCACCTAGTGACAAACTTCTTACAACAATGCCATGCCTACTTCAACAAGGCTATATCTCCTAAAATTCTTAAACAGTTCCATTTCCTGGTGGCTAAGCGCTTATGGGGTCACTCTTATTCATGCTCCCAAAGTATCAAAACTAGCAAATAGTACCACGCTGAAAAGGTCCCATAAACATGACCACACATGTGAAGGGACAGGAGAGAAATAAAACTCCATAGAAAAAAAAGGTTTCCAAGAAAGAAATTATAGCCTATTCTACTGTCATCATATCATATTGTTTAAAAATATGACAGCATCAGTTAAGAGAGAAAAACAAACACATAGGACTCAGAAACAGTCAGAAGTGAACAGCATCACTTAGTAAAGGAAAAAAAGCAGAACTGTCATAAAACGGAAAAGTCTAATTGTGAGAATACTAGAGAATCTTGAAAACATTTTAAAGAACACATGAACAAAATTGAGAAGTACACGGGAATTGAAATGTAGGAAACACAATGGATGTCAAAGAGATTCAGGATAAGGGGATACTTAAAAAGCATATACTTCATATTAAATTGGGAAATACAAAAGAAATGGACAAATTTCTAGATTCAGTCAAACCACCTAAATTAAACATCAAAAGAAGTCAACAACTTAGACCCATAATAAATTATGAGAATAAACTAGAAATAAAAGGCAAAGCGGAGATCATGAACCTCAGACTGATGACTGAGAGGGCAGCATGGAACTGATACAGACCCCCTCAACGTGGGTGTCAGTGAGGAGGCCTCAACAATCTTTGGGGTCTCAGGTCCTATATCAGTATTTGTCCTGGCATTCAAATGGACTTTGGAACCCATTCCATGTGGAGGGATACTCTCTCAGCCTGGAAACATGGGGAAGGGAATAGGCCCTGCCCTGAATGATAGACAGGAGAGTGGAGTGGGGATTGAGATAGGGGTGGGGCGATTGGTGAGGGGCAGGGGAGGAGGGGAGGGAGAGGGAGCTGGGATTGACATGTTGAAGCAAGATTGTTTCTAATTTAAACAAAAAGGAAAAAAAGGCATTACATCAAAAAAATGCTAAAGACTAAATAAATTCACAAAAGAATTCTTCCAGACTTTCAAAGATGATCTACAGTCAACCCTGTTAAACTATCCAAAATAACAGATACACAAGGAGTCCCAAACTCCTTCTATGAAGCCCATGTCTCTTTAATGCCAAAACCAAGAAAAGATATATATATATAATAAATTATAGACTAATATTATCGATGAACATAGATTTAAAAGTTCTCAAAAGACATTTTCAAACAGAATACAGACATGAAGCAAAAATTATTCACCATGACCAATTTGTCTTTATGCTAAATATGTGTGTGTTGTGTGTGTGTGTGTGAGAGAGAGAGAGAGAGATAGAGAGAGAGAGAGGGGGGGGGGAGGGAGGGAGGGAGGGAGGGAGGGAGAAAGAGACAGAGGGAGAGAGAGAGAGGAGACCATGACATAGAAAGAAATCATGAAGAAGTCTTTGAGAAGATTTGGACAGAGCAAAGGGAAGGGAAAATGTTATCATTATATTCTTAAAAATAAAAGAAATAATTGCTAAAACCTTAAGAGCAGAATTATTAGGAGAGCCTCAGGCTTCCATCAAATCGCAGTGTTATCAGGTTAACAGGAGCAATGAAAGCAAGGAGAGTTTAAAAAATAATTTGGGTAGCCAAAGAAATCCTAAGGAAAGCAGTAATATCTGAGTTAACATCATATCTGATTTTGATTTTTAGTACAGAACCATAGGAATAGAAACATGATACTAGTACAAAAAGTTACATAGAATGGGATAGGCTAGAGCATGGGCTCCTCCATGGCTGCACAACTGAAGATCATGACTGCCCTTTCCCCAGAACCTATCAGTAACCAGCAGTTCAGTAGGGAAAGGCAGGACCCCATAGGTCACTCCCTGATTCAGAAATCACTGTTCAGACCCATTGCAGACAGCTGCAACTTCTGTGATTTCATGAGAACATCGGTGTGACATTCCCTAAAGAAAACATTTCATAGCCCTTTCTGGTGTCTTCTGGCTCTTAATTTCTTCCTGTCCCCTCTTCCAAAATTCTCCTTGGACTTTAGAGGAGATGGCATCTATTTCGTGTTTATGGCTGAGCACTCAGCTGTCAGTTATTCTCAGCACCTTGAGTAGTAAAGCAAGTCTGTTTCCCCACTCTTCACTGTAAAGAGATCTTTTACTGACTTAGACTATATCTACGGGCATAAATGAAAATATAGAAGATTGTTGATGCCATCAAATTGCAGCTGAACAACAGTATTAACATTCCCTCTATGACCTAAGCCATTCTCAGCCATCACTTTTCACCAGATTATAGGACCAGATAGTCTTTCCTCTGAAACGAGCCTTAAATTGAATCAGAGAATGATTGGGTATCCTCATAATAATTGCACCACCGAGAACATCTTGCCTGGAAAGTTGCTATTATCGATAATAGGGTTTACCAATGATGCATTTTTCTGCTCAAGCAGCTTGGATATCATACTCCATTCAGTACAATGAAAGCTATCTGGCAGGGAGGAAGGGTCCAGCAGTTCCAGATTGATTCCTCTATACCTTGAAACCAAAGTATGTGAAATCTTTAGAAAGGGGATTTTATCAAGTACTTCTGGTAAGCAACCAGTAAGAGTGGCAAGATCTTGTATTGTTGCGGGGGGCGGGTGTCCCTCACCATTAATTCATGAGGAATTATTTTACACCTGGTACTGGAGTTTTTGTTCAGCAACCCTCAGCTTTCAGTAGCTCTCTCTACTGATTTTTTTTCTTTTGTTTTCTTTTTTCTTTTTTTGATGTTTTAGCCTGGCCTCAAACTCACAGTGTTTCCTGTCTCTACCTCCTAAATTCTGGGATTTAAGGAATATGCCACCACTGCCCAGCTTAACTCATATTTTTAATTGCCTTAAAAGCAGGAAGTTTCTATAGAACTTTTTCATATACAGTTAGGTAAAGTTGGTCACTTCTATCTCTCTCTCTCTCTTTCTTTCTCTCTGTCTCTCTGTCTCTCTGTCTCTCTCTCTCTCTCTTGTCATCTTCCCCATCCACCCCCAATCATCCTTACTAATCTCATCCAGAATTTCCCCCTTCTGTGTTCATTTCACACATGTTCATCTGCCCCCCTCCTTTAAGGAACACCCTACCACAGTGTGTGTCCATTTTCTAGCTTTCTTCTATAGGTAACGAAGCTAAACATACAATGTAAAGAGTTGAAGCCAGGAACTATGTATGAGAGAGAATGTAGAACATTTATCTTCCTGAGTCCAAGTTTTATCGCTCAGTGTAACATTCTCTAATTTCACACATTTACCTGCAAATTTTATGTTGCTTCATAGCTGAATGAATTTGCATGGTGTATATGCACCGTACTTCTCTTACGCATTCATCAGTTGATGACAGAAATTTAACCTGATTCTATTTCTTGACTTTTGTAAACAGAACAGCAGTGAACATGGATGGTTTAGCACATTTCTCCAAAGTAAGAGTTAGAGTCCTTAGGAAATATTCCCAAGATTAGTATAGCTCGATCAAATTGTAGTTCAGTTTCTAGCTTTTTGAGGAATATCCATGCTGATTTGTATAGTGGCTACACTATTCTATACTCCTACCAGCAGTGAATAAGGATTCCTCTGTCTACACGTTTGCCAGCGTATGTCATCATTAGTGAGTGACTAGGGTGAGACAGAATCTCAATGTACTTTTAATTAATCTTTCCCTGATGTCTCCTGATGTTGAACACCTTAAAAAATTAGCCATTTCTATTTCTTCTTTTGAGAATTCTCTGTTCAGATCAATGGGCCATTTTAAAATTTGTATTTAAATTAAAACAGTCTTATTTTACATACCAATCCCAGTTCCCTCTTCTTCCTGTCCTCCCATCCCCTCCACCATGTCCACATACCACCCCACCATCCACTCCTCAGAGAGGGTGAGGCCTCCAATGATGGATCATCAAAGTCTATCATATCATTTGGAGCAGGAACGAGGCCCTCCACCCTGAATCTAGGGAATGGGCTTCAAATAGTCCGTTCATGCACTAGGGATAAATACTGGTTCTACTGTCAGTGGCTGCACAGACTGTCCAGGCTCCGGAACTTACATCCATGTTCAGGCGGCCTAGTTCAGTCTTATGCAGGTTATGTTCACCAGCTGTCAGTCTGGAGTCTGTGAGCTCCCACTTGCTCAGATCAGCTGTTTCTGTGGGTTTCCCCAGCATGGTCTTGACTCCTTTGCTCATCACTCCTCCCTCTTTACAACTAGATTCCAGGAATTCGGTTCAGTATTACGTTGTGGATCTCTGCTTCTGCTTCCATCAGCTACTAGGATGGCATTTAAGGTAGTCATCATTATAGGGGAAGGGCATTTAAGGTAGCCTTTCCACTATTGTTTAGATTCTTAGTTGGGGTCATCCTTGTGGATTCCTGGGAATTTCCCTAGTGTCAGGTTTCTTGTTAACCCCATAATGGCCCATCTATTAAGGTATCTCTTTCCTTGCTCTCCTTCTCTGTCCTTCTCCCCACTCAATCTTCCTGATCCCCCATGTTCTCCTCTCCCTTCTCCTCCTCCCCTTAATGGGCCATTTTTGATTTGTTCATTTTTTTTGTGTAGTCTAGATATGAGTTTTTCAGAGATATAGCTGGCAAAGATTTAATCCCGTTTTGTGGCCTTCCTCTTCATGTGACTGATGGTTTCATTTGGCATACAAAAATATTTAGATTCAAGAGATTCCATTCATTAATTTTTGGTCTCATTCCCTGTGCTATCAAAACCCTATTCAGAAAATTCTCGCCTATGCCTATGATTTCAAATGCACCTTATATTTTTTTCTTTTGGTAGAATCAAAATATCTGGTCTTATTTTGAGGACTTTGATCCATTTTGGAGTTGATTTTGTGTAAAATGAACAATAATAATATAGTTGCATTCTATCACATGTTGATACCCAGTTTTCTAGCACCATTTGATGTAGATGCAAGACAAACTCTTCAACAAATAGAGCTGAGAAAATTGGAGATCCACATATAGAAGAAACGAGATCTGTATTTCTCACCATGCAAAAATGCCAAATCCATTTTGATCTGAGACCTTAACTTCAGAAATGGAACTCAGAAGCTGTCAGAGGAAAAGATTAAGGAAAATTCCTTAAAAGAATAAGCATATAAAAGGACTTTCTGAATAGGACTTCAGTCATTTAGGTGACATGTTAAAAATGTAAGTGCTTACATAATAAAAAAATTATGTATAAAATGCGGAGGGAGAAACGTCTTTGTCAAGTTATCAATAGGCTAATAAAATTACCAGACAATCAAAAAAGAGGAAATACAAAACACTGATAAACAAAATAGTACAACCAAAGAATGCAAATGAAAACTACATTGAAATATTGTCTGGCTAAAATCAGAATATCAGCCACTAAGAAAACATACTAAGTGGTGGTGGATGTGGACAATAGGGAACCTTATACACTGCTGCTGAGAATGTATACTAGTTCAACCTTTATAGAATCTCTATGGAGATTTCTATAAACAAAATAATAGATTTCATATGCCCCAGCATATTAAAAGTTTCAAAAATAAATTTAAAAAATAAAGTGAGTGAAACCCACAAATTTTGTATAATCTTGTCACTCACGTTCCAAATATTGGTGAATGCAAATCTCAGGAGGTTTTATAACTAAAAAATAATTGAAATGGCAAAGTAAGAGCAAGGTAACAAAAGGGAAACCTTGAAGAAATGGTCATAATATTCATTAGTTAATACATTTATCAGGTATATCAAGACTGAAACAATGTGAAGATTGTAGTCATTAAAATGCAATCATTTAAGTGATAACAAAAGTGATATAGTTGACAAGGAAAGAGCATTTGTATGTATGTTGAGTACTTCAGCTTTCACGGCTAAGGATGAAAATGAAATATTTATGCCTAGTAATAGAATATTCATTACTGGAGGGTAGTATCACTAGGGAAAAATAATCTTTTTTTGTTTGTTTTTGTTTTTTGTTTTGTTTTGTTTTATGAGACAGGGTTTCTCTGTATTGATTTGGAGGCTATCAGTCCAGCCCAGCCTCGAACTCACAGAGATCCTCCTGCCTCTGCCTCCCGAGTGTGCCACCAACGCCCAGCTCACGGGAAAAATAATCTTAAGCAACTAAATTTGGCAGTGCAGTAATGGGAGAGCCAAAAATGGAGAAAATAAACACCATGGAGAAGTTTTAAAAGCTAATGACATTTCACTCAAAGACTTGTATAAAACTGGCAGGAAAAGTATCACCCACCTCCCCCAAAAAAATGTACAAAGCTATGAAAAGGTATACAGCAAATACAGGAAATTCACAGAAAAATGGCCTGGGAAACAAGAGGTTGAGAAGAATAATTATTAATCAGGTTTTGAGAATAAATGTACTCATATTTTTAGGATCCTAACTCAAACAAGCAACAAAAATTGCTGGACACACTGACGAGAGTAAAACATGGATTGACAAGCAAGTATTGGAGTGTCACTAATTTTTAAGAGGTGTGATATTTAAATTTGTTTTAAAGAATTTATTAGTTATAAAAATAGTAAGCCAATGAATTGATTTGATATCTGGATATTTCAAAATATTCATGAAAATCCTAAAATGGAAAACAGATTAATGAAGCAAAAGTAAAGATTGCTTTTGCATCCAGAAAGTGAAGACAGTAAGGCTGTGGAGGTTCATTACATTATTATACTATTGTATGAAAATTCTTTCTCCATCTTCTAGCTCTGTCTCTCTATCTGTCTGTATCTTGTGTGTGTGTGTGTGTGTGTGTGTGTGTGTGTTTGCCTCCATGTACACACATGGAAGCCGCAGGAGAGCAGTGTGCTCTATTCCTTTGAGACAAGGTCTGGAACTGAACTTTGGAGCTGAGCTGGTGACCAGCAAACCACAGAGATCCACCTGCCTCTGCCTCTGATCTCCATCGATAGAATTAAAGAGAAGAATGCAAACACACACAGCTTTTTCTGGAATGTGCTTATCTGTGAGCTCAAGGACCTCTGTGCCTTCCACAACTCAAGTTCTCTCCAGATCACCACCGCACAAAAAATTTTTAAGTTTTTTATGCGTGTTCAAATTTTGGTTTCCAAAAGTGCTACATATGGTTACAATTATCAGTATTTAGAGAACAGATAAATCAATAAATGAAATTAAGTTCATATCCCACTGAAGTATAATTTCCTCTGCTTTCTTTTGCCACTATTTGTTTTAAAGATAAAAGCTTTAAAAGTGAACCAGTTTTATCTTTAGCTGCCTAGATAATTCTGCACTGTTATCTCCATTCAATTAAACCATTTATGGGTGTGGCTAAAATATAAACATCATATTCTTGTAACTTCATTGATGAAATCACTAGTCCTTCAGAGAGGGATAATATGTGCATGGTGTGGAAGAAGTCACAAGAAAAATGAATTTGTTCCTGGTCACAACTCAGTCACCAGCCTCTGTGTGTGTGGACAAAAAAAGCAGCATCAACTAGCACTTCAGCTGGTTCCTCTGATACCTTTTGCAAGCACTCATACCTGGCACACTAACTTATTTTCAGGAAACTTGTGCTCCATTCACGAATCTTCCTATGGTATTCATAATCCCTTCAAGCTCGTTATTATTACCCAGTGTAGGGGGGGGTTGAGGGGTTGTTTATTTGTTTTACTTTTATGGTTCTAGACAACAGAACATATGAAGATAAAAAATCCGAAGAGATGATGAAGGCGGGTAGGAAAATACAACATGAGTGATCAGACTGTCACCCTGGGCGATAGGAGTTAATACCCCTTCGAAGGACACCAAACAGGGTATCGACCTTTGAGACTAAGAGGATTAAGACTGTTGGGAGAACACCTGACCTACTCAATAATGCAAGCTGCTATTAGATATTTCAGCAGCTTGTAGCAAAATTCTATTTTTCAGTAAGTAATAATAGTCTTCATGTAAGAAATACCACCCTTAAGGAAAAGGCACTAAGAACCTTACATGGACACTGATTCATTCACGTTTCCTTAGATGATTTAAGAGCCCAGAAAATGTTTCAGAGTCTCTTTTCAAATGTAAACGCAGCATTAGCTTTAAGAATTGTCCAACTAGCCTGTCTACCTCTAAACTGCTGAGCTTTTCATGGATTTAGGAGCTGAAAATAATCAAATGTATTATATGCATAATGAATCTCAACCTTTATATCCCATCCTGTAGAACACTGACTGAGCAGACAGCATTGCTTGCTTAGTCAAATAATGGAGTCTAAGGGCATATTGCTATGTTTGATAATTCAATGATTATAAATGTTAGTATGCTTATTCTACATTATTGGGAGTATAATTTCAGCGAACATTTCAATACTAGTATATCAAGTAAGAATCTAGGAGCTTCTGTCTGTTATTTCTAATATTTAATGGATTTCATCTAAATGGACTTCTTATTTTTAGACATGCTTATCCTTTTCTTCCTTTGCCCTTCCAGTGTTAAACCATATTTAGGAATTTCCCCTCTAACTAGCAAAGCCCTTACTGGTATCAGTACTTTTTATGGAATCTCAAAAAACAGAATGTCGCCTTTCTTGCCCAGAGCTCACAGCAGAACCTGTTCGTCTGCATTACATCATTAGGTCTGCACACAGCCATTGGGAAATCCTCACAGGGAACGGACATTTTAGATCTCAAAGCTGCTAGGCCTAACTATCTTGTCTGAACCTTAAATGTTGCCTTGGCATGGCAGCCTCAGTAAGCAGGGACCCTTCCCATAGACCGAATAAGTATCTGAAACTTTTAGCACAAAGGGGTTCATCCCAGATCTAGTGAAGAACATGTTCTCTCCCTTACTCTGAACTGTACCCAGTCATCCTTATAGTTCTGGCCCAGGCCCAGCTACCCTCACAGCAGCAATATGGATCCGTTATGAGTTCAAGGGCAACACATGCACCAATGTATCATAGCTCTTCTCCACACACCTGACTCAGAAACTGATATGAACACCTTGATTTTAGCCTCATTGGATCTTCTACTTAATTTCTGTCCACCAGTATCTCACATCTCCCCATTTCTAGTGACAAAGAAATGGTGGTACTGTGTCCCAAAGTGTATGTGTTACTCTTACCAGGATATTTGTGTATTTTCCAATGAGAAGGGAGAAAGCGATAACTGAATTCCAAATCACCCACATCCTCTTCATTCACCAATATTGGATACAGCAGCTCTGCAACAGCCCCATTTCTGCCCAGACCTTGGCCTCTTTGTAGAGTCCACCCTACCCCCAGCTGTCCCCACCCTCCAGAAAACAAGTGACCGAAGTCCCAGAAATGACTCCTGCTCTGAACTCTATTCACCAGGGAAAAGACTTTTCATGGTGGCTTCTTGTAAGAGCCCCAAAGAGAGAATGTGTTCTTGTCACTTGTATGTCTACTCTCCCCTCAGTTCCTTGTCACCTTTTCCTGGTCACATTTTCCTACTAAAGCCAGTTTCATAGCAAGCAAGCTGCTGGCTGAGCCTTTGCTCCCGTGGCCTGGAAGGAACCGCCCATGCTTGCAAAGCACCGAAAATGGAGCAGCATTCTTTCAAATGCTTTCTGGGCAGGATCTGATTTAATCCTCACTTGTGAGCTTACTCATATGATGACAGCATCCCCTTCCATCCCTGAAACCATGGTAAATGGGAATGTCTTATTTAAATCAGTTAAAAGTTCCAAGACTGGACTGACTTTCAGAACACTAAAACAAGGACATTAAGATTGATATAGAAAACCTGAGATTCCCCGTGATAGTTCCGGGTTTCCACGGATGCCCCTATACCACGTTCATTTCAGTGACATAACCTGGTACACAGGACATACACGGCTGCACACTTCATTCTCAGTACCCACCCTGCCCATGCCTTCATTGCCTCTGAACTCTGTGCCCAGAAAGACATCAACCCTAACTTCCAGCCCATGCTCTACTTGGGGAGGCATTTAAACATCTTGCCAATTTTCATAGGCAGGAACCTGCAGCAAATGTATAAATGGAAACTGTAAGGACCCCTGCACAAGGAGGGTGAAATGTCAGCTTTATGCTATACTGACCAAGACATAAGATTTAACATTAGCTTAAGCACCTTACAGTTAACTAAGTTAGTTAATGGATGTCTGAGCTCAGCAGTCACCCACAGGTACCAAGGACAATGGCTAGAACTTCCCTGCTGTGTTAGGAAACTTTGCTATGCCCCGAAATATGCCTGCACTGTTGGTCTTATTACTAATAATTCCCCCTTCATTCTCCAAAGTCGCCTAATGCGACATGGTATGCCCCGTTCTCAGCCACCCCTTTATATGCCACCCTGGGGGGTCCAGACAATATTCCTTCACCAAAACTTATAAAACCCTTTGGTATCTGTATTCTGGAGCCTAGAAATGAAAGCAAAAATACTGGAATTGAACCAAGTTCCCTGATCTCAATGAAATAATGGAGACGAGTGAGCATGGCAAAAGCCAATGACAACACTTAACCATGAAAAGACAACTTTTTTTCTAGTTTTGCAGTGCTTGGTATTTATTGAAAAGAATGCCATTGCCTTTTCCAGGTACTAGAGAGGATCTGGGCTGAATGCCTGTTGGCTCGTTTTTTATTTTAGTACTATTTGTCCACATGTACACATCTGTGAGGCTGCTGCAATTCTGAAAGAAAAATGACAGCTGTGCAAAACCGATGCATACAAGAAAAGAAATGTCAACATTTCAACTGTCCAGCAGGCACATCAGGCTCCTGCAGCAATCTGGTCAGGCAGAGGAGGAACCTGGAAGTACGTTCAGAACTAACCAGGCCCTTGGTCCCTTCAAGGAGGGTCGGTGAGCTGTCCAAATGAGAGTCTCAATAGGTGTAGCCAACTCCGTCATCTTCTTGGTCCCTATCTTGAAAAGTGGATGGCTGCAGATGAGATGCGGTGGGTGGTGGTGATGGTGACGTGCCAGGCATCCACTCCTGGGCAGATGTAGGATGGCTTCCAGTGGAGGCGAGCAGGCGGCAGGAATGCAGGTGGTCTGACCAGTTCTAACCCAGGCCTGGACAATGGCTGGAGCTCAAAACACAGTTCAGATTAGAAGGGTGTCTGGATGGGTTAAAGGTGAACACTGTGAACTTCAGAGCAAGGCCCAGGCCCAACTCAAGCACTTGCAGCAGGTAGCTGGCACAAAGACAAGCACTAAAAAGGATGACGGAGCGAAGTGATTGGCAGGGAAGAGGACAGCGATGCAGAGGGGAGCATTGAGGCAGCAGGAGTAGCGGTGGGGGTAGGGAGGCGGCGGCGTGCAGGGTCCTCCTCGTGTAGGCCTAAGGGGGCTGGGGGCCTAGCAATTAACCGCTTCCTAGTTATCATCATCATCATCTTCGTCGTCATACCAGCCAAAACTCTGCTTCATCTCTTCAACAAAAGCCCGATAATCACAGAGAATGGCGCTATCCGACTGGATGTACGGCACCACCCAATCCTCTGCTTCCCCGGAGAGGAGGCTGATCAGGAATGCCACTTTCATGGCGTCGTTGCAGAAGCGGTCCTCATTCACCAGCATGTAAGACATTGTCTGCACAATAAACTCGGGGAGCCGGGCGTTCTCGCCGTTAAACCGTGAGGGGAAGGGCACCGGGCAGCTCGGCGGACGTACCTGGCGCAGCAGAATGGCCCGCTCACACACCAGCAGCCGCAGCTGTTTCATGAGCCGGTTGTTCTCGATGCACAGGTCGCGATGTCGCACCAGAAGCGCGTGCAGAAGCAACACCAGCTCGTCCACCATGGTGACTGGCTGGCAAGGTCTCGGGCTGTCGGGCTCGGATCGGCTCCGCGGAGCTGCTCACAGAGGCCTTGCAGGAAGTGCGTGTCCTCCGAGAAGTGCTGACCCTGGGCAAGGCGCGGAGGGGGTCTAGCTGGTGGCGGAAGCTCCTCCCACAAGGTCACTCTTGGCAGCCAATGCGCCAGCGCAGTGCGGTGAGAAAGGCGTGGCGGAGGGGGTGCTGATGGCGTGGGGGTGTGGCCAGGGTGGGACTGGCGGACAGAGTGGACGTGGTCAAAGAGGAGGAAGGCGTGACCAAGAGAGCATCGCCCTGGGCCTCTGCCAATTCCCCCAGTGGGATGAAGAAAGGCTGGGGGTGCCAAGCCTGCCACAGTGGAGGGCTGTGTGAGCATAGAAGCTCAGCACTCAGGGCTGGCCCACTCCAGCTGAAACTTCCCTCCCGTTCATCCAATACAGTGTTCCTCTGTAGGCCTGCGACCATCAGCATTTTTTTAGAGTAATGCTTTCTTAATACATTTCCTTGCCTGTTTAAATTTCACCCAGAAAAGTAACACTGGCACTGAGGGTCATACTGCAGGAGGTCATTTGGGTTTAGAGTCTTCGAGACTTGCAAGGGGTGCTTTCATTAAATAAATAAATAATAGTTAGCAAGGCCTTCTCTTCAGTTGAGACAACAATTTCACTAGAAACATCTCCAAAATCTACACAGAGTATCCATTTGCAAACATCCTATCTTTGATTCTATCCATATTCCTGTTATCAGTGCCTTTGTTCCTGATTTATAAACTGTCATGAGCTCTGTAAATTAATTCTGGCTGCCTATTTTAAACGTGATTAGTTGTTGATAACTAAGTTTGGTCCAGGATCCTTGAGCTGATAGCTATGGGGTTTGCTTTTTAAAATACATCTCCACATTCAATCACTTCCGGTCGTCTCTGCTACCTCGATCCCCAGCCTTCTCTCACGGTCTGGTCTGCTATATCGAATCCCTTAGCTGTCATTGTTCCCTTTTGTAATATATTCTCTAGAATAGCCTCAGAACACTTTTCAATTGTGAGTTATATCCTTTCATTCCCCAATTCCACGTCCCCCGGCAGTTTTCTCCCCTCTGCTGCTGAGTAAAAAGCAAGCTCTTGGTGGTCAATATAAGGCCCTCCTTCTGCATGCCCTCTTTACATGGCTTCCTGTTCTGTCCTAATCACTGCCTTGCCTGCTAATTCCCACACATAACCAGTAGATCTCGCCTCCCCTCAGAGCCTTAGGCCCTTCTAGCTCTCTTTCCCCCTTTACCTTCCTACCACATTTTTACTACTTTGAGAAAGGGCTTCCCAAACTGTCTCATCTATATGTGAGTTCTCTGTCAGCATTTATAGCTCCAATCTGTACTTCACTTATCTACATAGTGTTTATCATATTAAATATCATCACCTGCCTCCACTCAAATGTAAGTCAGTGCAGCAAAGGGCCATGGCTTTGCCAGCTGCTCTCTCTAACCCTGCAAACATGCCTAGCCCAGAGGACGCACTCCAGAGGTGCCTGGCAAAGGAAAGGATCTTGAGGCACAGATGCTGAGATAAGAATCATAAGAGGTAGCTTCACAGTATGTCCAGGAATACCCTCCAGTTGTCCACTATGTTCTAGCTCTGCCCACAAAACAATCTCCCATGAAAAATGACAGCTGATGAAATAGAAGCAACGAAACAAATCCTTGCAAGCAGTCTTATTTAGTTAGTCCTTTAAAATAAAGTTGAACTGCCGTCCATGGAAGTGGGAGACTAGCTAGCAAAGGGAAGAGAAGCAGGGCCATAGCTCAAGTACAGAGAAAAAGATAGCTCACACTGGTGAAAAAGAAACCAAGGAAAAAGAGAGGGGACAAGGAATGTGAGCCTTGTCTTCTCCTGTGCTATGAACTCTCCCACTAGACAAGAAACTCCTTGAAATACTGGAGATTAAAGGGTAAGGGGAGATGGAAAGATTAGGGAAAGGAGAAGGTATAGGTGTGATAGGCAAGACTGATGATACATGAAGAAGCCTCAAAGAAATCTGCTAGTTTGTAAGCCAAATAAAAATATAATACATAACAATGGAATTACACATAGACAGTGTTATTCCATTAGCATGAGTTAGTAAGTGAAAATCTCAGTGCTGGTCATGGGATATCTCCTTAACAGTTATTTGTCAGGGAGTCCCCCGAGGCACCCTAAAAAATACAGGCTATTGCCACTGCTCTTGGATGTGTACCTTGACTAGACGGTAAGAGCCTGCAGCTGAAGATACCACACACCTTGGATGAAGGACATAGAAAAAACAACCTCAGGCTGACCAGAAAGCTCTCTCCCTGCTGGCTGTCTCTTAACCACATTCAAACATTTTGGAGACTGAAACTACCTTTGTCCTGTTCAGGTAACCACAGGGTGAAGCAAAGCAGATAAGACAAACACCAGTATTCCCTCTGGGGAGCCCTTTGATCTGGAAGGACAGGAAAGGGTCTGTTCAAAAAACACCCAGAGCTGAGCAGTGCCTTTGTGAAACAGTGTCTCCACGTTTGTAGGCAGTAGAGACAGGCAGTTGGGAATAGCTCACAGAGGAATTGGTGAGGAAGAAAAAATATCAATATCAGTGGACGGCATACACACAAGCTAATGGACATTTCAGCAACATTCAGGTGACATATCAGACTTTCTGTCACCATATACCCTGTTCAAGAGTTCAAGATAGACTTCCTCATTCTCTTTCACCCCCTCAACTCATCTGTGAACATTCTTTTAGATCTGTGTGAAAGTGTCAGGGTAGTTCCTATGACTCTCCTCAGGCTCATTAACCTCACTGTGGTTGTTTGGACTACATCATGTGTCAAGAACACAGGCCTAAGGGCAATGGATGCATAGCTTATGCTCCAAGTTCGGCCTCAGTACATACCTAGCAAGCAGACTGTAAATTTTCTTGAAATAAACATAAAAAAATGTCTTGGTCTCTTGGTAACCAAAGAGGCACAAATAGCACGTGTAGCATTAAGATAAGCATCTAGGTACAAAAAGTAGCTTTGGAGAACTTTGTTTTAATTTCATGTAGTTTTTTGCACAAGTATATGTGCATACATTGCAAGGGCTGTGTGTGGAGGTTAGAGGAAAAGCTTGCAGAAGTCCATTTCAAAAGGATATTTGTAGGACAAACAAAGATCCTTGACACTCTTCAGAGCCAAATCTATGTCATGTTCTTAGGTAAGCATACCCATGGACTGCTTTATCTTGGAACTTAATCTGGAAGGTTTAAGGATTTCTGGACAAAAGGCAGGAATAAGGAACTGTCTTTCATTCTCCTCTGCTTATCAAAGCACCCAGAAACAGTTTGGGTTCTTCGGGTTTTTTTTACTTTTATTTTGTTTTTTAATTAAAAGCACTAAATTAATAATCTCACAGTTGAACCAAATTTTAGTAATATTTTAAGAAGAAACATCCTAAACATTTCATTGCTCCCCCAAATATAGTTTAACAGAGTTGCTGAAAATACAAAATCTCTCTCTCTCTCTCTCTCTCTCTCTCTCTCTCTCTCTCTCTCTCTCTCTCTCTCTCTCTCTCTCTCTCCTTTGACCAGACCATATCCTTGCCATCTTATAAAATTCTTGGAGATGTCCCCTCCTTCAGAACTGAAGAAACATAACTCTTTTCACTCTTGCAAAGGATACTTAAAATTATGGTACCAAGGAAATCTATAAAATTCATAGATTTCTAGGAATTAGTTATAAAGATTTATTTGTACACTATTTTTTTGGTTTTTACGAGACAGGGTTTCTCTGTATTGTTTTGGAGGCTGTCGGTCCAGCCTAGCCTCGAACTCACA
Source organism: Mesocricetus auratus (assembly GCF_017639785.1). Classification (NCBI taxonomy): domain Eukaryota; kingdom Metazoa; phylum Chordata; class Mammalia; order Rodentia; family Cricetidae; genus Mesocricetus; species Mesocricetus auratus. Next base: position 107,607,028 of record NW_024429188.1, on the reverse strand, counting down.
GAGATCTGCCTGCCTCTGCCTCCCGGGTGCTGGGATTAAAGGCATGTGTCACCACCGCCCGGCTGTACACTATTTTTATGTTTCTACATTACTCTAATACAGAATTTGTTGTCTCTAGAATATGTTGCTCTTATTTTTCTACTGCCCAATTATATAGTCAGATTCATAACACAAAAGATTATAGAGTTACTTAGCTCTGATCACTTTAGTGTATTTTAGGAAATGTGTGGCATAGTGCTAAAACTATTGAAACAGAAATTAAGTGAGTGGTCTACTATCAGTTGTGGTTGTGATAAATATTAGTAACTGTTTGCTTTAATGCAGGCTCATTTTTCTGTGGTGAACTAAAGATATCTACAATATTTTAACTAGTCAGCAAAGAGATAGGAACAATTCTTACTGTTCCGTGTTTTTATCTAACAAGTAAATGTAAGGAAAAAGCTTAAAATTTATGACACAAGTTCTTATGAAGCTAAGACTCGGCATTTTCCACTTGATGTTCTGGGTAAGGAGCCCAAAGAATTCACATGGAACTTTGCAGAGGAGCAACAAGGCAGTGAATACACGGGAGACTGTCACTCCCTTCTTGGACTTCAGAGTTCAGCAGAAGCATCATGTGAGAGTGACTGAGTGAAGAACTAATGAAAGCAAAACAGAGAAACAAAAACTCCACCCAGATGATCCCTCAATGAATTACTAATCTACAGAATCACACGAAAATAAAATGACAGTTACTATTGCCATAATTTGATACATGGATGTAGGGACTTGAAACATGCAAAAATTAAAGGTACACTGCATTTAAAAACATAAATCCCATTTCAAAAGAACCTACAGAATTTTTTAAAAATCTGAATGTTATTTTTTCCTATATTCTATATTTATCTATTTGACACATTAATTATACAGTCAGGCTAACAGCCAAAGTTCTTAGCTCTCCCTGGTAATACAGAGCCCATATTCTGAAACCATTTCTCTGTTCTTCACAAAACCTTACAGTATTTCCCCTGTGGTGAAGCAAACCAAACCATGTAGCAGAAAACTAGGGAGACTTCCTATCTGCTAATCTCATGAAAACTATTTAACTAACTGTCTTATTTATGTTGTCTATGGCTGAGATAAAACACAATGACCAACTCTTATAAAGGAACTGGATCTGTAGACCAGGCTGGACTAGAACTCACAGAGATCCGCCTGCCTCTGCCTCCTGAGTGCTGGGATTAAAGGCATGTGTCACCACCGCCCAGCTAACCATGGCAACTCTTATAAATGAAATCATTTAACTGGGACTTCCTTATAATTTCAGAGGTTTAGTTCACTATCAGGAAGCATGGCAATGCATAGGCAAACATGGTGCTAGAGAGGTACTTGAGGTTTTTACATCCAAATTGCCAGGCAACAAGAAGAGAGAGTGACACTGGGCCTGGCTTGACCATTTGAAATCTCAAAGCCCACCCCCAATGACACACTTCCTCCAAGAACTCACTCACCTACTCTAGCAAGGCCACATGCCTTAATCCTTTCAAATAATGCTACTACCTGTGAACATATGGGGGCCATTTTTATTTAAACCACCACACTAGCCACTCCTAAAATATTTGTCTTGTCTTTCTTTTCTCACAGATATACCTTTAAAAAGTAGCCTATGACTTCCCCATACTTGTTTCTTCCTTCTAAACAAAGTGTGTTTTTCCTCCTGGAAATGTATCTGCCTGTATAAAAGACCTGAAATGCATCTCAAGAAAGTATTGTAAGAGAAAATATTTTTTTTAATTCTGAACCCAAGTTCTTATACTATTCCTTATTAACTGTATGGGTTTAACAAGTCATTTTATTATTATGTCCTTCTGTATTCTTATGAATAAGTGTGTCAAGTACCAGCACCTCCATCACAATGATACAGGATGAGCAAGACGTTGCCTGAAAACTGTAAAGTGTTATGTGCACTAACATACTACTGTTCACTGGAGTATTGTGGTTTACTGGATTTGCAGTCCCTATATTACTACCAGCATTTGAATTTTATTATGCAGTTATTTCACCTTTTTAATTTAACCTAATACCTATAAATTTATCTACACAAATAAAATTACAAAAGTTTACTCTTGAGTAGGTAGTTGAAAAAATATGCCAAAGTCTCACCTGGCTTTGCTCTCATAATGACCTGTAATACATAAGGCAAGTTTTGATGTTTATCACTTAGTTTATTGACTTCTTGATTTTTTTGAAGACAGCGTCTTGTTATGTAGCCCAAGGTGACTTGGAATTTGTTAAACTCTTGTTTACATCTCTGAGTATCAGGATTACAGATCTGTAAAATGTGTGACAAGTCATAAAATGTTTAGGGAGAAATATGAAATATATCCTTTTGTTTTATTTTTGTTGTTGTTTGTAGACAAGGTCTCATGTAGCCCAGGCTGGTCTGATCTCATTATGTAAACAAGAATAACACTAAATTCCTGGTTCTCTTATTTCCACCTGTTAGTGGGATTACAGACATGTACCACCACACCTACCTTGGCAAAAAGACAGCTAGTAACAACTGTCTTTCATCACAGTGTGAACCCCGATGGCAATCCTGGAAGAAGCCAGAAGGCCTAGGGCGATCTCTCAGTATTAGGACATTGTTGAGCCTAACCTCAACTGAGTCCCAGGCTTTTCTATTTTCAGTTTCTAAGAGTCTTCTGCTAACAGGATTTCTTATATACATTGGTGACTATTTATTAAAATATAGAAAATTAGTTCATTGAAGGAATATTTTACCAGAATGAGATTAGGTTGTATAAGAATGGTTATCAGATTCTTTCTAATCTCCTACTGGTTCTTGCCAGAACACCACTGTTTGTGAAAAGTGGGAATGTAACCACATGGTTCATAGAAAAGACAATGACAAATGTCACTAATAAAAATAGATGACAAATGAGGGACAGAGGGTCCAGAGGAGTTAAACAACATATAGGAAGCAAACTAAAGTGTTTCTTAAAGTGATAGAAAGCTGAAAAAGAACACACCAGTCTTAGTGTCAAAACACCAGTTCTACATGCGGCACTGGACCAGTTCTACATCATTTTCTATCATGAGCATACTTTTGGATCCCTGCATCCCAGCTTCTTATTTCTCCCTATTTACTAAAAGTAACTAAAATGTCCTCCTTGTAAGTATGACTCAGATAAGAAAATTAGCATGACAGTGAGTTTTAAGGTATAAAATTATTAACATGCTTTAATAATTTAAGCTTGTTTTGAAATAATTTTAAGCTCATAAGAAACGAGTAAGAATTTTATAAATTCCTATGTGAACTAAACCAGGGTGAACCAGGTGCCATCATTTTTCCATATTTGCTTATGTCCCTCCATGTGTCATTATTTGTGCATGTTCAAGTGTATTTAATTGCATTACCTTTTTCTGATCCATTCAAGAGTTTCAAACATAAAATTCATTTCTATTTATTATTCTAATGTGCATTTACTAAAACAAAGCAAAAACCCTCTAAAAACATACTATCCTCCAAAACTCAAAATATGTAACAAGTCATTGTGATTGACATTGATGAATGCTGCTGTTTAATCCACTGAATCCTTTATAATTGCCTCCAACTGTACCAAAACTGAAGTTTTATTTGCATGATTCAATCTTGGGCCTGGCACTCAGACTTTCATTTAATAATCTATGTTGTTGACCAGTGTGGAGTACCTATATTCAGATCACAAACTCACAAGTTCCTTGTTGCATCTATTGAAGAAGCCTCTATACGCTTTACTGTATGGAACAATTCTTCAGTCTTTGTTATAAAACTGCAGTCCAGTAACTTGAAAAGTCTCTTTGGGGCTAGACATAGTGACATACAGATATAACACCAAATCTCTGGAGGAAAAGGCAAAAGGATTAGGAATTTGAAGTCTTCTTCAACTACATAGCAATGTATAAACAGGTGTTTGTACTCATAAGTTAAAATAATAATTTTTCGTTCCTTACACAGTATCTAACATGAATTTACATTCCATTAAAGAAGGATTTTCCATCCTTTCCTACCCATTTGTTTTTGGCACTATGAACCTAGAAATTCCCATTATATTTCAATGGAATGTAATCAATTACTAGCCCTGTTCATGTTGATGCACATATTTCCCAGATGGACCAAGTTGGAATATTTTAAGCTAGAGTCTATGTCACTTTTTGAGAATTTTGTTCTGCAATAGTAAATAATATTGCATGCCAATCTCACCTTATACTTTTCTGCCCCATCTCCAGAAATAGCCATTAAAGAATCCCTCATTACCTTTTATGGAGACCAATTTACAGAAATAAAGATGCTATGCTTAGGAATGCAAATTGATATTGATATTATTGATTTTTCACTCTAGAGCTACTGTAGAGTCATAGGAAAAAATGAACCTCATACCTTATCTCATTAGGTATGAAAATATTAATGTCAGATCAATTAAATACCTAACATAAAAAATAAAACTATGAAATGCCTCCCTATAAAAGAAGGCAATTAATATTTGAATATCATAAAATTATTCTGCTATCAAAGAAAACAGCATTAAGAAAATGAACAGACAAACCATTGAACTACTGACTTATTATCACACACACACACACAGAGAGAGAGAGAGAGAGAGAGAGAGAGAGAGAGAGAGAGAGAGAGAGAGAGAGAGAGAGAGAAGACTAATACCTGGAGTACATAGTATAATTTTGAACCATCAAACCATACTGAACATGACATACATGAATATACATTCATTGTCAAGATGTGTATATTAATGAATAAAAAAGACAGTATAAGAAAGTTACAGTCCCAACTGCATGATATTCAAAACACAAGATAATAGACATGGTAAAAGAAAAAAATTGCTAGAGTCATTGAAGGAAGAATAGTTGAAACACAGAGGACTGTTAGGACCTTGAAACTATTCTTTAAACACTGTAATTAATCATTTTTGAAGTTACAGCTGATGTTCAAATTTTAGTTGTATTTCAATTTACCTTTAGTAAACAGGAGGTATTCTCTTTGTTCAAATCATATAGACACAAATTTCAGTTACCATGTGAAACTGATTTCTGTTCCCTACCAGTGGCATTTATATATTCAAGTCCAATCACATAACATATCTAAAATGTGACCTTATTTGTAAATAGTGTCTTTATATTCACTACTTAGTTAAAATGAAAGCACTACAGCAAGAGTTAAAGCAATTATGTCTGGCATCCATTTAAGAGATCAAGGGACAGGTGCAACACAAAGGGAAGCCTATATGAAAACAAATGAAATAGAAAATCATTTACAAACAAAAGAAGGGCCTAGAGCATGTCTTTCCTTACAGCCCTCAGAAGGAATAACAATGATAACATCTTGATCTTTACTTTTACCCAGAAAAACAGTGGGAAAATTAATTTCTGTTGTATAAATCACCCAATCTATGGCACTTAATCACAGAATCTCTAGCAGATAAATATATTTTGCTAACTAATATCAACTTCCCAAATTATAGCTTAGTTACCAAATCTTTATCTGATGAAACAGTTGTATAAAGCTCGGGTTTTGCCAATAAATCTCCAGTCCATACCTAACTATAAGAATAGCAGATATGTACTATGAAAAATGATCCATCACATAATTTACTATTATAAGAAATTGTTGATTATTAGCCATTGTACATCTGATTTCAGTGCACACACAGCAAAGATTATTGTGTTCCTTTTCTTTCCTCCCAGTTGCAAAACCATGCATTATTTCATAAAACTGAATGGAATTGGTCAAATAATGAAACAATTGGAGGAAATGGAACATGAAATTGGAAAGTGGTTTGAATAGGAAGGATGTAGATGTCTCAGAAGAAGTGACATTGGAAAAACCTTTTCATAAAAGTTTTTTGAGAAATTCCACAACACAAAAAGAGCAAAGAATAAAATGTTGGAAACTTATCCATACTCAGAAAGAAACAGAAATGTGTTCCCTCCCTCCAAAAGGATGGTTGCTCAACATCGTAAGGCACAGGAGGAGATGACGATACACTGACAGAGACTATTTTGAGTCTTATCTACTGTTCTTACTTTACAAATGCTTCCCTGAGGCAGACTGTAGAAACCATAATTTTTCTTCTGGAATGCAGGAAGACTTCTTTTCTGTTTTAGAACTGGCCATAAAGGAATTCTCTTATCTAGTTTTTGTGGAACATAATAATACCCCCCATTGCCCAAGAGGTTCTGCTCCATATTCAGATGGAAGGAATGAACAGGAGAGATACCAAGAATCTCGTCAGAGACACTGCTGCACTTTCCCACTCATTCTTCTGGGTTTTGGTCACACTCTTTAGTCCAACACATCAATACATTGTTGCCTATGATTCACGAGTCATGCTTATACAATGAATTCTCCATAAAAACTCAACAGAATCTAGTCAAAGAATTGAACATCTGGACACATGGAGAAGTACATATTTCATCCTATGTGTTTCATCTGTGTTCATTATAATAGCCAGTAAAAATAAGACACCAGATACATTCTGAGTTCTATAAACCACTTTACATAATTAATTAGGGCAAATGAAGGGTTGTAAGAACCTCAATTTAAAACAGAAGCACAGTTAACACAACTGGGAAGCTTAAAATCCGGAATGGGAAGAGAGCAGTCATGGGAGCTGCACCAACAATCTGTGTTATACAGTGTTGTTATCTCCAAGAATATAGGGTTAAGGATAAATTAGGGGACACTCAGCTAGTACACACTGCAGAATTGCTTGCCTAGTATGGGGGATGACATTCTCACACACTTAATGTTAGTAGACATTGTGGTAAGTATCTAGTAGCAGAAACTTTGTGTGGTTTTAATCTGTGTTAGACTTGTTTTTCAGTTTGGGGTTTCAGATGTTGTTTTTGTCTTTCTGTCAGTGACCTATGTGCTGGAAATCTGTTGTGATTTTTATCTGACCAGTTCTGCCATAATGAAGAGAATGTTGCTCAACTGCTTAGCAGAAAGCCCCTGTGAATCTTCATGTATAACAGACTGATTGGAGCCACTGTCTCAGTCTTACATCAATGTCTCTCATTTCCAGACTTACTAAAGAAGATGCTAGAAAACCATTTCAAGATTTTTCTTCTATGACTCCCACAGAAAACTTTAAAATAGCTTGGCAGTTATGGCAGATAGGAGAACATATACCTAGAAATACCTAGTCCCTAAAACTACTTAATGTTTAATTTTATATTAAATAGAACTTAACAAATAAAATAAAGGTTGCTACAAAATAGGGAGAATGCTCTGCATTATTTGAAATATCATCATGAATGCTTATTCGAAAAGGAAAAAAAGAAGTGAGTACAAGAGTGTTGTATTCACAGTCAAATTCTAAGAAAGACAGACCTACCATTGCTGTCTTTGGAGACAGAGGAATGAGACAAAAAGCCAAGCACAGTCAGTCTCTGCAACTGGATATAGCTTTGAAATTTGTCTGATTTTGTCCCTAGATAACCATAGACTCATAAATACGAAAAACTAAGCCAAATAAACTTATGATAATTTGTTATGACAGCAGTAGAAGATAAGTGGAAATGTGACAATAAAATACTTTTTTAAATGAAAGGCTAAACTAAAATTAATGAATGGACTGTCATACATATTTTAAAAATTATAAATTAATTAATACTGGAAATGTAGAAACAAGATAATTAAGGAAGACAAGGACTATAGAAACATGCCTAACCTTCTTCATAACATTGAGTTTGTCTTTCGGAACTTATTTAATCCATGTTGAGTAAATACTACATATTCATATATTAAAAATGTGTGTGTATACATGACAAAACAAAATAACCAATTGAAATATGTTAAAAGTATGTAATTTACCTTTTGGTTTTATAGAAGCTACAGTTAAGAGACTGTGAAAGGTGATAGGAACTTCTGAATTTGAACTAAATGAACATTGCATTGTGATATGTAAACAGGTCTATGAGGTCCAGCGAGAGAAGTGTGGTTTGAGTGAGAATGACCCCCATATGATCATAGACTTGAATGTTTGCTCCCCAGGTGGTACAACTTTGTGAGCGAAAGATTAGGAGGTGCGGTCTTGTTAGAGATGGTGTGTTACTGGGGGTGGTCTTTGAGGCTTCAAAAGCCCTCAGTGTTGTAATTTTAAAAAGCGGCACCAGAAAGAAAGACGCCATACAACAGAGCTTGGGCGAAGGGTTTTTTATTGGGGGAATGGGAATGGGAAAGGGGGAGGGGAGATGAGAGACTGGTGTCTTGGAACAGGAGCAGCAGGAGAGTCAGAGACACAGAGGTAGAAAGAGAGGGGGGAGGCACAGAGGGAGGGAGGAAAGGAGAGACAGAGAAGCAGACAGAGAGAAAGAAAGGACGATGGGAGGTGGGCAGGGTCCTTTTAAAAGGGAATGTAGTGCATATGCGCAGGTGATGCTCTTCGTGGCTGTATCTGAGGGCATACCCTGTCAGAACCCGAAGGACAGGCCAGTACAGACGCCTGAATACTAACACACACCATTTCCAGTTGGTTCTCTGCCTTATTCTTGTGGGTCAAGTTGTAATCACACAGGCTCTGTTCCAGCAGCATGCCTACCTGCTTGCTGCCATGCTTCCTGCCATTAGACCATGGACTCAATCGTTGAAACTAACCATTTCTTCTATAACTTGCCTAGGCTACATTATCTTATCATAGCCAAAGAAAAGTAACTAAAATAAGCTGTGTGGTAGAGGGGGGAGAAAGTTGAAGGGTTGGTCATTGTTTATGGATGTAAATTTCTCAAAAATAAAGATTATCCATTTTTTTCACTTGAGGTAATTTTATATTAATTGCCTTTCATTTAAGACACCAGATTATATCCTCAGCGTCCACATTCACAGGTATTCACACTTACAGTATGAGAAGCCAGGTGGTTTTCTACTACTTTGGATAGATTTACTTTGTCTGGTAGTGACTAAGACAAGGCAGACAATGGAGATAATGGTCCAGGGATTAAATTAATCTCCTGTGTGATATGCTTTCTTATTTCATTTAAGAGCTGCTACTTTGCTTTGCTTTCTCTTTGATGAGAGAAAAATCTTAGCTTAGCAGAAGAAACAATCAAAATAAGACACACAGCACACAGTTTCCGTTTTTTAAAGGCACAGCCTTACTATACTCCAAAACAAATGCCAATAAACAGTTAGTTGGCCTCATTTCATGCACAAAAGAAAACAAAATTTCAGTGCTGACAATTTAGCTCTAATTGTTCATATAACACATTAAACTAGATTTTCACATTGTCAAAATTAAAAGTGCCTTAAATATTTAGCAATAAGAACTTCACTGCAAATATATTACTTACTTTTCTCAACGCTATGACAAAAATACCTGGCAGAAGGGAGAAGTTTATTTTGGCTCACAAGTTCCCCTCATGGTGAGAAACTTATGACAGCTGAAGGGAGGGGCTGAGTCCATGGAGTCAGGAGCTTAAGGTATGGGTTACTTACATCTGGATGAGTTTGGAAGCAATCAGGAATGCACAACAAGCTGTAACTCCCAACTCCTGTTCTTCCTGGTCCATCCCAAATAAGATGTTACCAGTTCCCCAGAGTCCACAATATCCCCAAGTATCATTACTAGGTAGGAACCAAGTCTTCAAATATGATATCACTCATTGCATCCCCAAGCCACAATAGCAATGAAATAGTAAAATATGAAAACTGATCTTTTTCATAACCCCTACTTCTTCTCAGATACTCAGAAAAACAATCTACAACAGGTAATTGATAACCTGCCCTAGTCCAACACCAAATCCCCCGTATTACTGAGAAAATTGAAAGGATACTTTAACAAGACAATTAAGAGAGGAAGTAGGGGAATGAGAATGTTTTAAGAGGGAAAGTAGAGGGATGATATGATTATATTAAAATCTCAAAATAGGAGAAAATAATTTTAATGAAGTCAGTTACATAAGTCTCTGAAACAACATTCTGCCAAAGCCCCCTTTTGATGAAGAGGGTCAGGGAAAAATCTGTGTTGCTGCTTTGTGAGAACTGTTATCTCTATTAGAGAAGTGCCATTAAAACAGAACCTTTATAACTTTATTGGAGTATTAGTAAAAACAGAGACAACAGTGTTTTAACTAGAAGTGGCTTTCAGTAGAGTTCTGATGAATGAATGCTCTTACTTACTCAAAGGATTTAGAAATTCGATGTCTCATTTCTCCCATGGGTGCACATACTTTCATACCTACTAGGGGTCTTAAGGAAAATCTCAAGATCAAAAAAGGAGATCTAAAAGAGGAGATTAAAGGAAATCTAAAGTCTGAAGACTGTAGTCTTAACATATTTATAAGAGCAGACAGTAAAACTAACAGAGAGGTAGAAATGAAATCAATGGAATGAATAGGAAATACTTTGAAACCTCCATTCCAAAATAATGAATGATGAAAAATCTGGAATACATAAATCCTGAGAAAAATATTACCTACCAAATTTAATCAAAAGGATGATAAAGCAAACAGTTTTATAATGAACAGCAATACTGAAACTGAAATCATCTCTCAACAAAGAAAATCTTAGGTCAAGATAAACTCTTCACAGATTAAACATGATTTATTTAGCTTTGCCTTTTATCTTTGAGTGTGTGTATGTATGTGTGCGTGTGTAGAGAATTATTGATGTCATTATACATATATTTCCATATATGTGTAAAAGCAGAACTACTGGAAGGAAGAATGGAGCATCAGAAGGCAAAGGAAATTAATGGGGTTATTTATATAAGAACAAAGTAAGTGCAAAATATAATGAAATATATATATATAATACAAAGATAATTTTTAAAAACTAAGACAATCACAATTCCTCACTTCTTCAAAAAGAAAAGAAAGAACCTAGGTGTTTTTTTTCTTTTTGTTGTTCTTTGGTGTGATTGTAGACATTGTTTCACGGATATCTCTTTACATTAAGATGAAAAAATACAAAAAGAGGCAACTGCAGAGAAATGTTGGGAACATTTGAGATAATGATGAGTGCATTTAAGTTATCAAACTGTACTACAACTTTTTTCTGAAATATAGCAATAGTGTTGTTCAAAATAGAAATAATATTATTGAAATTGAAAAGCTATTTTATTAAAATATATCAAATAAGGTAATGCTAATAAAATGAATTCACTTATAACAGTCATTCAGTAAATGTTTATGATCATAGCTATCTGAGTGTGAGTCAAATAGAAAATTTTGTACTTGTTATGTTAATTTCCTAGGACATCATTCAACTTATAAATGATTTGGGTATTTTGGGAGCCTCATATAAGTTTTCATTGAGCAGTTTTTTTTGTTTTTCTTTCCAAACTGATTTTGTTGGGCCCATCTGATGGAAGACATATATCAGAAATTACAACTTTATGTTCAGTACAATTTGTAACTACTCTAAATATGTTCACATTTTTCATGTTTATGTGTATGGGTGTTTATATCATATGCATGCAATGAATACCTGAGGGAATCAGAAGAGTATATCATATCTCTTAGAACTGTACTTACAGATAGTTGTGAGCCACCATGTGAGTGTTTGAAATCATAGCCAGATCCTCTGGAAGGGCAGCCAGTGCTCTCAACTTCTGAACTTTCTCTCCAGCACCAATAATCCTGTTTTGAACAATATGACTGCAACCACCAGAAGTAAACTTGGGATTACCCAACTGAGTGAGAACTGAATCAGCTTTTGAAAACTGAATCCTAACCTTTGTTCATACATCTTTACCACTGCTCAATGTGCTTGTAATTGTTGCTGACACTTTACTCAAACATTTCCATTTAATCAGATGCTTTACAAACCATTAACATGATTTATTGTCTGTAAGGCAATCACTATATATTCTCTAGTAGTGAATATAGAAGGAAAAGTAAATGCCAGGATAGTTGTAGAGCCTGAAACATAATCTTTTGTGTAAACCACAAGAGAAAATGCCCTAACAGAAAGAGGATATTTGCTTTTCACTTTCTATAAATTAATAGGCTTTACTTTTGAGTCATTTTAGGTTTATCAGGAAAAAATTCAAGAGAAATATTTTTTCATCTCCTATGTTGAAAAACCTGCTATCTCCTCATTCCAGATTGGTATGTTTTCTACCACCTGTCTCTCCTAAACATCTTGATTTCAGCAAGAAGAAAGGGCATTCAATTGTCACATATTACATCTTATTATCAGCTCATCCTAAGCACAACACTACCCCATTTATCAGCACTCACAAAGAAGAAAAAAGATATGAAAAACTGTACAATTTACAGTTCAGAATAAAAAATACACGAGATTTTTATAAAAATCTTGCAGCTTCAATCAAATAGTAACCACAATTTAAAGACCAAACTGGCTGTCTAAACAATATGAGTTCCTTTAACTGACTTATTCCCACACATGTGGGCTCATTGGCTCCTGAGAGGTAGTGGCAAGCTGAGCAGATTTAGAACCACAGCTGCTTCACATTGAGGATTTCTCAGCTATTTCCCTGTTACACAGAAACAGTCCCAAGAATAGTTTGTATAATGAAAATATTATGTGCTCCCTAAAGGTTTGACAGCATATGACTATAAAATTACCTGAATGTATACAAATATTCTTGTGTGTGATAGTGTGTTTTCAGACATATATTTTTATCTATGCATTAAATTATGTTGTATGATTACAGGTATAGTCATTTTTCCAGGATTTCTTTTGTGTGATACTTTGAGAAGTACAGTTTTTATGGAAAGTTGTCCATTTCACACATCATTAAATGTATAGTAGCATATAGTTGTTCAGAGACTATCTTTAGGACTAAAATGGCCAAGAGACGCTTGAGAAAGTGCTCGACATCCTTAGCCATCCGGGAAATGCAAATCAAAACAACTCTGAGATACCATCTCACTCCTGTCAGAATGACTAAAATCAAAAACTCCAATGACAGTTTGTGCTGGAGAGGATGTGGAGAAAGGGGAACACTCCTCCACTGCTGGTGGAAGTGCCGACTTGTACAGCCCCTTTTGGAAATCAGTGAGGCGAATCCTCAGGAAAATGGGAATCAGTCTACCACAAGACCCAGCAATTGCACTCTTAGGTATATACCCAAAAGATGCACATTCATATAGCAAGGATGTCTGTTCCACTATGTTCATACCAGCATTGTTTGTGATAGCCAGAACTTGGAAGCAACCTAGATGCCCCTCAACTGAAGAGTGGATAGAGAAAATGTGGTACATTTACACAATGGAGTACTATTCAGTGGAATAAAAACAATGGAATCTTGAAATTTGCAGGCAAATGGAAGGCCCTAGAAGAAACCATACTGAGTGACCAGTCACAAAAAGAGAAATATGGTATATACTCACTCATTTATGGATTTTAGACATGAATCAGGGGAGTGCCAGCATACAATCCTACTGCCAGAGAATCCTGGAAACAGAACCTTCATCCGGGGACTGATGAAAGCAGAGGCAGATACCCACAAACCCTGAACTGAACTCCTGGAATCCAGTGTCAGAAAGAGAGAACTGATAGGCAAAGGAGTTAAGACTGGGATGGTTTAACCCACAGAAACAGTTGACCTGAACAAGAGGGAATCTCTTGGACTCCAGATTGATGGTTGTGTGGAAAGCATGGGACTGACCCAGACTCCCTGAATGTGGGTGTCAGTGAGGAGGCCTAGGAAATCTATGGGGCCTTGGGTAGTATTTATCCCTGGCGTACAAATAGACTTTGAGTACCCATGCCACAATATGGGAGGCTCTCTCAGCAGGGACTCTTGGGGGAGGGCGTAGGCCCTACCCTGGATGAAATGATAGTTATTGGAGATCCACCATGCAGGGTCTCACCCTCCTTGGGGATCGGACTGGAGACTGGGTGGAGGACTGGGAGCCCTGGTAGGGAGGGAGAGGGAGGAAGGGAGGGAGAGGAAGCTGGGATTGACATGTGAAACAACATTGTTTCTAACCTAAATAAAAAAATAAGAAAAAGATTTTGTTTTCTAAATGCATTTATGATTATATGTCTTTCATAATATTATATGTCTGGTCATTTTACCTCCTTTTTCATTTATACTTTCTGATTTTTTAAATGAAATTATTTATTTATTTATTTTACATTCCAGCCACATTTCCCCCTCCCCTCTCTCCTCCCAGTTTCTCCCCCACCCCCTGTTACCACCCCACAATCCACTCTCTGTTTCTGTTTAGGAAAGGACAGTTCTCCCATGATTATCAACAAAAAATGATTTATCAAGTGACAGGAAGACTAAGCACCTCCCAGTGGATGAAGGCCGGGCAAGGCAACCTGTGAGGAGTAGGATCCCAAAGCAAGTGAAGGATTTAGAGACAGCCCCTGTTCCCACTGTTAAGCGTCACACAAGAGGACCAAACTACACAGCTATAACATACAGGCAGAGGGTCTAGGTCAGTCCCATGAAGGTTCCCTGTTTGTTGATTCAGTCTCTGTGAGCCCCTATGAGCATAGGTTAGTGTATTGCGTGAGTTTTCTTGTGATGTCCTTGACCCATCTGATTCCTACAGTCTTTCCCCCACCTCTTCTGCAGGATTCCCCAAGCTCTGCCTAATGTTTGGCTGTGGATCTGCGTCTGTTTCCTTCAGTTGCTGTATGAAGTCTCTCTGATGACGATTGGGCCAGGAACCAATCTGGTCATAAGGAGATGGCCAGTTCAGGCTATGTGTCCACTACTACTAGGAGTCTTATCTGGGGTCATCTTTGTAGATTCCTGGGAGATTCACTTGCTCCAGGTTTTCACCTGACCCTGAACAGGAGGTATGCCTATGTATAGGGGACTTTGGTTTCTGTCTGATTGTAGGTCCCACCATGATGGGTCTCATATTTCCTGTTCATATGAAAACTTATTGTTTTCTTCAAGTAACCCACAATGAACCATTTCTGTAGGCAAGAGACTAGCTGTCAAAATCAGCCTTTTCTCTGAAATTCACTTTGCTCTATTCTCTAGTGAATACCTTTCGGCACCCAATTCCCTTGGTTGTATGATAATACCGAGGTAACTTGCCCTATTTTAATATCTTCAAATAGCTACTGAAGACAGGCAGAATCCACAATGGTCATCTCAGAAAAAAATATACCCAAATAGCTACAGCATATTTTCTTTCAAATATTCTCCCATTGTGGTGTGGCAAATATTTCAAGAATAGATTTATATATTATTTAAACAAGATAAACCTAAAAGAGTAGTGTTAAATACACAATATATAGGGAAAATAGATTGATAAATAAGAGGAACTAGCAGGGACCCTACTTATAAAAATTATCCATTAAATCACCTAAGAATTCTAATTTTAAAAATTTGTTAAAAATAAAGATGCATGTGCCATTTATATCCATATTTATCTCACCAGTGGTGACTTTATGCTTATTTTGCTTGATAGGTTTTGATTATTTGAATTGGGTCCCTTATGAGGAGCAGGCCGGCTTTGAAACCATTTTGTAGCTCAGCCTGTTCTCAAAACACAGCAAGTCTTTTGCCTTAGCTTCACAAATGCTGGGAGATACGTTGTTAAGCTCCATACTGATGATTTTTAAGGTTTATAAACAAATCATCTTGTTTCTGATGAGAATGCTGACCTTACTGCTTTCAACTACAGATGCACACAAACAGGAGAACATCACTGATTTTCCTGGAAAGTTGAGCTTGAACACTCAGGTAGTAGTTAGGATCTTGGAGAAAAAGTCGGTTATTCAAGGGTCCTTTTGTGGCACTCTATCTTTTCAATGAGAGTGGTAGTTATTAGAGTTGCAAATAAACTTGTCAAATAAATATTTAGGTCCATAGATTAACCATAAATTTTACTTACCATGTTCAAATAGTGTAATGTAGTAAGTACACTTGAAAAATTTTCATAGTTCTAGAAAAGTCTATATTTGCCTTTCATAATTTAATTATGTATGACATAAACTTCAGTGACTTAAAAGTGAAATATAGACATACACATCAGTTTAGAGATGATAGTATGTTTTCTACATGCTGTGTAGAAATTAAGAAGAATTTAAGCAAATTTGAGTTTCCAAAAATAGGCAAACATGGGGAGCCGCCGGATACCCTTCAGACATGGCCAAGTCCAAGAACCACACCACACATAACCAGTCCAGGAAATGACACAGAAATGGCATCAAGAAACCCTGATCACAAAGATACGAATCTCTCCAGGGGGTCGACCCCAAGTTCCTGAGAAACATGCGCTTTGCCAAGAAGCACAACAAGAAAGGCCTGAGGAAGATGCAGACAAACAATGCTAAGGCGATGAGCGCACGCGCAGAGGCCATCAAGGACCTGGTGAAGCCCAAGGTGGTGAAGCCCAAGATGCCAAAGAGCCCCAGCCGCAAACTCAGCTGCCTGGCTTTCATCGCTCACCCCAAGCGTGGGAAGCAGATTAGAAACCACATAACCAAGAGTCATAGGCTCTGCCAATCAAAGCCTAAGGTTCAAACCAAGGCAGAGGCCTCTGCTCCAGCTAAGGCCCAGGCTTCAGCTTAGGCTCCCAAAGGTGCCCAGGCCCCTGTGAAGGCCCCATAGAAAAGGTCTCTGCCACTGTGAAGACAGATGGACTGGTGTGACACAACTACACACTATCTGCAGGTGATCGTGCCCTGTGCTGTTTTTACAAATAAACTTGGGGCAAGATCTGTTAAAAAAATAGCCAAACATTCCTCATCTGATGTTTCCAGTTCTAGAGAATTCTGAATCAATTCGTAGAAACACAGACAGGAGCATAAAACCACAAAATGGCCATTTGCATTTACTATCATAAACTTCTACGAGATTTAAAAAAATGTTTTATGTCTTCTTTTAAATTAAAAATTAAATAATACACATGTACAACTAGATATATAGCATTCAATAAATAAACATAAAAAGTATGATTTGTGTAACAACTGATGGGGAATGGTCTTCTGTATATATTTATCTTATTGGTTGTTGAAAAAAACACTGTGGCCAATAGAGCAGTATGATAGTCGGGTCTAGGAGATGAGGAGGATTCTGGGAAACGTAGGCAGAGTCAGTCACTATGTAGGATGTGAGAGAAGTAACAGATCTGAACTCTTTTTCCAATAAGATAAGACCACATGGAAATACTTACATTGATAGAAATAGGTGAATGATTAAGACAGAGCTAACCAATAAGAGGCCAAGCCAAATGCCAACGGTTTCATAACTAATACAGCATCTTCATGCTCATTTGGGACTGATGCAGATGTGGCACCAGGCTGGCAGGAAAGAACAACCAAGCAGGGTGTGAAATAGATATTGATAGCAGCTGACCAGCTTGTAGCATGACTTTCCAAGTTTACAATACCATTTTGATGTGATTTAAAATATGAAATTAGAGAGTAGGAGCATAAATTAATTACATTATTGTTTACTATTTACGGATTTGAGTTCATTCTAGTAACCATGGATGCAATATTTTATCAGTTATATAAATCTTCATAGATGCTGGTAACACTATTGAAAGACAGTTGGATTTGATTAGGTTTATTGTTATTACAAGGGTTTCATGATAAAGAAAAGCAAAATCATTGAGGATGTATGCAAAGAAGAGATTTGAATGTTTCACACTGATATCTGAACTGATGAAAGACGAAAAGACATGCAAGTTGAAGCACTAACAAGGATTGTAAAATAAGTGGGTTAGAGCCCACACGTGATTGAATAGAAAGAATTATTTGAATTGATATAATAGAAGGAATTATCTGACAACGGAACACAGTGAACAGAGAGGAATAATTGCAGATGTGGTTATGGACATGAGAAAGATAACACCGTGACAATGATCACTTGGGAAAGGATGTCTGCTATAAAATTTCTAGGACAGAGCAATAGTGAATTTTATTCCAAAGCACAAAGGAAGATAGTCTTTTAAAATTATAGCAAAATGACTAAGGAACAATGTGCTATCTAGCTTTATATCAACTTGACACAAGCTAATCATCAGAGAGGAGGGAGCCTCAGCTAAGAAAATGCTACCTTAAGATTAAGCTATAGGCAAGGCTGTGGGGAATTTCCTTTATTAGTGATCAATGGAGAAGAACCTAGCTTACTAAGAGTGGGGCAACTCCTGGACTGATGGTCTTGGGTTCCCCAGCAAAGCAGGCTGAACAAAGCACAGGGAGCAAGCCAGTAAGCGGCTCTCTTCCACAGCCTCTGCATCAGCTCCTGCCTCCAGGTTACTGCCATGTTTTGAGTTCCTGTCCTGACTTCCTTCTATGCACAATGATGTGAAATTGTAAGTCAAATAAACCCTTTCCTCCCCAACTTGTTTTCAGACATGGTGCTATATTACAGCATTAGTAACACTAGGAGAAAGCTATTAATAAATCACTACAGCATATATGCATACATTCATTTGTGTGTATGTGTGTTTAAAGAACCCAGGAGTTTGGGAAAGAGTGGGAGAGATGGAGAAAATAATGTAAGTACATGTATGAAAAATGGAGAAATTTAAAAATACCTCAATAAAATAGAATAAGATATAACTTGTTCTGTCTGTATAATGTTACTTGTATATATGTTGTCAGGGCTGACCATTTAATAGGGAATAACCAATTGGTGAGCTATTCCCTGGAGAAGACTATTTTTCTCACACTCAGCATTCCTTAGTTGCCTGTAGTCCTTTATGTAGCCTTGAAGCCTGTGGGCCTTTCCCTGCCTATGTTTGGATGTCTATTGGTGTTGTCCTTGTTCAGCTCTTGTTCAGGCAATCATGTTGATGACACTTTGAAGGCAGTTTCTCATATTACTATGACAAGCACTGAGAAAACTCCCTAATTCTCTGTCTCTTAAAATTTTTCTGTCCCCTCTTCCATAATGTTCCCTGAGACTTAGGTGTGTGAGTGTTTTGTAGATGTATAGTAGGGTACAAGTGACTGATCAATGAAATGGTGAAGGGAGAGTATTCTTGGGGTTTGGGGATGGATATAAATACAAAATGAAGAAGAAGGAAGGTAAAATAACAATAATGATGTCTGAAAAAGTCATAAGGAAACATACTGTTAATGACTTAAGAAAAACTACAATAGATGTAATTTTGTATATAAAAAATATACATATATAATTTTTGTTTGCTTGCTTGGCTTTGGTTTTCTGAGACAGGGTTCATTTGTGTAACACCCCTGGCTGTACTGAACCAGGCTGACCTCAAACTAACAGAGATCTGTTTGCCTCTGCCTCCTGAGTGATGAGATAAAAGTCATGTGCCACCCCTTCCTAGCTAATATATAGTTGTAATGAACTTTTAACAGCTGGCCTGACAGTGTTCCTTTAAGGAGATAAATACCACCTAACAAAAATACCAGAATCCTTCTTTTGAGTTGTTGGTCAAGTCTGTCCAATGGACTCCAAATGCACGGCCTATTGCTATTGGTCTTGGTTGCCCCTCCAGAATTGGAAGGTGAGTCCCCATCCATGACAACACCATGCACTTTATAAACCAGTCCCAGGGATTGCTGAGCTAAAACTGACGATTACTCCTCCTGGAGGACTAGCAACCAACATGGCATGATAACCCTAAGGGCACAGTAGTTCTACAAGATGCCCTGGCAGTAACAAAAAGCTCCTAAATTGGGCTTAAGACCCACAAAACAAGATGGAATCCATGCCGTGTACTGGAAACATAGCCATCTACTCAGAGCTATTGAAGTCATAGATATTAAGGAAGTTAAAATATCACTGTACTTAACATGCTGAATTCTTAATAACAATCTAAGCATTTGTCCTCACACCCACAAGTTGGTGTAGTCGTCACCCTTCCATCAAGGAAACTTTTCTTTGCAACAGATAGAGACCATTATCCACATCTTTAATTCTGATCTCTAATACATTGTGTTTCCTAGTTGTAGCTACTCAAAGATACAGTGGAAAAGTTCATAGGTATACATAGAAGGATACAGTCAAATAAAAGGCAGATGTTTTTTAATAATGAAGAACATCAACACTGATTTTATGCTTCTTTGTCTGACACTACAGCCAATATATTATTCATGCCTGACCCAACTCTAGCACAATATATTTTGGAGACATAGGGAAAACTGTCAGAGATATGTCAGAAATTATCTTTAAATAGTTATTAGAAATAACCACTGTTTCAGAACTGAAATCATGCTAACCTAAAAAAGGTCATTCTACACATAAGGGAAGATAGTTATAGCTCTTGCCACTTTTGCCAAAGAAACAGATAATAGCTCAGAGTGAAGGGAGTGATTATATGTGCTGAGAGTAAAGTTAAAAATTTCATAGTTGACAACTGTTTACTTTCAGAATTTATAGTTCTTTAGGTACAGAAATCTTAGATCTCTTAGTTTCAGTCTTTCTGGGAGAAGGCTGCCAATACTCACTGGTTTTATCAGCATTGTCCAGCCTGCTTCTTCTTTGGAGTCAGCAAACATATTTCTGGGGAGACAAGAGAACTAGAAGAAAAAGCAGGCAGGAAGTTATGCTAATTCTTCAAGGAAAAGGACAACATTAACAGTGCACTGAGTGTGGCAAAATCCAGGAATAGCAAGAACACAGACTTATCCACACATCTGGTAGAGTATATTAAATATGCTCTGTTGAAAGTTTCTGTATGCAGTGAATGCCAGAGTTAAGGAGGCAATTATAAAGCCACCCTCTGCGCATCAGAGTTCACAACCAACTACTGAAGAAGAGCAAGCAGGTAATTATAACATGATTCCATAAGAGTTCTGATCCAGTAATCATGTCTATTTGTGGAAATAGACAAGTGTCCGGCGAAAATTTATCTGGCTGTAATAGTATAGAGAAGAGTTCCTAATGTTGAAGCCCTCTTACTTGTTTTTGACTCCTTATTTTCCTAGTGACAAGAGACATCAATTATTTAAATAAAGCTTTTAGTAAATATTAATTAGGTAGTGCTATCTCTGAGGTATTGTTTTAGGTATTATAATAATGACTATAAAAGAAAAACAATATGCAGAGTCATGATCAAGGCAAGCAGCAAATAATATAAGTTAAAATACAGGGGTTTACGATGCTCAAAGTATTACAAGAAAAAAAATTCAAGAAAGGGGAAACGGAAGTGTGAGATAGGCAGGATCAGATGGAGGAGAGAAAGTTGCTAATACTAAACACTTCTACTATAAGAGACATATAAATTCAAAGGTATATTTCAGTAAAAGAAAGAGAAGATTGGGCTTCTGTTTCAACTGTGACTGTGGGTAATGTGCCAAGAATAGGCCCAGGGTTTCAATAAGGAAACAGGAATACTTTTTAGCTTAATACACATGGTAAAAGATGTTTCTGGGTCCTTATTTTTAGAAATGGGAGATGTGAGAAATGTGTTCATTATGCCTAAAAACTAAGAATATCACTCGGAATTTTTGGGTTTGCTCAAAGAAAAAATAGAGAAGAAAAAGAGGAATCTATGAAAATATAAAAGGAAAAAGGAAGGGCATGCACAGGAAAAAAGAAAAAGGGGGAAAATTAAGAATTAAGGGGGAAAGGAGTGTTCTGGAAGAAAAATCTAGAAGAGAAGGCAAATATATAAGCAAGAACAAAAATGCTTAGATGAAGTAAGAGAATTTAATTAGTGATATAAAAGAATCCAGGAATTGGAATGGTTTGGGGAAAGACTGGTTTTAAAAACAAAACATTTGTTGTATATAAAATTTATAAAATAAACCTTATCACAGTAAAGTTACAAGAAAAATTACACAGGATAAATTATCTTCAATGTATATGGAAGACATTTTTTGTATTTCATATGCAATATACAACTCTATTAGGAATGAAAAAGCAACTCCACAGATGAATCAGTAGCATTCATGTATAATTCCTTTTTCTTTGTAAGATTCAAATTAGTATAGTGGCAGCAATTATAAATTGTGGATGCAGATACATGTTTAGCCATCTACAATGGCACTCTGACCCTACCACTAAGCACTTGTAAAATATCAATACATACGTAATACATGGATTACAGCTTGCTAAATTCAATGTCATCCCAATCATCAATGAATGACTTTGTTACCATACCATAGCCTTATCATACCATATACTGTAACCTTAAAATAATATCCACTATGGACCTGCAAATTCCGGAAATCTGAGGAAAGACTTAACTTGTCTTCCTAACAATATTGACCTTCCAAAACAGTGATCAATTTCTGCTAGCAATTCTGTCCTTATTTTCCAGCTTGTGAAGCCTCTACAAATTGATTCTGGATGTCTTATTCACAACTACCCTTAAATTGTATATTATTTCAAACTGCATTGTAAATTCTTCTATGGCAAGTACTAGGCCTTTGAATTCTTCTCTATTTCCACTCAATATTTAGTGTTATTAAGTTGAATTTTGTTCACACACCAAGAACTGCATATATCCATTTTAATACCAAGTTATTGCAAAAAGAGATATTTATTATAGTGTGGTATGAGACTATAGATGTGTACATTCTAAAATGAGTTTTTTTCTTTTAGGATTGTAAGTGATAAATACAAGGAGACTTTGTACCTAATTAATTTTTTACTGTAACCAGAAAAGCTGTATTTTTTCTGGACTGGATTTTCATTACTAATTCCTATGTTATAGGAAACTGGAATGTGAATTATCCTTCAGTATATGTAAAATTAAGGGAAACTAGCATCCTCATTATTTCTTAATGCTATTGACTTGCTTGTTCCTTTCCAGGAATAAAGGGTAAGAATATTAAGGATGACATCACAGTGTACATGTAAAACATTCCAAATTCTCATTAGGAATGTAGTGCCTTTGAGTGTCATTAAAGTATTGGAGTTCTAAATAATTAACTAAGAAATTGAGAGTCTGGGAAACAGGAAAGAACCTAAAAGATATGCATATATGCATAGTACCCAAGAGAAGAGGATTGAGACAAGATCCTCTGAATGGATGGGGAACACGGCGAGGGGTGGGGAGGAGTGGGAGCTGGGAAGAAGAGAGGGGGTGAAGAGTAAGAGAGTTGGTCATGGGGGAACAGGAAGTTGAGTCGGTGGGGGTAGAATAGGGGGAAGAGGGAATCATAGGATAGAAGACAGATCAGGCACCAGAGTGACCTCGAGTGATCTAAAGGGATAACACCAATTGGCAAGCTAAGCAATAGTGGAGAGTCCACCTCGAATGCCCATTCCTGATAATGAACTTGATGTCTATAACCATCCGGGAGCCTTCATCCTGTGACTGATGGAAGCAGAGGCAAACACAATTAATCACTGAACTGAACCCAAGGAACCCAGTGACAGAGAGAGAGGAGTGATGAGCAAATTGGCAAAGATTGGGCTGGGAAAACCAGCAGAGACAGCTGATCTGAACAGGGGAGAACTCTTGGACCCCAGACCGACAGTGGGGAGGCCAGCATGGGACTGATCTGGACCCCCCAAATGTGAGTGTCAGCGAGAAGGCCTGGGCAACCTATGGGGCCCTGAGCTGTGGATCAGTGTCTATCCCTGGAATAGAAACAGCCATCGTGTGTCTATAGCACAAAGAGGGATGCTCTCTCAGCCTGGACTCTTAGGGGAGTGCCTGGACCCTACCCAGAGTGAAATGACAGACTCTAGATATCCCCTATGTGGAAGGATTTGGCAATAGGGTGGGAGGGTGGGGGGGGAAGGGGAGTGCGGGAGGAGGGGAGGGAAGGGGAACTGGGATTGACATGTAAAACAAGCTATTTAAAATTAAAATAAAAAATGATAAAAAACCCCAAAAAATATATAATGGAGAATAAAAGAAAACTGCATATGTATCTATCACAACAAAACAGTTGTCTTCCTTTTATACTTGATTATGTTTATTTTTTGTGACTGAAGAATGAAATATCAATTACAGGCAGATGGCCATTAGCATAATCCATAATGCCAGTAGACAAAACAATGCTCTGTATCTATCACCTATGATTAGTAGCATAATGTTTTATTAGACTCTATAAATAACACCAAGTAACAGACTATGGGCTTTGACAAAGCAACAGTTTGTTTTCAATAACAGCATCTCTGTTAGGAAGTAAAACTACAGGAAGAAAATATTGTGTTAAGTTCTCAAACGTGTCAAAATGATAGATGTTTCTGATGTGCTCAAACCAAGGCCACACAGTTACATATAGCAATCTATTTACATAAGGAATTAAAATTTCTATTAAAATCTTTTAACTACATAAAGCAATTTTGGTTCATTAACATAAAATCAAAAAGCTTTAGAGATATATCCTTGTACAATGTGTTTGAAGAATAATAGGTAATTTTAAACTTAGATTTTACATAATGGAACTTTGGCAAATTCTATCCAACTAGGTTTCCTTAACCTTCCGTCTTCCATTCTATTCCCACCAGAATAGGAAGAAACCAGCAGTCGCAGATAACAAAGCCTGAGCAAGTGCCATCTGGGGCCTTAACGTGCTCCTGTGACTTAGATTGCCCATGGCCAAGATAACAGCAAATTCGGGTGTGAGTTTTCTCTAAATAGAGCCTTTGTAGAAAGAATGGGCAAAGGGTATGAAGTATAAGACCCAATGTTCTTTAATTCCACCAGAGAACAAAAATTGTACCACATCTACAATCTTCATGAAACAGTTAAGAAAAGCACCAGAAAATCTGCAAAGGTTTATAAGGTTTAACTACAATTACATCAACTAAAGAGCCTACTGATGTTTGGGTACTTGAACAATGAGGTGTAGGTGAAGGAAAAGATTCTAAATAATAGCCTTCTAGGAAGCACTTCACACAAACGTTCCCCTTTCCCTAAGCATCTACCCATATGTGACAAGGAGACCATTTGCGAGTATAGTTTATGGCAAATGTAATGCGTGGGTGACATTGGCAGGGTCAGTTTGCACTGAAGAGAGCTACACTGTCAGTATTACACAAATCTGCAAAGATACCAAACAGTTATACAAACATAAAGACAGGGTGCTGGACACCTGCCATTGTGTTAAAAATCCTCCACAGTTAACATTTTGTAAATTAGTAGCCAGACCTTGGAAACAAACTAAGGACCCTTCCTTCCTCTCAGTGTCTGAAAGCACTCCGACTGAAATTCTCTGTCTCAGACTTAATACCATTTATGCTTTTTTGGTCATGGAATTTATATGTGAACATCACAGAAATTTTAGAACTACCTAAAAATATGAAGAAAAGTGAAAATTACTTGATAACACAAATTCATCACCCAGTCCTCCCTCTCTCCCTCTCCCTCTCTCTCTCTCCCTCTCCCTCTCTCTCTCTCTCTCTCTCTCTCTCTCTCTCTCTCTCTCTCTCTCTCTCTCTCTCTCTCTCTCTCTCTCTGTGTGTGGTTTCTATTTTAGCACTGGTTGGTGATCGAAGTCATGCCTTCTTTATGAACACTATCCCCAGACTGTATTTTTCTTTTATTTTGAGAAAGGATCTCATAAAGCTCCCCTGAATCATCATGAACTCTTACTCTGCTGAGACACCGAGACAGATTTGAACTTGTTTCTCTTACCTCACCATGCAAAATAGTTGAGGTCTGTGTCACAGGTTCTGCCCATAATATTTGTATGCTACTACATCCACTTAGAAAGGTTCATCCCTGACTTGTGAGCTCCACATATATGAGTTATTGGTTAGGTTTGCAGTATCCTGTATACATTTCCTCCTGTGTAACAAGCCTTAAATCAAATTTGGAAGAAGTTTGGTACCCCCATAACTTTTGCACCATGATAGCACCCATGGTATATTGTGCAACATGATCATTATTATAGTCCACAGGGGTCACAGCTGAGTAATCCTACTGATGACTTTCTTCCCCAGCTTCTTACATAGCACCTTCTGGTACAATGAAAGCCAGTCATCAGGAAGGAAGCGTCTTGGTCAGTACTAGCTTGGTTTCTCCATATCCTTTGACCAAATGACGTGTGGTCTTCAGCAATAAATTCTAAGCATCAAGTTCTGGTGGGCAACCAAGACCAGTGGCAGCTGAGTGTACTGCTTGGTTATCTAGGAATACCTATAACCAAAAACTTGAGGAAAGTTATCTATCACCTGGCATTGGTTTTTTGTTGGTTGGTTGGTTGGTTTGTGACCTATGGTTTCTTAGGGAAGCATTATCCTTTGTGTAGGGAAATTCCAATTAAATTATTTTAAAACTTATAAAATAGACTTACATATGGCTTTTTTCAAATACCTTTTGTTGTAGTTATCCCCTTATTCCCTCCTATGCCTTACCCACTTAACCTCTCTCCACTTAAATCTCAATCTTTGTCATTTTTGATTATATATTTATGTGTATGTGTCAGTATGTTTTTGAATATGAGTACAATACCCATGGAGGCCAGAAGAGGACATCAACACCCCTAAAGCTGGAGTTATAGAGCTGTAAACAAACAGAAGTTGGTGCTGTGCACTGAAACTGAGTTCCTCTGCAAGAGCATTAAGAAAGCCATTATTTAAGCCCTAAGATGTAATGTATTCATAAATACAAATAGTATCCATTGTTTGGATTCTATTTTCAAAAATATTCTAGACAATATGGCATGAGATAAAAGAATAGTTGGGAATAGGAAAATCATTTTGGAGGTCTCTGTGGCCATTTCTAAAGACACAGAGAACTAGAGAAATGACAAGAGCATAGTTTATAATAGTACACTACAAATTTCATATTTTCATTTGCAATCAAGATGCAAACTTGTAGAGCCACTTTGGAAATCAATATCACAATTTCTCAAAAAATCTACCACAAGACCCAGATATAATACTCTTGGTAATATATCCAAAGGATACTCAATCATACCACAAGGATACTTTCTGAACTATTTGCTTTGCATTTATATGTGTAATAGCCAGAACCTGGAAACAACCTAGATGTCCCTCAACTAAGGAATGGATAAAGAAAATGTGATATATTTACATAATGGAATATTACTATTACATGGCTGTTAAAAATGGCATCATGAAATTTGAAGGCAAGTGGATAGAACCAGAAAAAATCAATCTGAGTGAGATAACCTAGATTCAGAATGACACACCTACTATGTACTCACTCATAAATGAATATTAGTATAAAATAAATGATAGCTACACTACAAACCACAGGCCCAGAAAGACTAGGTAACAAATAGGCTCAAAGGGAAATGCCAGGATCTCCCTGGAAAGGGGAAATAAGAGATTTTGTGAGTGAACCTGGGCAGGAGGGGATGGGAACATGTGAGATCAGGTTGGAAGTGGCAGAGAGGAAGAGTACTGAAAGATCTCCTGGAAGTGGGGGGCATTTCAGGTTCAGGTGAAAACCTGGCCCAAGGGAAACTCCCAGAAGCCTATAGAGATGGCCCAAGCTAAGACTCCTATCAACAGCAGATATGTAGCCTTAACTGGTCATCTCCTGTGACCAGGCAATACTTCAAGTGGAGTGAGTAGGAGGAAACCAACCCAGTCACATAACCTTCGACCTATAGTCTGCTCTGCATATGGGATGTGCAGGGGTTAAGATTGGATTAGAGATTGAGGCAGTGTCCAACCAATGACTTCTCTAGCGTAAAACCCATGCCAGGAGAGTAAACCCACCGCTGACACTGCCTGGAGCACTAGAATCCATAGGATAACGACCCAGAAACCAAGGATAAAACTAACACCCTGGAAAAAAAAATATCAATGTAATGATGCCCAATGATATTCTGTTATACTCATAGATTGATGCCTAGCTCAATTGTTATCAGAGAGGCCTCATCTAGCAACTGATGGAAACAAATGCAGAGACCCACAGCCAAGCATTAGGCAGAGCATGGGGAATCCTCCAGAAGAGAGGAAGGAAGGATTGTAGGAGCCAGAGGGGTTAAAGACACCATATGAAAACTCACAAAATTAACTAGCCTGGGCTCACAGGAGCTCACAGAGACTGGGACAACAATGAGGGAGCCTGCATAGGACCTCTGCATATATGTTTTGGGTGTGCAGCTTGGTCATCTTGTGGGACTCCTAACAAAAGGAACATGTGGTATCTCCAACTCTTAATGGCTTTTGGGATCCTACTCCTCATACTGGGTCACCTTGCCCAGCCTTAGTCCA
Organism: Mesocricetus auratus; assembly: GCF_017639785.1. Taxonomy (NCBI): domain Eukaryota; kingdom Metazoa; phylum Chordata; class Mammalia; order Rodentia; family Cricetidae; genus Mesocricetus; species Mesocricetus auratus. Next base: position 107,579,033 of record NW_024429188.1, on the reverse strand, counting down.
TGGGGAAGTGCTTAGTCTTACTGCAACTTGATATGCTATGTTTTGTTGATATCCATGGGAGACATGCCCTTTCCTTAACAGAAATGGAGGAGGAGTGGATTGGGGGTAAGAACGGGGAGGGGGACTGGGAGGATAGAGGGGAGGGAACACTATGATCAGGATGTAAAATAATTAATGCTTTCTTAAAAAAAGTTGCTTTTCCCAACTTGGGTAACAATGTCTAAAGTTAGAGAGTTAATATTTATTTACTTAGTGATAGGTGATAATGCTTACCAGTGAAGTTTGTTAATATAATACATTTTCAATAAAATCCTCATTATATTTTTGCAATTATAGAAACAGTAAATTGAGATATATAACAGAAAAATATACAAGAAATACCAAGAAAATTACTATAAAGAGAATTGACCTAGCAGATAACAAAATATATTTTAAAGCCATTATATTTGAATAGGCATGTTACTGGCAAAAGAACAAAGAAATGTGTAGGTAGGACAAAAAAAGGGAGTCAAAAAGGATATTCAAATATATACAGAGATGAAACATTATTGTGGTGGCAATCAATGAAGTGAAGGCCTGAAGAATTCATGTATACTTAGATATACACTTGAATATACACTTAAAAGTAAGTAAATTTAAATATTCACTGACAAATACTTTGAGATTAAAAAATTAAACAACACAAAGTAGATATTTAGGAGGAAATCTAAAATGTCTCTTAAATTCAATGTGGGCAAATATTTCTTTGTAAGAAAAACAAAATGTCTATGAAATATAAAAAGGAAATTATATAGCTTAAGTAATATACAACTATTAATTTAATGAGAAACTAGATATTCTATAAAGGAATTAAAATGAAAAACTTAAACATTTTTAAAATTTAAGACAAAGTGTTTATAAATAATATGCAAGATTTCTTCAAATAGATCACTAGTAATTTATCACAGAAAAAGATCCTAATCAAAATTAACACAGGATATAAATATACTGATAGAATATGTAAAATTGGCTATAAATAATATTGACTAATAGTAATATTAATTTGCCACTGATCATTTTGGAACTCAGTAGAGACATGTTAAGCATGTAGGCCCATTGATGTATTTCCATCACTTGCAGGAATTCATCTCACTGGTCTAAATGGCTATTTGCACATAGGTTTTCCTTAGAATGCTCAGTGGCCTAGACACTCCAGAGGTACTTGGACATCCATAAACAATAAAAATCAATTGTCTTTCTCTGTCAAAATAACTAACCTTTAAACTTCTACCCCAAAAGCAGGCATCCAAATGATACCATCACAGTTACAAAAAAGAAAATAATATATTTAACCAAGGCAGGTAATACTTTTGTGAACTTCATAGACATACTTTCTTTAAATCCCAGCAGTATATCACGAGCATTCAGAGTAGACAAAAATGTTCACTCTTTACCATTATTAGATCTTTTATCCAATTTCATCCTTTTATTATACACCTTTAGATGTGGAGTAAAAATCTATGACACTCCACACCATAGTGTGACTTTGATCTTACACCAATTTTCTCACTGTCCAACTGGAAAAGAATAAGATGAACTCAACTACTAAAGAAGTTATATCAACTAATGTCTTCAATAAATTAGTTTAGATCACATATCAGCTATATTATAATGCCACTGGTGTAAACTGAACATCAATAGATACTGATTGAAAAAAATTATTCTACGTTGATGGGAGGGAAATAAAAACATGAGATGGAAACCATTTACCTAGGTATATGTGATACATCTTAAGTTCTTGGTTTTTCTTCAAATAGTTTCAAGTAAGACTTTATGTCAGTCACTATTCACTTAGTCATCAAATCTAAGAACACACAGCAGTGTGTAAATAAGAGAACTAACATTGTTTGAATAATTTCTTAGCATACCCTAAAGATTTTTCTAGCATATTCCAGGAAAACTCATGTTTCCAATAATTTAGATTTCATTCATAGAATTCATATATTTGCATTATACCATATACTGTGAACCATACATTGATGTAATCATTAGAGAAACATTAATGAACAGGGAATACAAAATCTTTTACCTCAAAGAAGATATGTTATAGGAGAAACAAGATGATTTCGGTTATTAATAAGTAGCATGAAAGAAATTGAGTTGTATAAACATAATACAAACAGAACACCACCTGCATAACAGGGAAGCCAGCCCCTTAAGTGTGGTTAATACATCAAGTGATATTTCTTTAGGGACAACTACTAACTTTTTCTTTGCAAGGGAATGTCAATTGGAGATAGCTTCTCGATTAGGAGTAGGATCCCATGTCCACTTCTCCCTCTCAGTTCTGGGACCCCATCCGGCTTGAACCTGTGCATGCTGCTACAATTTCAGTGAGATCATGTTTGTCAGTCCTGTTGTGTCTAGAAGATACAGTTTCCTTGGTGTCATCCCTCCCCTCTGGCTCTTATAATCTTCCTGCCTCTTCCTCCTCATAGTTCTCTGAGCCCTAAGGAGAGGTGTTTGAGGAAAGAAATAAAACATATAGTTGTGGTTGGATGGGAGGATGGGGTACTGGAATAGAAGAATTAAATGGAACGGGGAAAGGAAGGAATATGAGGAGGAATAGCTAACCCTGAGGGCCATTTGAGGGGTTGTATGGAAACATAATACACCAGCTTATAAATAAATATATGTATAAATGAAGGTATATATTTCAGGATCATAACTCACAGAGACTGTGACAACATACATAGAGCCTGCACAGGTTTAAGTTAGACATACCAATCCAGCCACAAACCCTGATATCTGCAATGGTGACCTGATGGAAAGATATGCTGATGCAATATTGTCATAAATGTTGTGGGAGTAACTGTTAGTATTCAGGCATCTGTCTTTGGAGTTATGACCGGATATTCCCTCAGCTGTAATCAAAAAGAGCACCACCTGTGCACATTCGCTACATTCCCTTTTAAAGGGGCCCTGCCCACCTCCAATCTCTCAGTCTCTCTCTCTCTCCTCTCTCTCTCTCTCTCTCTCTCTCTCTCTCTCTCTCTCTCTCTCTCTCTCTCTCTCTCTCTCTCTCTCTCTCTCTCTCTTCTTTTCTGCTGCTCCTGTCTTCAGAGGCCAGTCTTCCTCAGAAGGTGAGGAAGAAAGAGTGCCAGAGTCAGAGGGGATGGAAGATACCAAGGAATCAGGTACTTTAGACACAACAGGACTGACACACATAGGAACTCACAGGACTGTAGCAGCATACACAAGGCCTGCATCGGTCTATGTCAGATGGGTCCTAGAACTTAGCGGGGATGTGGACACAAGGCCCATCCCTAGCTATCTCCAAATGACAACCGCTTGCAAAGGAAGAATTAATGTTCACCAACAGACTCTCAGTGAGTATAAAAAACACACAGCATGGCCAACTCAGGATGAACTCTGGTGATTTTGGAGGGTGTTTGTCTCATAATACTTTGTATGAGCGTTTTTTCCATTACAGGTCTTTTGCTTATATACTATGATTTCCAATTTTGTGTTTATATGGGATTTCTGTGTATGCACGTGTGTGTGTCTCTGCATCTATGTGTGTTATTATCCTTTTTGTTTTGGTCTTTTTTCTGTTTGTTTTGTCCTATTCTGTTCTGTTTGTTTGTTTATTTCTTTTTTTAAGTTACCAGCTTATTTTCAAATGAGAGGGAGAGAATTGGGGGGGGAAGGGGAGAATCTGGGGAGATTTGGGTGAGGGGAAACTGTGATCAGAATATATTGTGTGAAACAATCTATTTTCAATAAAATGGGAAGAATCGAATTTATCTCTCACAATTCTGAAGGCTAGAAGTCTATGATCAAGGCACTGGGAGGTTACAATCTTATAAGAGCCTAATTCTTGGCTCCTAAATGGTTTCTTTTCACTGTATCCTTAAATGGCAGAAGGAATAAACAAGTATTTTTATTTTATAAAGACCTGAACAGAACCTGTTAGAGTTTCTTTCATACACAGTTGCATAAAACGAGACAGTCTTGCTATTAGCAGTGTCCTTGTAAATTGCTAAATAACCTTGAAGGTGCATATTTTGTTTTTCTGCAGCATCTGGTGCATTCTTATCAGTGACTTAGGAGTTTTAGATTCTATCAGTAGCTTACACATACTCATTATGTATAATTATAGACTATTATATCAACTGTGGCCAGTTGGGAAAGATAATCATCAAAATGTCAATGTTGAGTAACAGTTTGCATTCTTTTTAATATTACAGAACTTTTTAATATTTTGAATCCAGCTTATGTTTTAAATGTCCTAAAATAAATGCTCTTTTACTTACAAAGAAACAAGAAACAGAAGAGGAGGAGAAGGAGGAGGAAGAAGAAGCTAGCACACTAAGAAATGTGAAGGATTTTTATCCTATACATCCAGAAAGTTATTAGATGGTCATAATAGGGGTGATGTTTCATTTACAAATTAAAAAATTCGTGTACCTGCTTATATTTGGATAGTTTTATTGAGACGTAACTGGCAAAAAATACACACAATACAAAATTGAGTGTGTTTCTATACACAGTGAATAAACTATCCAGATACGTGAGAAATTTTTCCCATTTTCAATACTATAATCTATAACATAAGTAGGAATAAATTTATCTAAGAAAATAAGCAATCTGTACATTGAAACCTACAAAACATTGATGGAAGAAATTGAAGAAGATACTAATAAATGGAAATGCATGCATATCCTTGATAAGATAAAAAGTAAATGAGATACAGAATCCATGTGGATTTTCAATTAGGGACTATGGGTTCAAACATGGGTGGGTTTGATGGTGAAGTAATGCAAAATTTCATTTAATTTTTTCCTCTTTTCTTCCAGTAAACACAAGATGTTATCTTTTGAAAATGAGAGACAGAAATTATCTATAGTTTAGTAAAGTGTGAAAGAGTATATAATTCATGGAAGCTTATCCGAGTGCTAGATAATGTAGAAAATGTAAGGGAGCTCTCATGTGATCGCTGTAAACATGGTGCAGGCAAAACATAGGCAGGAGGCACACAGTTTGAATTTAGACATATTATTAATACTTGTTATTTCTGGAAGGCATCCTTCTTATCAATGGCAACAAGGATATTTTGAAGCCTACATGATATTAATAAAAACTGTTCCTTGAATGCCAAACACCTTATGAGAATTAAATTAAAGTTCATTCGTTATTTAATTATTCACTAATTATTTATTATGTGAATGGACTAATCGAATGCCTACTAAGGAGGAAAATTTCTTATAGTCAGAAGTTGGGTTTAGTGAAGCCCAAGTGAGCCTTCAATGAAATAAGTAAAATTTCTAAGATGCGAGCTTAGGAGACATCCAAATATCCCTAGCCAGGACTGATAGGGAAGAAAAACTAAATCCAAGGAATTCCTCTAAATTTTCATGCTCAAATCACTGTATCTTCTTCAGAGAGTAGTTTTCAGAAGTTTCTGTGTACACTGAGCAGCAACACTTAGTTATCTCATCTCTATGAATGAATGCACCCAGCAAAACTAGTACAAAATATTATATAACAGATAGATTCTTTGTAGAGCTAGTTTGTTAGAACTGGAACAAAAAAAATATCTCAAGTGTTGGACAGGGTCTCAAAGCCAGACTTGATGAGACAGGTCTTTGTTATCAAACTTCTTACAGATAAGATAGGAGGATTACACAAGTTTGTATCTAGCCTGGACAACATAGCCTGGGCAAAATAGCCAGGACTACAGAGTAAGACGCCGTCTCACAAAAGCAAAAACAAGAAAAGAATAAAGACCCCTCAGAGTTCATTTCTTTCTCTAACCCACAGAGCCCAAAGTTCAGAGTTCAAATCAATTCTGCCATGTGGATTCCTATGGAAAAGTCTTAAGTCCTAAGTTTGTGCTCTTATGTTCCATCAGCCACAAAAGCTTCCTGCCTGTACTCTTTCTTATGTTGAAACACTGCCTGAGGCCATTTCAAAACAACTCACAGACCACAGATGTGAAGGAATTTCATTTAGAGGCTCCATGCAATGCTCTCATTCCCATCTTCTAGCATCTATTCACAACAAATTATTTCAAATGCTTTCCAGCATGAAACCTCTCATATCACACACATGCACACACATACACACACACACACACACACACACACACACACACACACACACACACATACATGCAGGGACACACACACACACACACACACACACAGAGTTTTCCATGCATTCTTATACTCAGTTTCATGCACTTTCACATATGGTTTCACATGGATGCTCTCACATATTCATACATGTGCATACTTACCAACATAAAAGGCATTGATTATCACTGTTGACAAGCATGAAGGATATTTACAGAAAACCAAACTAAGTAGCAAATGTTCTAAATTAAGTAGTTATACATGTTATGATGATAAAAATGAATAGGAAAAGGGCATAAAGCATGGGAGTGATATTTTAGTAGAAAATCTGAAAGGTTTTAAAAACACTTGAATAGAGAAAAATGTATTAATGATGTTTTTAAAAGTAAATATATAGTACATAAAATATGTTAGAGAAAAATGGCAGAAAATGATGCCAAGAGAAAGGACATGTCAACAGATCTAATTCTGGGTCCAAAGCAACCAGAGATCCAGAAATAAATCATATTTAGTGGATGGATGCTTCACTATAGAACCTGAAAATGTGGATAACTCTGGGACATTTATTTTGATACTGAAGAGGAGAGGATTGATCTCCCCCAATTTCTCCTAAATGCTACAGCTCTGGGGACAGTCTGCTAGTATACTAATCTCAGCAAGAGCTTCAGGGAAACATGCTTTCCATAGAAATCGCAGTGGAATCATTGGAACTAGGCAAACTAAGAAGTTGAAGAAATATTCAACGCAACACTTTAAGATCAGCAGTAGTCGCACTTAGGTGGACATTTGCTGTGGCTGGTGGTATAAGGGCCTGTAAAATAGTGAGCATACTCTTTACATAATTTTTTTTAATTTTTGAAATTGTAATTATATCATTTCCCCTGTCTCTTTTGTCTTTTGTCTCTGCATCATCTTCTTTGCTTGATCTCAAATTGGTGTGGGGTGTGTGTGTGTGTGTGTGTGTGTGTGTGTCTATAAAAAGTTACCTGTATGTATATGATGTCATATCTCAGGGATGACTACTTGGCATTGGATAGCCAACTAGGGAGCTCTTCCACAGGGAAGGCCATTTCTTGCACTCTCAGCATTTTCTAACTGCCTCGAGCTGTCTGTCTAGGGCTGAGGCCCACAAGCTTTCCCCACTCCATGTTAGTGTGCCCACTGGTACAGAGATCAGTACAGAAAACCACAACTGACCAAAATACAGATAACCGTTCTGGTCTCAGCTGATGAATCTACAACACAATCCAGCCCCTAAGGATCAGGGATCATTGTAGAAGGAACAGAGAGATTTTTTAAGAAGCCAAGGAACACGAAGTTTGCAGTGAGATTGTGTCTCCTAGAAACGTCAGTTTCATCAACATGGCTGCCTAACAAGAAGTGAACATCCTTTTTAAATCCTTTCAGTGTATCAGAGAGATATTTGTATACAATTGCAAAAATATGTGACTATTAAAGCATTCAAATTAAAGGATGTTTAGAAATTCACCTTTGTGATTTTAGTTCCTAACCAAATGTATTTTGAGGATCCCAAGAGGCTATGATATTTAGACAACAATTTTCTGTTGGACTGGTTATATTTTAGTCTCAAGACAGATGGGTAAATTGATATGGGAGCATGGGGACAAAATAAAATGATCCACGCCAGTCCCTTTTCAGTGAAATATGCCTCTGATTCTCAGTCTTTGGAGCCAAAACTTGAGTTCCAAAGCTAATGACTCTCAAACTGAAATGCAAAGACTAAGTGAGGGAGGGGGTGTAACCGAGACAAGGTGCAAAGGCCTAGCATGGTATGGAATGTGGTGCTATGTGCCAGAGTTCGAACTCAATTCTCGTTTTAACCCTCTCAACAATTCCACCTGCAAAGTACCTAAAGGTAAGCAGAGGGAGCCACAAAAGAGCACCTTTCCCAGTCTTTCTGCACAAGAAGAGGGGGTTCACCCTTCACTTTACCTCTCTTTTGGGGACAGGTCTCAAAGGATTAAACCTCTAGTTTAAGTTGTGTGTTCGAAGTGACCACTGCAGGCAATGTTCAGTAATGCCTGTCACTATGTAAATGTACCTAGTTCTGGGTTTGACATTCATTTCTACGACATACCTAAAAGCATTCTCTGACGCCTTCTGATATCTCCATCTGTCTAACCCTATTCATTTTAAACTCAGATAGTAAGGAAGGCAGCCATCTATCTGGCTCCTCAGACTTAACCAAATCTCTATGGATGAGGCTAGAGATCATTTTCAGCAACGAATTGTCCTTCGAAACACCGATCTTCAGTGTTACTGTACTGTTCTCACTGGGCTAGGGTTAGCATCTTAGATCTCATCATCAGTGAAATTAAATGATGATACCTAACTGTACTTTCATTGAGCTGCTTGTTTATTTTTTCTTTCAGTATCTTTACTTAAAAATCTCTTCTGCGTACTGTCCTAGTCCTAGAAACAAAGTGTTGAATGAGACCGACGTGCCATTAGCTCTGATAAAGCTACCCAGCGATTAGTCCAACAGTCCTTAGGGAAATGCTTGCCCAAGTGTTACAATGTATGTTGCAGATGAAGTAAGTGCTGCCTTAGGCTCTGCGTCTGTGGAGTCAAAACTGAGTTCCGTAGGAAATGACTCTTGAACTGAGATCCAAGGACTAAGTTAAAGTTAAACAGAGGTACGAGTCGAGGGAAAGAGTGTATCTGAGACGAGGTTGAAAGTATAGGCAAAGGCCTGGGGGTGGTACGGAGTGTGTTCTTACATGCCAGATTTCGAACTCTTCCATTTTAATCATCTCAACAATTCTCCCGACAGAGTACTTAAAGCTCCCATTTTGCAGATTAACAAAGTGAAAAAGAATCGGGCAGTGCAGAACTTTTGGTACTAACAGAATTTAAAGACAAATATTAGTGCCTCTGGTTGCAATTTTCAGTCAAAGGTTATTCCAACCCCATCTCCCCCAAAGCACTTTTGGCAGATCCTGAGGCATTTGGAATTGTCATTAGCACTACTGCCATCTAGTGGGCTGAGGCCAGTGATGCTGCTAAGCATCCTGCAAAGCGTACACCAGCTGCCCATAAAAATTACCGGGCCCCAAATTTTCAACAGTTATAAGGAGAAAAATCTCTGAGCTAAACCCGTGATCCCTGGCCATATACAAGTCCACATCCTTCCTTAGAAGCGTCTCGGTCTCTTATGCTTGTTGATTTCTGGACTGGCAGTTCCAATTAGCTACATATGCCACTTGCAGGGCATGGATTAGACTTAAGCAGGGGCCTTGGCTATTTTGCAATTATCCCGACGATCATCAGCAGCTTTATATTATCACTTAATCTCACAGATATAGAATCCAAGGCTAAATTGCAAGCCTCAGGTCGAAGAACCCAAAGTAACAGAGCAGTTGAGTCCAGCTCATTTTAAATTTGATTGCATAATATTTTCCTTTCCTACAATGGTCCTTCAAAAGCTAAACGCTTCTTCGCAGCCCACTTAAATAGAGGTGGGGAAAGCTGGTGGGTGGTTCGGGTCTGCAACAGGGATGCAGGGGTTCTAGGAATGTTTTGGCAAGTTCAATGTCTGCCTGCGTTGGTTTTTTTAAGAAGCTTGAAAATCAGCCCAGTGTTATTCAGCTTGAATTCTTCTCTTGCTAGGCTCAAAACACATCAGACACACAATCTGCTGTTTGCGTAGAAAATGTGTCAGGAGAGAAAAGGAGAGCACCCACATGCAAGCATCTGCTCCCAAAATCCATTTCACTGTTAACCATACAATTGAGTGAGAGAAACATCTGTTCCTGCTATTGCAGATGTAATCATAAACCCAAATGTAGCAATGAAACAAAGTGGAAGAAGGGTAGAGGATGGGAAAGCAGGGAGAGTCATAGCTTTAGTGACAGAAAGGGATGAATCTGGGCCTGGGTTCCTGCACTTAATAGTCTCTGCTTCACCTTTCGAACACTGGCACCATCCAGCAACATTATAAGCAGGGAAATTTTGCAGGAGGCATAGCATTTCAAGCTCAAACCAACAAGGCAGCTCTCAACAGGCAACAGAGAAGGCGAAGGAGTTCCAGAGACTGCAAATCACCATTAAAATATACATATGAAATCTATGTCAGCAGCATTTCTATGTTAAGGAAAATGTAGAATGACAGAACTTGAGAATGTCAAAAACGTCAAAGCTAGTTCAATCCCTGATGTTTACTCTGGAGGAAACAGCTTCCGGAGAGGAGTATGACTGCTGAAGTTCACACAGCCAGTCAGTGGCAAATGATTCTGGACAGTCCCTGAGAGACTCTTTTTCTAGTCAAACTGGCAAGAAGAGGGCAGTACCCACACTTCTCATTCCTGAGAACAAGCTATATGACTGTGTAACTTGACTCTGGCTGTTGAAAGCTCATGTTGATCACCCCATCTCCACAGCGGCCTCTGCTGGCTCTCATCTAAAACAACATCCTATTGCCCCTTCCTCCCAGCTGTTATAGACACCCAATTTGAAATAGTTAATGTTTTCAGTAACCAAATGGCTCAGACTCTACCCATAACGTTTTCCATCTTCAAAGAGGATGAAAAGGTCAGAATGAGATACATACTATCCTACCCATTTAAATGGTAGACAAAGCCGGGCTTGGAAAGCAAGTTTCAGTCACATAGCTATGTAACAGCAGAACCAGGATCTAGAATTAGGTTTTCCTGATGGCACATGTTCCTAGTCACAATACAATCTTACAGATATTCAAGCAGCTTGATTCTCCGTTGTTGTAAATGCTAACATCAAGGCACCAGATGGTTACTAAGATGCTGATACACCCCACAGCATAGTGACAAAAAGACGGCTAGCTTTGTTCTGTCATCATACAGTGGATCCTGCGGGTTCTCAGTTCTTCCTGTGTGCATTTCTTTGTCTTGTCACCTAAAGTCATAGGGTGCAGAGGTATGAACATTCCAGATGTTCCCAGGGGAATTTCCATGGACCTGCCTATCTTCAGAAGACCAAAGTCTTTCACATTGTAAAGTGTATTCTACCGTGACATTCACAAATATAAATATATGCAAAATTATTCATTTTATAAGATATTATATCACAAGTTAGTAACAAAGATGTTACTCTGAATTATCCTAATAATTCGCTTATTTTTAATCATCATGGTCTTTCAACAGTGCCTTCATTTGGTTTTTACAACTTTGCAAATTAAAGGAATGTTATTATCCCACTTTAAAGATGAAGAAATTTAGCATCACATACAGCTTAGTGAGTTGTCCAAGATTATAGAGCCAGTATTCAGTGGAATTAAAGCTGAACTTCAAGCTCCCCAGTGACTTATATCTAATTGGAAAATCAAATGCTATTAATGCAATTTTTCTTTAATAACATGTCTCAAGATGTTCAGATGGGAACTATAATACCAACACCAAAGTCTCTAGATATTTCATTCACTGATTCTTTTTCAAAATTATCAGAATTCCAACACAATTCCCTGGACCACTAGAATAGAAGTAGCTGTGTCCGTGACCTTTCTAGGGATGCCACTTTATCAGGCTTTTAAAGCAGACTGGAGATGGAAAAGATATTCTTACAATGAAGAAGGAACATGACACCTTGAAGAGTAATCAATTATCTGAATGGTCTCACTGCCTGTTATACCATGGATTATGCTTTCATTTTTCATATTAATGTTCTTTATGTTTTTCAATTAGTCACAGCAAATTACCTGTCCTTCGCATTGGCAAGGACAGCTCAATGGGTCTCCATGGAGTATTTTCCCAAAATCTGTCTGGCAAATTCTTTCTTGAATTCTCCTTCAGGCATTAACATGTAATTCTTCTGAATGAACAAATGTTTTCCATTTGACACCATCTTATTCATGTAGGAAATTACCTACTAAAAAAGAGGTCTGAGGAATTTGCCTTTTTTGTGGCAATGGTGCATTGCAAACTATAATTTTAGATTAAATAGAAAGAATTGAACGTTCAAGAAAATTTAAATGCCTTCAATATGTCTTAGTCATTCTAACACAGGCAGATGGTGTCATGGAGCAGAGCAGAGAGCAACTGTTTACATTGGCATTTCATTTTGTTTTGCCCTGCCTGGCCCTGGAGAAGTGCCTACTTACCCCCATAGTTCCCATTACACAACACCTAATTAGTTACTATAACTAGCAAGTCCCTGTCCCATCCCCTAGGATGTGAGACCTTTTAGGAAGGAAGGAATGTTTATCTTCATCATAACCAAATCTCTTAGCATGAATGAATGAAATCATTTCCCTATGAATAAAAGATAAGTCCTTGCTAATCCTACAAATTAGGCTTTGTTTGGGGTCCAATAAAAACGTTATGTATTTTACTGCCTCACAATTCTGTGTAGAGAAACCATACTAAAACTCCACACTGTAACCAAGCCATGCTAAATGTTGCCTTTCCAAAGGCCTTCAAGTAATCTTCGTTGAGTCTGTTTTGCTAAGGGCTACCACTTTCTATCTTCTTTGATGTGTACTAGGGACCCTACCATAGATAAGCTTCCTTAATTTATATGGAGTCCCAACTAGCTATCTCTACTGACTAAACAAAGCTTCCAGGGTCAGGACTGGGTTGTATTCAATAGAGTTATGGGCTAAAGGGGTCCTATGGAAATCCCCAAACAACCCAGACTGTTGCTAAGGATTTAGGTTGCTCTCCAAAGACTGAGAGCAAGGCCTCATTGCTGAATACAACACCCACACAGATCATTAAACATGGAGAGGTTGATCTGGTGCTTACAAAGAATCTTCACCCCTAGTTATAGTGTCTTTGGTATAGAAAGATACTTTGCCGGCCACCAAAAGAGACTCACAAACACCAACACACCCACAAAACCTATGATCTATAATTTTGTCCTGCAGGCAAAATCTGCTAGGGCAAAGGTGGCACAAAGCCTGCAGGAGTAGCCAAGCAGTGTCTGCTTTGACTTAAGGTCCATTCCATGAGATGGAACCAATATCTGACACTGGGTGGCCAGGAATCATAGACTAGATATCCCAGAAACCTAAGGCAAAACCAAATACTACCAGTTTTTTGTAGTTATATATTAGTAAAGCTTGCCTTAAGATTCGGAAAGCAAAGTCAGCCACAAGTCACAAAAGCTAGGTAGACACCTTTAATCCCATCAGCCAGAAGCTAGGAGGTGGTGGTACACACCTTTAATCCTAGACTCGGGATTAAGAGGTACAAGGATCTCTGTGAGTCCAAGGCCACCCAGATATACACAAGATTGATCCAGTCCTAAAGAAAAACAGATCACACAGAGATGATCTCAGCACCTGGGATCACATGGCTTTAATCCCAGCGCTAGAGGGGTATAAAAGATAGGAGCAGAGTGTTTAGTGGTAAGGATCAGACACTAAATGACATGTATCCATCAAATCCCTACCCTAAGAGTCAAGGAATGTCATGGTTGTTGTCATCTCTTGGAAATCTGTTCTTTTCTAATGAGAGTGGATCTGAAAGTGGGAGGGGGTAACTGGAAGTAATCAGGATATATTATATGAGAAAAAGTCTATTTTCAATAAAAGGGGGAAAATCTCCTTCAAACATTTCCAAAACCGTGTCTCAGAGTCCAATTAAACTGTTTCCACAGTTAATAAAGTCTTGTCTATAAGTATATTTCTGCTGTCCAGCAGAGGGTAATGTAAATTTCACTACATTCCAGCTTCTTTCTTTTTTGTAACTGTGGGGAGGTAGAGAGAAGGGTTTTGTGAACTCTTTGAGTTTCTTTGAAGAACCACAATTTATTATAAAACTAATATCTATATTTTGCTCTCTCTCTTTGCTATTACTAGTCATTGCCACCACAAGTATAGAAACCTATAAAAATGTTTTGATTCGTTTAAACTTCAAGTTAGTTAAGCCCAACCAATGGCATAAAACAGATTTGGAAAATATACCTAATTTATATGGATTATACAAATAAATGAATAAAAGTGGAAATTATTGAATTAATAGTTATTAAACTACAGATACATATAAGACACAAAAATTCTGAAAAAAAAATAGCCTACAAGGCCTCAAGTTCCAGAATAGGCTTTTTCTGATACTTCTAATGGAGGGAGAGCAATACTGAACAGTTAGAAAAAGCTTGACAGATCACCTGGTCCTCCATTTGAATACAGTATATGATCAATCAAAGATCCTTGTTTTTATTTTCTGTAGCATTCCATAAGAATCAGATGAGCAAAACCGTCCCCAAAGGAATGGCACTATTAGGAAGCATGGCCTTGTTAGAGAAAGTGTGTCACTGTGGGGACAGGCCTTGAGGTCTCTTTTGCTAAGGCTTTCCTCTGTGTTGGCTGTCAGTTGACCTCCAGTTCCCTGTAAGATGTAGCTCTCTTAAGTCCAGCACCACATCTGCCTGCGCACCACATCTGCCTGCACACCACCATGCTCCCCGCCATGATGATAATGGACTGAACTTCTAAAACTATAAGCAAGTAACCCCAATTAAATGTTTTCTTTATAAGAATCAGATGAGCTACATATTTCTCAGTTCCCATTCTGGGGAATTATCACAAGAAGCAAAATGTTCTTCCCATGACTAAACAATCCCTCTCCTGTTTTTGTTCCTTTTACTGAAAATAGATTCTTTTCTCATACAATATATCCTGATTAGTTTTCCCTCCCCCTGTTTTAGTTCCTTATATTGTAATATAAAGAAAATACAGTAACCCTGATTATCTCTGTTCCTATTTTAAAAGAAATTCTTCATGCCTATAAAACTCATTAATGGCTACAAGTTTCTATAATTTACAGATTAAATAAAATCTAATTCATATAGTTCTTGGTCTCTTTAATTTTTCTCCCTTTTTGATTTTGCTTCTCTACTTTCTAAATTAGAATACAAAGTATTAGACTCCACTACAATATTTCAAGCAAAGTTTACTTTTGTTGATTCTCGTCTCTCCCCGTCTTCACTATCTCCTTCTCCCCTGGTATCTGAGCCAAGTCTCCTTTCAGCTTTGATGTCATTTTTTCCTCAAATCACTTCCCCCTTTCTAGGTACCCTTTCTAGTTTCATACCCTATACCCACATTCAAACTCACTTATATACATGCATGCATACATTAAAAGCTAAGGGCTGAATATCTGGGTCACCTTGTTTAACACAATACTTGCCATATCCATCCACATTTCTACAAATTCTTTGCATCTGAGGAAAATTCCTTTGTGTTAGAGTACTACACTTTCATTATCCATTCAACTATTAATGGCATCTAGTTTGGTTCCAAGTCATGGTTACTGTGAATAGAGCAGCAATACACATGGATATCCAAGTATCATTAGGCTATAAAGTCCTTTTGTTATTTGTTCAACAGTGGCATAGCCAGGTCATATGGTAGCTTTGTTTTAATTTTTGTGAAACCTCGTACTTCCATAATGGTGGTACTAGTTTATATTACTATCAGCATTAAATAAGGATTCCTTTCCCACACACCCTAACCTGCATCTGCTGTCATCTTTGTTATAGCCATTCTGACTGGGATGAGATGGTATACTAAAGCAGCTTTAATTTGAGCTATTTCCAGAATACTTACTGATATTTGTGTTTCCTCTTTTCAAAACTGCTAAAGTAAAACATAAGAAATATACTTCAAGATATATGCGTATATAAGAACTTCCTGAACAGGACTCTAATAGCACAGGAAACAGCCCTAAGAATTTACAAATAGGACACCATGAAATTAAAAAGTTTATGCACAGAAAAGCAAACTACCAGAAGAATGGATAGACAACCTATATAAATGTGAGATCATCTTACCAGCTTTATTTTAGAAAATGCACTAATAATAATAATAATAATAATAATAATAATAATAATATCTATAATGGAAAGGCTATGAAAACTGACTGTGAATCCTGAGTTTTGTGCTATGAATTGAGTGATAATTAAAAGTACATTTTATATTCCTTTGTTTTCAATTTTTAATTTCCAAATTGAAAATGTATATGCTACTTGTACTGTCATTACATCTAGTAGTACAAAAATCTCTACACCTATATTGGGATGCAAAGAAGATAGTTTCATGTTGAATCCATAGGACACAGATGTGTGTTGAGAGGAATCATTTTTCAAATCTGACAGAATATTTATATTTCTTCACTGTTGGTTGATATGCCATGAGAATCATCCAATATTTAAATAATAGAATGCTGTAAACCATCTGAACAAAAGCCGGCAGGAAAAAAATATACTTTGAAATCAGGGTCATGTATTGTTTCCAGCCTTTATGGTATAAAAGAAACCATTTTTCTTTTGGTTTTGATGGAATAAAATTTCAAGAACATTGCAAAATATACTGTGCCTGTAACTGTGTCCAAGTATTAGCTTGAGAATCAACTGCCTAATGTCTACTATGTGACAGCAACTGTTACAGGTAAAGACTAAAACAAGTCTTGTTTGGTAAAATTACAGGTTCTTGGTTAATTACAATGGTACTTAGACAATGGCCATCACAATAGATGTACAAAGAAACAAATTGTACATTATGAGACTTGAAAAATGATTCTTACTTTCCGTGTAAAGTGTAATTTGGGAAGATGAAGAAGTGTGCCTGGGAATTAGGAAGCAAAACAAGGAAGGATTTTAGTAAATAGGTGCATGGAAGAATTTGGATTGTATTTAGATACTTAGAGTTCAACTGAGTCTGATCAATGTTCATAAAGCACCTATTACCTATGAGACAATTTCAGTAAGAAGATTAAGAGTTATGATAATGATGATTAACTTTAAGGGCCATTGCTTCTCAAGAACTCATAGGCTAGTATATGGGAAGTGGCTACAAAGACATAAGTAACAGAAACATATAATTTTCGATAAATGAAATAACACAATTATATACAGAATAACGAGGGAGGGAAAGAGTGAGAGAGGAGGAAGTAAGGGAGAGAGGGATAGAGAGAGACTCTGGGGACTCTGTGGTTGTGTATTAGTGAGGATGTATGGTAATAAAGGCCCTATAGGCTTATCATGGGACAGTTGAGTGGCATTTGGATTGTAGGCATTCATCAAACATGAATGGGCACAAGCATCAACCCTTGCAGCAATATGGTGGGTCAAGAAAACTTCTAGCAATTGAGTATTACTGGAGCAAGAGGAAATACTAATAAAGGAAAGCAGACAAGCAGACAGGAGTCAGGTTCTAGAACACCACTGAAGCTTCCCTAAAGCAATTTGAATTTAAATTTAAGAGTAATTTAAAATTTTCAGGTAGAGATTGATTCAGTGGTGATATCTGGAGTGTGTCTGGGACAATTCCAGACTTGGGAAGACTATATAGTATGTGACTTCTGTATGTAAGAGTATCAGATTTTAGATGGGACATTCAACACTATTCCAGAAATAGGATCTCTGAGAGTGTTGGGATATTTGATTAGTGATTAATATATAGTTCTCAGTACGAATAGAAAAAAGACAGAATTAAGAGAGTGGGCTGTGACACCAGCTTGGAGGTAGAATCATAAAGATTTGCTTAGCCTTACTAACCCAGCACTGTTTACCTTCTCCTTATTGAAGTAGATTTGGTTTGAAATGACTGAGTCTACAGATAGATAAACTAGAGACTCCAGATGTTGGAATACAAGCTTTAGAGATGTAGAGAGCCAGACAGGCTCTTCCTAGGATGGATGAAATTATTACACAGCAGTCACAGGGCCCAGCTGTGGAGCTGTGATTCAACAGTATGAGTTTTCAACTGTTTCCAGCTATGAAAGATTCATTCTCCATGAAAAAAGCAACTAAGCACAAAATCTCATGCTAATTTGCCATGTTTTCAGTCATCCAATAGGTCAGTACTCACATTTACTACACTACTAACAACAACAAATATACTAGGTATAAAGCAAACTCACACAAGACAGGAAAAAGAACACATTTATTGAAATTCATAGTTTTCTTTGACCAGGTCTGTTTGTCATATGTGTTTCCACAATAAATCCTAGGACAGATTTTTCCCCCTGATAGAGTTAATCAAGTAATACTCATGCCTTCACAGAAATGGCATTTTAATACAACTTACTTTGATGATGTGTTTTCTGTAAGGTAAATTTTTAGCTATCACAGCATTTCAGACAATGAAGGAATCAACTATATCATTTTAATATATGTTTTCCAAATTTGCTTTTTTGTATTGACATTTTATTCCTGTGCCATGTTGGTGAATAGGTTTTATGACTATATAATGCTCTCACCATTTGAACTTGGCCTTTATTTGTTTGCTGGGGGCCCTATAACAAAAGAGTACATGTTAGACTACTTAAGAAACAAAACTTTATTTTCTTGTGGTTCTGAAGGCTGCAGTTCTGAAACAAAGGTGTTGGCTGTGTTGGATCCTTCCAGAATCACTTTCCTTTGTTTGAGGATGGTTTGTTTTGATGGTTTTCCCTGGGTGCTGGGATGTGTCTGGTGTCTATCTAAACTTCCTCCTCTCATAAGAACATTGGTTTGATTGGATTACAGTCCACCTTGAGGTCAGCTTATTTTCTTTATTGCTTTAAAGATTCTCTCTTTAAATACAGCTACAGTGGGGGAGAAGACCCTACATACATGAAGTCTAGGAGTATACATGCTTCAGTGCAAAATGCCTTTTTCCCCTTCTTCACCATTTCTTGAAACACATGAGACCCCTGTTCACTTTCATTACCAGATGGTTTTGTAGGAAGTGTGTTTTGAGAGGAAGCCAATGGTTCTATTAGGCTGATGCACTAGAATGTACTTAACCTGTTCACAGTGTTGGACATTTTCCATTATTTTCAGCGTAGCTGCTGTTATAGATAATGCTTCAGTGAGCATCTTGGTGGATATGGCCTTTTCTTTCTCTTCAATTATTTCCTTAGGATGAATTCACAACAGTGGGACTGCCAAGTCATTTTTATGATTCTTGGTACATTTTGCTATATTGCTTTTTAAATGAGCTATGCCAATTTGTACAGCAACTAGCAGTATATGAGTATGCAGCCTTTTGAAAATATTTATATTCGGTGTTGTGGTTTAAATTTGTTAATTTTTTGTTATATACAAAAATCTTATTTTCTTTTTTAAATAAATTTTTTATTTAAATTAGAAACAAGCTTGCTTCACATGTCAGTCCCAGCTCCCTCTCCCTCCCCTCCTCCCACGCCCTCCCACCACCTACTAGCCCCCCACCTAATCCCTCCATGGGTGATATCCATAGTCTATCATTTCGTTCAGGGCAGGGCCTAGACCCTCCCCCAAGAGTCCAGGATGAGATACCATCCCTCATAGTGGGATGGGCACCCAAAGTCCATTTGTATGCCAGGGATAAATAATGATCTACTACCCAAGGCCCCATAGATTGCATAGGCCTCCTCACTGACATCCAGGTTCAGGGGGTCTGGATCAGTCCCATGCTGGCCTCCCAGCCATCAATCAGGGGTCCAAGAGCTCCCCCTTGTTCAGGTCAGCTGTTTCTCTGGGTTTCACCAGCCCACTCTTGACCCCTTTGCTCATCAGTCCTCTCTCTCAGTCACTGGGTTCCAGGATGTCAGTTCAGTGTTTAGTTGTGGGTGTCTGCCTCTACTTCCATCAGTTTTATTGGATAAAGGTTCTAGGACGGCATAAAAGGAAGCAGTCAAACTCATTATCAGGGAGGGGCATTTAAGGTAGTCTCTCCATTATTGCTTAGTTTTCCAGTTGGTGTCATCCTTGTAGATCACTGGAAATCTCACTAGTGCCAGATCTCTCCTCAAACCTATAATGACTCCCTCTACTATGGTATCTCTCGTGCTGCTCTCCTCTATTCTTCCCCCAACTCAACTTTCCTGCTTCCTCATGTCCTCCTCTCCCCTCCTCTTCTCCCCCTCTCTTTTTCCCAGCTCCCTCTCATTTCCCGCCATGCTCCCAATCTGCTCAGGAGATCTTGCTGAATTCCCCTTCTCTGGGGTGCCATGCTTATCTCTCTTAGGGTCCTTCCTGTTTGGCAGACTCTCTGGCAGTGGGATTGTAGGCTGGCACTCCCCTGTTACATGTCTAAAATCCATAAATGAGTGAGTACATACCATGTTTCTCTTTTTGTGACTGGGTAACCTCACTCAGGATGGTTTCTTCTAGTGCCATAATTTGCCTACAAATTTCAAAATTCCATTGTTTTTTCCACTGAATAGGACTCCATTGTGTAAATGTACCACACTTTCTCTATCCACTCTTCAGTTGAGAGGCATATAGGTTATTACAAATAGTGCTGCTATGAATACAGTGGAACAGGTGTAAAATGTTATCCCATTGCTTTTGAAATTTGTGTGACTAAAGAGATTGCAAAGTTTTGAGTTTTTGTCACAATTTTGAGTAGTTCATGTAAAATATCATCAAATCTTTACTGAAGATATAATTTTACAGGTCACTTTAACATAAATCAATTCATTCATTAACAGAATTATTTCAGTATATTTGGGGGAGCAGTCTGCACTTTGCCAAGTATTGTACCATTGTAAAAGACATAAAAGCAATTAGAATTTTTGTGTCTAGAATAAGAGGCACATATTGTTCTTATTGTCTCTTAGAACTTTTAAGGAAAAGAGAGGTTTAAAAGACATCTAATGGCAACATACTTAAGTTACAACTGATCAAATTCCTGTGTAAGAATCTGAGGAGGGTTTAGCAAAATACTATTACAAGTATTATGGTCCAAATACAAAGAAAATAATCTGAGTCCTCTAGGTCAGAGAAAGTGAACTTTGATCCATCTGGCATCAGGGAATATTTTCCTGAGGATGTTCCTGAAGAGTGCAATCTGGAGGACAGTGAAGAGCTGGCATGGCAAAGGACCATGGACACCAAACATAGCAGAAGATTGCTAAGCCTTTTGAGGTAGAAAATAGCACAAGTTCTGTAGGAACTGAAAGAAGATAAATGGCAGACAAAGCTAGATATTGAACTAGTATTTGTATTCTTTAGCCTCTGCACTGTTAAGCTTTCTAAGTCAACCTTGGGTCCTTCAACTGAAGGCAATGTCTATGCATGCCCACCATTAGTTTCAGAGAGAACAGAGACAGTTGATTATGTGAACAGCAAAGAAGCCGCATGCCACAATTTAGTTACCTTGAAAAACAACCCAACAAGGCAAAGAGTCTTAGGCCCTTCATCTGTGTTATCAAAACCAGGCTTGGTAGTGTATGCCTATTATCTTGGGTGCTCCAAAGAAGAGGCAAGAGGATTGATGCGAGTTTGTGGTTAACCTAGTATACATAGTGAGTTTCAGGACGTCCAAGGCTATATAAATGAAACACTGTCTCAGAACAGAAGCAACAACAAAAGTCATGTGAATCCATGCACACCACTTCCAAGTGAGCATAAAAGTCTTCTTCCAAAATTTTCAGGTGAGATCTGCCCAACTTCATTCTCTTTTTCAGTAAATATATGTTTTTCTATACTGTCTTTTATATACATCCTTATAGGTATCCATTTTTCATGAAACCCACTTAATTATGAATAGTTCTATATTTAAGTCTACTCCAAGTGCCAATCACTTGAATTCAACCTTAAAGAGTTAACGCCTAGTTTCTAGATGAATAAATTTCTCCAGAAGTTTCACAGTTTGTCATGAATGGTGAAAATCACTCTTTTCAGACCATATTTACCTTAAAAATAGAATAATTTGAATGACTATAAAGTTTTCTGATTATCATTCAGTTTTCCAAATGATAGGACAGACAGTGCAATGTTGGGTCAATAGCGTTACAAGTGGAAGTTTGATAAAATCCATGGACATCAAGAATAAATATTTTTGCATACGTTAAAATTCTAAGTAAATGCCCAGTAGTAGACTAAGCTACCTAATGCTCAATTCTCCTTCTTTAAAAATACAGTACAAATGGTAATTAAAAACGAAAACCTCACATGAGTGATCATTTTTCTTAAAATACAAGAGGAAAATTAATTCAAATATTCCTTTACTTGAAGTGCACAATTAGCAAAGTTTGGAACGGTCCCAAGCGACAGTCTCAATCTTGGCTCTTCAAATAAAAGCAGACATATTTTTAGACTGTGGAACTGACTAAGATGTAAGTGGCTTGCAGTTAAAGTAATTGCATATCTGGTGGTGGTAAGTGAATTACAGGAGTGACAAATGCTGGTACTTAAATAATTTGAAGCAAACAACATCTCCCTTCTGCACAGAGCAGCTCTGAAGTCAGTAAAACATCTGTTTCATTTATTCTGCTCTTGCCTTCATGGCTGAGGCCTGGTTCCCAGTTTGAGCTGATGCCATCCAATCACACACTGCAGGAAGCAATGCCCTCTCAAACAACATCCAGCAAACAGAATGTCAAATTTGATTTCTAGCAGCAGACAGTTTAGTTTTCTAAAAAGTAGCAAAAAAAGAAAAAAGTGCCCCTCAATATATAATACTTAGCCTTGATAAAAGTTTATATTCTTATTTCAGTAGGCATGGCAGCTTTTTCTAGAAATAGGGAATCACCTACTGCAATGGTCATGCTTTCTTGCCTACATAAAATGCTTTTTATCACCAACTCCCCACTGCCAGCTTTCAAGGCTCACTCAAATTTTGCACTTTCTTTCCATCCCTTTGAAGTACATTTTCTTTCCCCTTCCTTCCTAAACTCATGGATTACTTTCGTGCTTATCATTATGCATTATAATAGCTATCCAATGGTCTTTCAGCATTCTCTAGTAAATAATGAAGTTACAGATGACAGGAGCAGGATGCTCAGCTCAGCTTCAATAGTTAAGATGGTTCCTGGCACATGATAGTATTTAGAAAATTTGAATTATATATCAGAATTAAAAGGTAGGTTTCTTTAAGGCAATCAACCTCAGATAGTTTAGGCAATACTCTGAATATTCATTAACCAGCATATATAGTGATGAAAACACTTGGAAATTATTCAAATGATCCTCTTTTGTAAGAAACAAATCAACCATGTTCAATCTATGCAACAGTATAAACCTAAGAGTCTACTTCCTTGACTCCCTGTCAATCATGTTCTTCTAGAAGGTCTCCAGATGCCACGTTTGACATTTCATGTCTGGATAGACTTGGGGAAGGTTCTACAGCCTATATGATAAACAAATTTTCCATTTTCAAATAAGAAAGTCTTTAATATTTGGAAAATTTTCTAATGTGGGGGAATTGGGGAAGTAAATAACAAAAACTGTAAGAGCATTCTGATATCTATCTCTTTTAAAGTTCAAGAATATCTATTTTTCAAAACTCCCTGCTTAGACAGTATACACCTGACCTTTAGAATAAATTGGGAACATAAATTTGATGAATTTGTTTGATATGTATTTTTAATTATCACAGTCATTGAGCAAGTTCCATTAAAATATGCAACCTGATCATTGATTAAATGCCTGTTTATGCATTCAGCTGAGATAATAAGTTATGTAGATTCACCACCAACTCTACAACTGGATCTCTGAATTATGAAATTAGATCAGAATGGTGCAGGATTTTGTTAATAAGATATCCAGAAAAGATAACACGTGCACAAACTGAGTATTAAACTTGGAGATTTAGTCAGCATAAAAGTATGACTATATTAAGTACAAGGTAGAATCATTGAAGTATGAAATATGAGTTGTATTTGTGTGGCACTGTTTGCAAATCAAACCCTTTGCTCAGCATAATTGTCTGCCTTTGTACAAAATGGAATCAAACACAGGGACATATCTGACATGATGTCAGGTAACTGTAACTTCATCACCTGGGAAGCACAGGCAGGAAGAAGTTGGTCAAGGCTACAGAATTAGCCCTGGCCTCAAAAAGTGTTAGAAACAGACACCAATCTATGTAACATTTATGGGTCTCGTTATTCCTAAGATCTTATTTGACAAAATATTGATATTCGGGGCATCTGAATCTCTGTGTGTGTGCACTTTAGTTAGAAAAAGTTCTCACTAAAAAGTTTTCTGGAGCTAGAGAAATGGAGCGACAGTTTCAGAGCATGTATTTTTCTTTTGTAGAAAACCTGAGTTTGGTTCCTGGCAGCAGCTCCAGGATATCTAATGCCCTCTGTCCTCCATAGGCATTTACATTCATACACACACACACACATACACACACACACACACGCACGCACACAAACACACACACATATACATATACATATATATACATATATATATAATTTAATCTTTTAAAACCTAAAATAAATTTTCCTAAAACTGTTTAACTTTGTTTTTTGATCCAAAGATATAGGAATTTTCTACCTTTCAACCTATATAATGTTTTAAAGTCACTCTCTGACAGCCACTTAAGACCTTTTAGTCTAAAAAATACTAACTGTACAATAATTAGACAATTTTCCTTGAGTTTAAGTACGGAGAGACTATATTATTTACTCTTGGAATAAACTTGGAAACAACTTCTTTGCTTGTCCTATAATAGATATTACTTTGTCATTAACACTCTGTCTTTAAAACCTATCTTGGAAATCACTGGGATAAAGATAGAAAAAGAACTACATGTTATGACAGTCTGGGGAACTTTTTAAAATTTTTTTATTCATTTTACATACTAACCATAGTTCCTTCTGCCTCTCCTCCTCCCACTCTCCCACATCCCACTCCCAATTCACTCTTCAGAGAGGGTAAGGCCTCCCATGGTGAGTCAACAAAGCCTGGCATATCAAGTTGAGGCAGGACCAAGCCATTCCCCACTGTATCATGGTTGAGCAAGGCATCCCACCATAGAGAATGGGCTCTAAAAAGCCAGCTCATGCACTAGAGATAAATCCTGGTCTCACTTCCAGGGGTCTGTCTAGGGAAATTTAAAAGTAAAATGAATTCCAAATATCTAATGTTCTTTTTCCACAATGGGCCACCAAATTGAAATGTCCCTGTGCTAGAATTCATAGCTCCCTTTTAGAAGTAATTCTCAGATAGCAAATCTATCTCAGTGGCTAAGTACCTGTTCTTCCTCTACAAGGTCCTGTGTCTACTCTTCAGTACAGCAAAAATACAAGAGATAAAAAATAATTTTAAATTAAGATCACATCACATTTTAATATCAGCATATTTACTTTTTATACTTCCTATGTAGAATTTTTTCTCCCCAAACTGATAATCAGCATTATGTATAAAAGTAGCTTCATTTCTAGCTAGCTTAATATCACGTGAAATGGTTTCATAATGAATACATACATGACCATGTGATTATAGCTTGATACAAAAAATATGGGTTTGTGTTAGCAATAATGCTGTAACATCATGGGGATTTATCCCAATAAACTTTATATTGGTCCTTTGTCTCTATTATGATAAAGTTTGGATTTTTAGATTTTTTTAGACATTTTTTCCACTGAGCTGTTGGTACATGATTTCTGATGTTATTTGAAAACTAACCTTGTAAAATATTGTACAAAGACCATTTGAAAGATAGAAATATAAATGAAGTATGGGTTGGTTGGATAGTCCCAGGGAAATGGGAAGCAAATAGAACATTCCAAACAATCCATCAAAATCATTGTGATCTGCTGGCAATGTAACAGACAAAGGGTGACTATTTTCCCACTGTAAATTCCCTGATCCTTGGGGTGTCTTTGAAAGTAATAGTGATTAGAATAGTACACAGACACTGGGTAGGCATAGGCCTGGAAAGAACTAGTTCTAAATAAGCCCTCAGTTCTCCAGGTAAGAATGGCAGAAGGAAGCTCTGCTTACTTATCTCCTCTTACAGAGCACTCTGGCCTGGAGATGATATGTGACTGAAAACTCCAATTCAGGGAAGCCCTGGATCAGTGTTTATCCCTGGCATATAAACAGACTTCGTGTGTCCATAACAAAAAGAGGGATGCTCTCTCAGCCTGGACTCTTAGGGGAGTGCCTGGACCCTACCCTGAGTGAAATGACAGACTCTAGATATCCCCTATGTGGAAGGAATTGGCAATAGGGTGGGAGGATGGAGGGGATGGCTGGGGTGGGTGTGGATGTGGGAGGAGAGGAGGGAGAGGGAACTGGAATTGACATGTAAAACAAGCTATTTAAAATTAAAATAATAATTAAAAAACCTCCAACTCAGACAACAACCCCTTCAACTGGTCAACTTTGGAACTGGATCTCTAGATTTTCTTGAGTAAGTTCTATCCATTGCCCAATTTTAGCTCATTTCATAAATAATGTTAGGGTCACCTCTTTGGAAATGAAATTTTTGAGTAGCCCTGAAGATCCAGTAAGGGATACTCACTTTTTTCCTAGCCAAGAAAATGAAATCTACCTCTCAATGTAGAGATAATATTCCAGTTGGACCAGATATCTTCTGGCCTAGAAAGGTTGAGTCACTTTAAAGCATGTTAAGGAGATGTGAAGAATAATTCTCCCTTTTAGGAGATAATGTACTTTTGTTTCCCAGGATAGCTGCTTTCTGTGAAGTCCCTTATTAAACTGTACTCAAAAAGGTGAGTTAAGCTTATCAGTTCTCTGAGTTACTTAGAAAACCATATTTTCCCCCTTTTCCTGCTTTTTATTTACCTCTCCTTCCTTTGGATGCTTGCAAACTCTCAGCATGTCCTCCCACACTACCTGGCCTTTCTCACTCTTTTTCTCTGAAGTTACCCCCTACCATCCTGGCTTACCATGTGGCTGCTTACAAGTACCATAGCTTTTCCTTCTTCATCTTCATCTCCATCGCTCACATCCAGGGAGCTGCCAAGGCTTACAGCTCACTTGCCCTATGGTTTGTCTTCTAAGCTCTAAAAAGTATTGTCCTCAAAATACCTTCTGAGAACATTCTTAGATTCTTTTACTGAAAAGACTGGGTGCCCCAACATTGAACTTCAGTTTTTGGGTAACAACACACACTCCAGATGGCTCTCCCCAAAATTTCCAGTAATAATTCCGAAGTAGACCAGTGATACAATGTGCATTTACAATTGCCTGATATTACATAAAAACAATTCCACAAATATCAGAACAGAAAAATAATAACAATAACAACAAACAGAAGGTAAATGTCTTGAAGTTCTCTCAGTAATTTAGGCTAAGTTATAATATCTTTCATGACAGTACTGTCTTCTAGGTACCATGTTCAAGTCTCAAACTTCTTCCCAGAACCCTTTCAGGAAGAAATTCAGCAGAACACCTGCCATTCTAATTGCAATTAAGGTTTACATTAATTGCAGGTACTCTTCTTGTTTTAATGCTATGAAGGCAGAGAGTGACCTACTTTTCAAGCTACGAATAATGGATAATGCAAAGAATGATCTTTGCAATGGCTAGAGTTATACATTTGCATTGTACATTTATTTTGAGTTTTTACTAAACACGGTTGCACAAGAACAAGACTGAACAGCTATCATTATCTGAGATTTTAAATAGACACTTTTGGAAGACAAAAACATCCTAGACAGAAAGACCATGACTGAATCATTTAAGGAACAACCATCAGCAATCCCTGGAAACTACAAGAATGATAAGGAAATCACTAAAAAGCAACTTAAAAGATTAAAAAGAACACTTAAAGATTTGATTTGTTTTACCTGAAAATGTTTTTAAGAGATCTGTTGACTATTTTCAAATATCACATACACAAAGACAAAAGCAGAAAACATTGAGTTCCAAAATAAGTAAAAGTAGAAATGTTAAGAACATTTTTAAATTACATGAAATGAAGTAAGAGTAAATTTAAAGAAAATAAATCATCAAATCACTTTAAAGTGGTATATGACCTTTCTAAAAACTTTTGGGTAAACGAAACCAAATTGTCAAGTATTGGCAAATAATGAAGAAAAAATGGTAACTTTTTAAATTGTCTTCAAAAGCTATACTTAGAGGAAAATTCAAAGCTTCAAATGACTTTGTTATAACATTTAAAACATAAACATGCTTCTGTTACCTCAAAATGCTGTCCTACACAGAGTTTGTATTTCTCTGTACTCACTGCAGCCTCATCCGTACATCATCATGCTCAAAATTTCATTCACCTGGACCAACATAGCACCGTGGAATTTTAATGTGAGCTACACATGTACTTTAAAAGTTCTAACAGTCACTTTTGTAAAATAAAAAAAAATCAGAGAAAATTCAGATTAATAATATGGTTTAATCTAATACTACCTCAAATACTAACATTTTAATGTATAACCAATGTAAAAATAATTTCAGTCTTCAAAATGCACTGTATTTTATATCGATGGCTCCTTAACTTTACATACACCACTTTTCAAATGTTCAGTATCAACATGTAGCTGGTAATTATCATAGTAGAAAATATTGTCCAAGAGCACCAGACAGTACCTTTGCTTGGAGAGGACTACACTGATCATGGAACTTCTACACTGATCATGGAACTTCTAAATCAAAGGAACATCTTTCTTGTACTATTTTATATACTCATAGATGTATACAATGAACATTTTTCACTCTTACTAACCTCAAGTTTCTAAACGAGTTAAAATTAGCATTTTATATCTTATAATTCCCTGTTGTCAAATTCCGGCGATCATTTATTCCCGTTTTGGTATCCATTTTATGGCCACTCTACTTGGTGTTTTTTTTTTTTTTTGGCAATCTCTAGAAACAAGGTTGCTTCGAATGTCAATCCCAGATCTTTCTCCTTCCCCTCCTCCCAATGCTGCCCCAGCACCCCCAACCCCCCTCTGCTCCCCAGGCTCCCCAGTGAGGCACTCCATGGGGGATCTCCAGAGTCTGTCATATCATCCTGGGAAGACTCTTGGCCCTCCCCCATGTGTTCAGGCTGAGAGAACATCCCTCCATGTGGCTCCAAAAGTTACTTGGTATCTTTTTCTATCTCCTCTCAACAAGTTCAGACCCCCTTGTAATTCTCACTTTATTCAGTGATTCACTACTTCAGAATATCAGGTTTAAACGTGATGAGAATTTTTCAGTTCCACATATGTGTTTGCACTTGACTACTCCAGAAGGGCTCCCAAGATTTGAGAGCATCAGTATCACTTGTCAACTTCTTGAAGTCTATAATCCCAGGCCCAAAACCAAGTCCACAATGAAGAACCGCTTTGTTTGTTTGGTTTGGTTTTTGAGAAAGGGTTTCTCTGTATAGCTTTAGAGCCTGTCCTAGAACTTGCTCTATAGACAAGGGTGGCCTTGATCTCACAGTGATCCACCTGCCTCTGCCTCCTGAGTGCTGGGATTAAAGGTGTGCACTACCACTGCCCTGTTTTGGTTAATTGTAAAGTCTTTGAGTGATTTATATGCAGATTTCAATTTTAAAAACTTTGGAATTGAGATGTAGTTTAATGGTAAAGTGCCTGTTGACATATGTGAATCCCTGGCTTTGATTACCAACAGCACCAAATAATACTGAAAAAAACATGTTAAGCTTAGATCTCTATGAATATTACATCTATAATCCCTTTACCTAAAGTGTTTTTCTAATGGTTACCCTGTTCATCTCTAAAAGATAGGTCGTATAGAATTTCTCCTATGAAAACTCAGTTGTGTCCCTGTTTTTTCCAAAAATAATGATGCATATCTGTTCCCAGTTCTCTTCATTTTTTGTGTATTATTACATGATTATAGCACTCAACATATCAAAAATCAGTAACTGGAAAAATAAAGTCGATGTAGATAAATCTGTGAAAATACTTGCATATTAATTGGTTTTTTAAGTGTATTAACATCCTAAACTCTTTCTGTGATACCCGGTTAATAGATCAAAATTCAACTCTTTTGAAATTCTATAATTCTTACTTCCACACACAGTACTGTTCAGCCCAAATCCTGAACATCTTCACAGGAAAATCAGTATGTTTTGATTTATGAAACACTTTCATTAGGAAAGGATCTGGCGATAAAGAGCATAATCATGACTAACAATCTTGGAGTGATTCTGTTTCCTTAGCTACTCTGCTAAATCTGTCCCCTACTTTAAAATGTCATCCTCAACATAACATTTTATAAGGATTTTAGAAAGAGCTGTGACATATTTTTAATCATCAATTACTGCTGGAACCTTAAAAGACAGGGTAGTGGAGAGCTTTTCTCTGATTTTCTAGCATATGAACTGTACTCAGAAATGATCAGTTATCTCTCAGAAATCTGTTTTGCTCATGGTTTATTATCTATTTTCCTCCTGGATTCAGAAGCTTCAATCATTTTTGCAAAACTCTAACATTATTCCATGTGTTTTAATGTAATATTTCATTAATTCTTTGAGAATTTCACACAATATATTTTGATCATATACCTATCCCTCCTATGTCTAACTCCTCATATGTCCACCCCACCTCTATACCCACTCACAATTTCATGTCCCCTTAGTTTTGCTGTTGTTACTTTATTTCTTTTATTTTAAAAATTATGATGTGATTGTATTGCTTCCCTTTCCTCCCATCACATTCTATCATAAATACCTCTTTTTTCATTAAATTTTCTGCATACATATATGTATGTGTATGCACAAATATATGCATATATATGTATACATGTAAATGCAACCTGTTCACTTTGTATATTGTTAATTGTATGCATATTTTCAGGGTTGACCATTTGGTACTGGAAATTTGTGTGCTCTTCCCTGGGGAAGACTACTACTCCCACTCTCAGCATTCCTTAGCTCCCTATAGTTCTTTGTGTATGATTGAGATCTTATTTTAATGGAATGACAACTTCATTCACATGTTTATTTGTCTTTGATCAGTGTATGTAAGCTTTTTGACACGGTGAAAAATACTTGAACAACAAAAGGGAAGAAGGCTTTAGTTTGGCCTAGTTTTGGTCCAGGTGAACTGGTGCCATGTTTTCAGGCCTGCAATACAGCAGCGCATCATAGCAGAAGAAAGTGATGGGGTAGAAACATTCAAGTCAAGCATACAGGAGGCAGACACAGAACGAGTATTTATCTATAGACTTCTTTCCCTTTCCTTCCATCATGGCATTTAACTGTAATCAGTCCAGGTTTTTCTGTTTTTCTCTTCAGTTAATCTTCTAAATAAATCACCTTTGCAGACACACCCATGGGTATACTTTGTTATCCTTCTAGTTTTTCATAGTCTAATCAAGTTGATGATTAAGAGATGAAGATTAAGCACATTATATGTCTTTCTTCTTTTGCCTGTTGTGACAGCAAAAGACAACTACTGGTCAGACTAGGAAACCATCTCCAATAGAATGGGTTATGTATGTTGGAAGAAAACATAGCTACCTTAATTAGGATTTTATTGGTATGAAGAGACACCATGACCATCACCACTTTTATAAATGAAAACACTTTATTTGGGAGGTTTAGTTCATTGTCATCATGGCAGAAAGCATGGCAACATTCAGGCAGACATGGTGCTTGAGAGTTCTATATCTAGATCCATAGGCAACAGTAAATGACAATTATACACTGGCCAGGTTTGAACATCTGAGATCTCAAAGCCCATCCCCAGTGACACATTTCACCAACAAAACCACACCTAATCCAATAAGGTCACACATCCTAATAGTGCCACTCCCTATGGGCCTATGTCGGCCATTTTTTTCAAACTAACACTATTGCCAAAACTAAATTCCCTCCACCTCATTCTTTCAATACTGAATATAAAACTTAAAGGTTTTGCACAAGACTATGGTAAAAATAGAAAACTTCTTTCCTGAAATTTTAAATTTTCATTCAATAACATCAGCAGCTAACACGCACCATGATTCTCTAAATTCTGAGGGGAAAATTAGCAGATGAAAGGACAAAAACCTTAATTCTCTACTCAGTAGTGTCCCAGCCCATTTTCTCTTGATAGAATTGCATATCAAAGATTAGGTAATGTATAAAGAAAAGAAGCAGATCTGGACTCACAGCTATGGAGTTTGGGAAGTTCAAGATTCAGAAGCTTCGTCTGGAAAGGCCCTTCCTTCTCTCAGGTGCCCCATGCAGGTTCCTAGAGAAAACAGTACAACATAAGTTGAGACAGCAAATAACAGAGATCTTATTTTGATAACAAAGTTACTCCCTCAACACTTATGAATTCCTAATTCAATAATCTATTAATACAATCCATGACGTGTGAAATTTGTAGTATATACAAAAACTTTCAGAAGAAAAGTAAAGCTTATTTTAGTTCATCACTAACAAAAAATAAATTATCTCCTCATAATGTTAAAATGCAAATTCCTAAAGTTCATCTGTGACAATTCCAATTCAATAACTTTGGATATGTGTTAATGAATATGGTCAATGGGACTGAATTTAGGGGAACTGTAGAAGTCCTTTAAGGAAAAGAGTTTTGACCAAACTACTAAATTAATAAAGAGAGAAATAAAAAGCGGAGTGAAAAATAAAAGGAAAAATACTAAGAGTTTAAAAATATATGCTCGTGAACAGAATAAAAAGACAAAATATCAACCCAAAGCCAGCATAAAAACTCAGTAACAGCAAGGGCAAAATGTCTCCAGTAGAGCCCAGCAACTCCATCACAGCAGGCCCAGAGAACTGCAACTTAACATTACCACAAGACAAATACCTTAAAATAGGCTCTATGAATATGATAGAGATCCTAAAAGATGAAATGAATAAATTCCCTA
Organism: Mesocricetus auratus; assembly: GCF_017639785.1. Classification (NCBI taxonomy): domain Eukaryota; kingdom Metazoa; phylum Chordata; class Mammalia; order Rodentia; family Cricetidae; genus Mesocricetus; species Mesocricetus auratus. The sequence continues at coordinate 107,546,457 of NW_024429188.1, read as the reverse complement.
AAGAAATCTAGGAAAACACAAAAAGTGGATGGGAATGAATAAAACAGTTAAAGACCTGAAAGCAGAAACCAAATGAAGAAAGAAAATCCAAACTGAGTGAAATTTGGCAATGAAAATGTTAGGAATTTAAACAGGCAAGCCTCACCAACAGAATACAAGAGATGAAAGAGAGACTATAAGCATTGAAGACACAATAGAAGAAAGGAATATCCCAGTCAAATAAAATGGTAAATATAAAATTATTCTGGCACAAAACATCCAGGAAGTCTGGGACACCATGAAACGAGCAAATCTACAAATAATAGGAATAGAGGAAGGAGAAGAAACTCAGGTCCAGGGCACAGAAAATATTTTCAACAAATCATAGAAAAAAAATTCCCGAATCTAAAAATGGATATACCTCTCAAGGTAAAAGAAGCATACAGAAAACCAAATAAACTGAACAAGAAAAGAAATTTCCCTCAGGACATAGTAAACAAAACACTAAATGTACAGAACAAAGAAAGAATGTTAAAAAGCTGTAAGAGAAAAAGAGCAAGTAACATATAAATGCAGATGAAATAGTAGAATAGCTTGACATTCAGTGGAGACTCTAAAATCCAGAAGGACCTGTCAGACATACTAAAAACTCAAAAGACCACTAATGCCAGCCCAGAAGAATATACCTTGCAAAATTTTCAATCATAATACATGGAGAAAATAAGACATTACATTAATAAAACCAAATTTATTAAATATCTCTCCACAAATCTAGCCCTGAAAGGTACTAGAAGGAAAATGCCAACCTAAAGAGTTAAGCACACCCAAGAAAATACAAGGACTAAATATTCCCAGACCAGCAAATCAAAACACACACACACACACACACACACACACACCACCACCACCACCACCACCACCACCAGCACCAGCAGCAGCAGCAGCAGCAGCAACAACAACAACAAAAAGTAACAGGAATCAAAAAACACTGCCAATTGATAATTCTTAGCATCAATAGTCTCAATAATCCAATAAAAAGACACAGACTAACAAAATGGATGCAAAAACAGGATCTGTAACCCCTCGTGAGGTAGAAGAAGTCATTAAAAGTCTCCCAAAAAATAAATGAGAAAAAAGGTTTATCAACTATATAGTCTATAGAGGAATATTATCCAGAATATATAAAGAAGTCAATCTACCTCAATATCCAGTTATACCACTCTTTGGCATATACCCAAAGGACACTTCATACTACAAAGAGACACTTGCTCAACTATGTCCATTGCTGCTCTATCCATAATAGCTCAAATGGAAAACAACCTAGATGTCTCTCAATGGAAGAATGAATAAACACAATATGGTATGTTTACAAAATGGAGTATCATTTGGTCATTTAAAAATGAAATTATCAGGAAAATAGACGGAACTCAAAAAAATCATCCCGAGTGAGGTATCCAAGACACAGAAATACAAATACAGTATATATTCATTTATATGTCAATATTAGCTATTAAGTCAATCATGCTATAATCCACAGTACCATAGAGGTTAAACATAGGGTAAGGGACTAAAGTTGAAGAAATAGATCTCTTTAGGAAAGGGAAATAGAATAGATAGTTAAGAAAGGATTGGGGGAGGCTAAAAAGTAAGTATCAAGAGGGGAGGGGTGAAGGGGGAAGGATCGAGAGAATGCAGGGAGAGATAGCTAAAGTTAAACTTTTGAGAGGTCCTATGGAAACCTAAAACTGTAGCATATAACCCAGGACCTATTTCTAACAGACAATCACATGCAAATAAAAAATTAGTTTTCTACATTGAGTCTCACTGAGGCAATAACTTATTCCTAAGAGTAGGCTGCATGCCCAGCAGCATATGATCAACAAAAAATTAACTCAACAGCATCTTTGGACATTGCTTGTCTCATAATGTGGTGCCAGTGATTTTTTTTAATTTTATCTCGTCTTTTATTTTATTTTCACCTCTTTTTACCAAACAGGTCCTTTGGGATTATGCTATGGCTTCCAATTTAGTGTTTTGTTGGTTTGTTTTTTATGGGATTCTTAGGTTATGAATAAATGGATCTCTTCTCCTGTATGTTTCTTGTGCCTTTTCTCATGCTCTTTTCCTTCTGTTTGTTTGTTTTGTCCTATCTCAATGTGTTTTTGTTTTATATTATACTATATTTTATTGCGTTGTATTATTATCCCTTAGAAACCTATTTGTTTTCTAATGAGAGACAGAAATGAGGAGGATCAAGGTGGGCAAGAAGGAGCGCAGAAGCTTAGAGAAGTGGTGGGAGGCGAAACTGTAATCAGGATGTATTATATGAGAAATTTCAATAAAAGAAAAATGACAAATTTGAAAAAAGAGAAAGGATGGAACACTCAGGTAACATTCACACAGTGCCTAATATGGTGTAAGTACCATATTATACACTGTTTTCGTTTTCCTTTTTGAAATATGGTTAGTGAGAATATGGAAACAGGAATTTATAAAGGGCCCCTGAGTGAACGAGATTAGAACAATAGGTTAGGGGGAATTCTCTGTGTCACGAATACTAAACTCAGTATTTCTTCTTCATCTTCCCATCAAACAACAAGAACCATGTGGGTACCTACTAGCAAAGTAATGGTGACAAAAGTAGTGATGGCTAAGATGCTTGGCAGGGATTGAGAAGAAACAAAGTAAGTAGTAATCTGTGGAGGATGCTGATATACTACCACAGGGTTCAAGGAACGGGACATCTTTAATTTTTTTTAACAAACATTAAGTGTAAGATGTGTACTCAGACTAACAAACACTCGGACCTAGCACCAAATGCCAAGAGGATCCAGGCATCACATCTCACTCAACATTTCCATACTATTCATCTTTTTATATCTGAGTCTCTGACTATTATATTAGTAATGAGCAAATGGTACCTTCTGGGAAGGGCAATCTTTTAAAAACATTTGTCCCTAAATGTATATGGAGAAGTTTACTAGTCTTCAGTCATCCCACATAATCCTGTTTGTAGGGTTGGAATTTGTTCAATTTTTAAGGAGTCTGTGTTTTCAAAGCTTGCAAAGAAATCCACACAATCTCAGTACAGCCCAAAAACAAGTATCTGTACATACTATGTGATTTTACCAGAAAGTGTCATACCTTAGCAGTCAACATGGCCCAGGATAACAGATCCCTTAGCAGAAACATCACACTCCAATCAGCAAGATGATCAGCTGCCTCCTCACACTGTATAAAATGAATGTGCCTAGCAGATAGCTGGTTGTCCAAAATAGACCAGCTCACCTGCTTTCATGACCCATATATAGGAAGGTGAGGAGCTAAAGTGCACAAGCTTACAGAAAGCACAAAGTTCCCAAGTTCGGCAGTTGCTTATAACATACTAATGTAAATGGAGTTTCTAAGAAAGACATCTTGAATCACAGGCAAGATATGGTTTAGACAATTAATTCCTTATTGAGACTCTCTTCTCGAGTTATTCTAGATCACCTAAAGTTGACAACTATAAGCAATCATTGCAGTAAAGGACTTTCAAAGGACCTACAGGAGAAAGACAAATGGGAGCTGTAGAATGTTCTCATAATGAAAATAAAACTGATTCTAGCTCAGTCCCTACTCCCATACCACCAGCCCTAGTTGCATCCACGCTATATATCTCCAATTAGCTGAGATTTCTGCAGAATCACTGTCAAGTATTTCAAACAAGAGACAAGAAGCAGTTATACCACTCAATGATAAATGCAGCTGTGACCAATGGGTCAGAAGATGTAAAATATCTTAATAGTCATAATGATCATAGACAACAGTGTAATAGTAAATAATAAGACCATAAAACAGTGTGGTTATAATTATAATTATTGTATTCAATGGTTTATATGAGTTTAACCTGTTTCTATATGTAAATTCATGGATCCTGATAATGGGAGTACTGATAAATTCATGGAACTAGGAGAGCAATTGTTTGTTCCGTATGTATCAATATGGAATACTTCAAAAAAAGAAAACTGTGAGTAGGTATATAAATTTCAGACTATATTGGCAATCTGTCTTTTCTTAAAAGATTACTGCTCTTTCTGCCTTTTCAGTCAAGTTTAGATTTAAGAGAATTATTTCAACTCTCACTGTTTTTCTCAAAGAAAGCTACAAGGAACAAAATGGCCAATGAAGAGGCTCATCAGGGATTGTACTCTTTTACTTCCAAAGACATTAACAGATTTGCAGTTGTTGGAGTGATGAAATTATTCATTATCATTGGAGCCTTTTCAAACATAAGTGTCTTATTCAAATTAATATTTGTATGATACTCCTGAATATTACTTCAAGATACAGAAAGTGCATATACAATAACTTCTCAAATCTTGAAAGGGTACTTTACAGCTTCTTCACTATTATAAGGCTTTTTAAAATCCTTATAGCTCTCAAACTGTCTCCAGAGGCCGTATAAACCAAATTAGAGGTAACATCGATGATTTCACTGAAGAAAAAAGCTGAATACTAACAACAATGTTCTCTAGTTCTAGTTTCTTTGCTCTCACTGTGTGATTAATGTCTGAGAAAAAATCAAGGTTAGGTTTGAAGAAGTGATAGTGAAGGGGAGAGCAGCATGAAAGGCAAAGACCATATGTTTCAAGAAAGAAGAAAATGACAGTGGACTCAGAAGTAGGCAAGAAGTAGACAGAATTATACATAGTCCATAGAAGAGACAAGATACAAAATGTGTGACACCTATACTTAAGACCCAATACAGGACTCTTTCTCATACATTTAAAACATCAAGATAAAATAAGCAGTTGTCTAGCAACTGTGAGGACCTAAGTTCAGTACAGTGTAACACACCCACACCCACCCACCCACCCCCCACCATCCCCCACACACGAACATACAAAATATAATCATGGCAACATCAACACATTAAAGCAAGTATAGAACCTTTACAAGTTTAGTATTCTGAGAAACTAAACAGAGCCAGACCTTTATATTTTAAATATTTTCATTAATACTTTGAAATTTTAATTCAAGGTTTTTTATCATATATACTCTAAATTCCCCCCAGATCCAGCCCTACGTCCCCACACTTCATACTTCCTGACTTCCTTTCTATTTAATAGCCCATTAACTCCAATCAAGTGACGTTCTCCAGCCCTATATATTTAAAAATATCAGCATATATTCATTGAAAAAAGTGATTAGTTTCATAAATAATTTTCATGCAAACATATAGACTTTTACTTCATTCACCCTTGATTATCTTATCATTTATCAACTCTCCAAATAAATCACTAAATATATGTATTTATGTATACATGCACACACACACACACACAGACACACACACAATCTACGTTCCACAAATGAAAAAAGATGTGACATTTGCCTATCTGAGGTTTATTTCGTTTAATGTGATGATCTTCAGTTTTGTCCATCTTGCTGAAATGACACATTTTATTCATTATTGTGGAATAAAACCCTGTTGTTTATATAATATTGTCTTTGTCCCTGCTAATGAGAATCTATGCTGATTCTTTTGTGAGTAGCTCTTAACATTCTTATAACATTCTTATCTGCTTAGATGAAACTATATTTTTCCTCAGAGCAACTCTACTCTTCTACCACCGTCCTTTCATTTCCATCTTCAAAATTCATTTTCACCAGTCCTAAAAATAACACTTTGTAAATTCAGATGTACTCTCTTTTTTGTCTCAGAAGAGAAATATGATTTTTATTAAATGCAAAGGTTGAGAATTCAAATTATAAAATTATTATTATCACACAATTTTGTCGAGGCTCAGATGTGAGGCCCAGTGTAACCTCCTGAGCCTGGCTAGAGTTTGGTAACACCACGTGTCCTGTAACCTCCATGTGGGGTTGACTCAGCAAGGCCTGATGTAAGACTGCCCCTTGCCTAGCTAACTGCCAGCCTGGTGGAATATTATTGGCCCTTACTCCTCATGTCACCTTACCCCATCCTAAGATTCCCATGCCCTACCTCAACCCTATATAAGTTACTGCCTGTTGCAATAAAATGAGATCTTGCTTCGACAAGTCTCCTGACTCAGTGGAAGGAAGGTTTCTGAGTCTTAGACACTGACCATCCCACTCAGCCCCAGGAAGAGACCTGCTAGACCAGCCCCCAGCCCTTTCCCAGCCCTACCTGCCAGAGGAACTGTCACAATTTCTGGTAAGCTAGTTAATTATAATTCACAATGACTTAGAATTTTGGTTTTAACCATAAGTTTTTTTGCTAGATATACTTCATGCTGAAGCCTTTAAGAATTAATTTATGTCTTTATTTTACATCTTGATTACAGCCTTTAGGAGACTTTAGGACTGCACTAGAGGCGCATATGGATGTGGTAATGAAAGGGCAGTGAATTACCCATTAATACCAACAACTGCACTTCTCTTTTCAAATTTGTCCCATAGTAAATCTGATTAAAGTAAGTGTTGTTACACCAGGTATTTTCACTGTAGGAAAAGCTACCATTTTTACCAAACATGTACCCTTCAAGCTGACTTTAATATAACTGAGATGTAACCATGACAGGCTTAATAAGCCAAATGATCTTGTGAAAATCATCACTGTTGGACAATAATTCAGTAATGCATTTTTCTCATAGGGAAATGGTCATATACAGACAATTTGAAAGTGATATGAGTCCATTCCTTGTTAGACAAATAGTCTGTGGCAAGATATATTAGGACCAGAAGGTTTAAAGGTTCATACTTTAGATGATATGAATAACTCAATTTTCTGTTTAATACCAGCAAAGCTTCTGTCAAAGTTTCTAAAATGTTCCCTGTAGTCAGTTCTTTGGTAATGAAGCAAAGAAGAAAATGCTGTGTTAATAGTCCTGTCATCTTCTTTTTTAAACAATATATTTTAATCATATTTTCCCCTCCCTCAACTCCTGCCAGCCCATACTCACCCAGTTCTATGTTCTTTCTCTCTTTAAAAAACAAAAATCACACAAAAACAAATAAGCAGAACACCAATAAGATAAAAAACTGACAAAAAAAGAAAAGGCACACACATAACAAATAAATTAAATATAGGTAGGTAGATACACAGAGATAGACAGACAGACAGTATTGAATTTGTTTTGTGTTGGCCAACTATTCCTGGACCCAGGGCCTGCCCTGTAGTATGGTTGATATACTCAGTAACACTCCATTGGAGAAAACTGATTTTCCTTTTGCCAGTAAGCATAAACTCCAAATATTTTATTGGATAGTGGTGGGCCTCGTGTGCACTCTCCCCTTTCAGTGCTAGGACCCCCATCTTGCTTGAATATGAGCAGGTCTTGTGCATGCTGACAGTCTCGGTGAGGTCATACATACATTGGTCATTTTGTGTTTGGAAAACTCTTTAGTGTCATCTATCATTTTGGCTCTTACTAGCTTTCAGTCTTCTCTTCCACATAAATTGCTAAGCCTTGAGAAGATGGGTTCAATGAAGACATAACATTTTGAGAAGATGGGTTCAATGAAGACATAACATTTATAAATTAGTACTCCAATGTCTCCCACTCTCTTCACATTGTCCAGTGTGGGTTTCTGTGTTAATTTCCATCTACTGCAAAAAGAAGTTTCTCTGATGTGAACTGAGTGATACTTACCTATGAGTATAGCAGTATGTCATTAGGAGTCATTTTATTGCTATGGTTCTCTTAGCAGAATAATAGTAGTATATTTTACCCTAAGTCTAAGACCTATCTAATCTCAGGTTCTTGGACACTTTGGCACTATCTGGCATAGGTTCTATTTCATGGAGTAACCCTTAAAATCACTTAAAAAGTGGTTGGTTATTGCCATAACATTTGTGTCACTATTTCACTAGCATGTATCTTGCAGACAGATCACTGTTGTAGGTCTCAGAGTTTGTAGCTTGGTGATTTTGATAATTACCTTTCTCTTCTAGTAGCAGGCAGAGAGGCCCCATCTTCTGACCCCTCCCGGAATAGGATCCTACTATAAGAACAAGGGAGTTTTTAAATTTTCTCCAGGAGGGAAATTGTTTCCAACTCCTCTTTAAAACATTAGGTAAGGTTATGATGCAAAATTCTAATCACTCTACATAATAGATGCTTTCTTTATTATTACTATTATTTTCATCAGTAGCATAATTGTCATTATCAAAGGAGAGAGGAAATGTCACAGTACATCCAGCAATAGTGCTTGTCTCCCAGACATTTCCATAACAGCAAAAGAGAAAGAATACAATGTCAGAACTACAAAGAAGGCGGGAGATTAAAGCCCAATTCTCAACATACTGATTGAGCAGCTGTGGGACTCTGACCTTCTGAAAACAGCATCCTCTGGCACTATTCCCCTGTGAGAGTACAGGCTCAGAAACATTCCTCCATCACTTGAAAATCACCACATTAGAAGTGTAAGTTGATAGGCATGTTCATATCAGCTTCTCTTTTATTTTCTGCAGTATACATTAGCAGGTCTCTACCCGATTTCTCTTTCTTTAATGGGGAACTTCACCTTCTTTCATGACATTGTTGTTTTGCTACTTGACACGTAAAGGCTTTTACTGAAAGCAAAGTACAATTTACAACATAGAACATTTCTAAATTATAGGTTGTGTGAAACTCTGGTCACCGTTTTGGAAAGACAAATTTCCAAACCAAAGAGAAATAGCAGCAAATAATAGTAGTTGGTGACACAGACGCCAAACAAACTGGAGGTAGTATTAGGATCTACATTTTAATTTTCTTTTCCTGAATAAATGATCACTTCCAACTCTGTAACTTGGTAGGCAACCTTCATGCTATGAATCTGCCTAGCATTCTTGAGAGCACAACTCTATATATCATAACAAAGACTGGGCTTCCTTCCTGCAGAAAAGTGTGCTATTATCCTGTAGGCATGCATCAGAGATGAAGGGCAGAATGTTTAAACAAATACCTTGTCCAATATTCTCCTCTGTTTATCCACATGGTGCTCCATGATTGTCAGTAAAGGCTAAAGAAGCATTGCACTTAGAAAAGAAACAGAAGGACTTGGTCACACAAATAGCATTTTCTGCCCTCCATTTCTCAGCAGGTTAGATTCTGAAGAGAGAGACTGCTCTTACTAGGGAGGGCCTCCCAAGGAAGTCAAGATTTGCAATTGTTTAATAGAAGATTATTCCCCAGAATACACTTGTCCAGATTAGTTTTATGAATCTGGGATAACTCCATACTCTTGCTGAGGACTGCTGCAGCCCCATCATGACCTGGGTTGCTGCTGGCTTCTGGAAGCTTATGTTCCTTCATCCTCCTCCTATGTTTTTCTTTTGTTGTTATTTTTCAAATGCATGTGTATTATGTCAATCTTAGTACATTTTTACTAGCTGGGCACTCTCTCTATCTGAAAGGTCAAACCATCACATGACTAGTCTCAAAGCATTCAACCCAGCTCCAGTTCATCACCTGAATGATTGGTGAAATGAAATAAAGTTGCCAACAGACATAATATGATTCCCATATTTTTCTATCTGCCCAGCAGTTACTATTTTATGATTTTCACGTTAGCTCATTTTACAGCAGTGGTTCTTTTTTTTATTTCAAGGTTTCATTTTAATTAAAAAATTGTGATAGGGTCTCACATAGCAACCTAGGTTGAGCAGTGACTAGTGATGACTTTCTGGGAATCAAAGGTCATCATATAATTTTGTTCTTTGCGCTTTTGCTTTCCAGCAGAGAGTCAGTGCATAGTAAGTATCTCCAATGCTAAACTGCTTTTTTATCTTTTTATTTTTAATATTATTTTTTATTTAGTTAGAAACAATCTTGTTTCACATGTCAAGCCCAGCTCCCTCTCCCTCCCCTCCTCCCCCGCACCCCCAACAGGTCCCCCAGTTTCCCACCCAATCTCCACTCTGATCACCAAGGAGAGTGAGGCCCTCCATGGTGGATCTCCAGTGACTGTCATTTCATCCAGGGCAGGGCCTAGGCCCTTCTCCAAGAGTCCAGGCTGAGAGAGCCTCCCATATTGGGACATGGGCACTCAAAGTCTATTTGTATGCCAGAGGTAAATATTACCCAAGGCCCAATAGATTACCTAGGCCTCCTCACTGACACCCACATTCAGGGGGTCTGTGTCAGTCCCATGATTTCCACACAGTCATCAATCTGGAGTTCAAGAGCTCTCCCTTGTTCAGGTCAACTGTTTCTATGGGTTAAACCAGCCCACTCCTAACTCCTTTGCCCATCAGTTCTCTCTTTCTGGCATTGGATTCCAGGAGTTCAGTTCAGTGTTTATCTGTGGGTATCTGCCCCTGCTTTCATCAGTCACTGGATGAAGGTTCTGTTTCCTAGACTCTCTGGCAGTGGGATTGTATGCTGGCACTCCCCTGATTCATGTCTAAAATCCATAAATGAGTGAGTACATATCATATTTCTCTTTGTGACTGGGTTAGCTCACTCAGTATGGTTTCTTCTAGTGCCTTCCATTTGCCTGCAAATTTCAAGATTCCATTGTTTTTTTTCCCGCTGAATAGTACTCCATTGTGTAAATGTGCCACATTTTTTCTATCCACTCTTCAGTTGAGGGGCATCTAGGTTGCTTCCAGGTTCTGGCTATTACAAATAATGCTACTATGAACGTAGTGGAACAGACATCCTTGTTGTATGAATGTGCCTGAGAGTGGAATTCCTGGGTCTTGTGGTAGAATGATTCCCATTCAGCAGTGGTTCTTAACCTGTGGGTCATAACACCTTTGGGGGTTGCATATCAGATATCCTGCATATCAGGTATTTATAATCATAACACTGGCAAAATTACACTTATGAAGCAGCAATGAAAATAATTTTAGGGTTGTGGCTTACCACAACCTGAGGAACTGTATTAAAATACCACAGCCATTAGGAATGTTGAGAACCACTGCTTTAAAATATAAGCTTTCTTTTGTCATTTATCCTACTGTGACTTCAATATCTAGAAGTGTTTAGCAATCCTAATGGGTACAGAATATAAAATTTTGGGAACTATATAGCTTTAAAAACCATATGCTTAGAATATTTCTCAGAGGTAGAATGCATTTGATATACACAAGGATAAATGTGGATGCTTAAATTGAATATGATGAAAGAAAATATGACTTAATAGTCACACAAACCCACTTAATAAATAGAATAGCAGGCAAAGTTGAAAACCTCATATGTGGTACGTGGAAAAGTAACTACTCCTTGTCATGGGACTTCTCAGATCTTCTCATATTTTGTTTGTTTTTAAAGCTGTCCTGGGAAACAATTATGTCCACCTCTTTACATATGTTTAATGCATTTCTTTTAAAAATAAATCTTAAAGGGGGAGATGATAAGGAAAATTGCTAAACAAACACAATATGTATAGACAATAGATAATGGGAAGATAATAAGTATGACTGAGATAATATTTTTTAAAAGCTGTATTTGTCCTTCCTCAGTGAGTATGTTTTTTTTTCCTTAAGTGGTCTTCCATTTGCCTGAAAGGAAATGAAGATTTGTGATACAGAGAATGAACTAAGAGTATGCCACATAGCCTCCCAATCTTTTATTTTCAATCACTATTTCTAAGTTCCTTACTCTGCTATATTAACCCTCAGTACTTGGTTCATAGAAATTTATGTAATATAACACATTTCATGGATTAGCTATTGTCAAAAAGGCAGATGTGATATGAAAAAAATTATCGGTAAGTCAGAAAGAGAAGGGAAGAAGGTAGAGCCGTGTGTCCTGGCTATGGACAGTAACACTGAGACCTGAAGTGATATTATGTCCTCACTTCCTGTGTGACAAGCTACAGTTAGATATCCTCAGGCCTGTGTCTATCAAAATTCACTGGGTCATTCCATTTGGTCTGAAAAGAGAGTCCTTCTTTATGAATCTCCTGAATGTCCCTTGATTCATACATACCATGATCCCCGGGGTCAAAGCATAGGAGGCAATGAGGGATGTATAGGGGAAATAGTAGGTATCTCTGGTTTCTGTACCTAAGGGGTTCTAAACAATATCTATCCAGCTAAACAAGCCAAAAGGAATTCTCAGACCTTGCTCAAGCCAAGAACGAACAGGATGAAAGCTGCAGACTTCAGCACAGATGCCAGCTGAGCAAGCAGCTACAAAAGATATCACTAAGTGACAAGAACACCAGAGGACTGGAATGTTCTCTCTCCCACGCAAGCACATGAAATCATAGCATACTCACACATCATAGTCATTATTAGAATTATCATGCCTGGAGAAAACACGAAGAATGCACATTTTCCCTGCATGTGACATTCCCTGCATGTGATAGGAAAGATTCTTCTGTACTAATTGCTAACTGGAATTTAGGGAAAACACTGGGATAGGTCTAGGTAAAATCCATCTACAGGTGAACGTTATCCTTCCTGATACAGAACCTCAAACTCAACCACACACTATAATTTATATAGAAGCTTTCTTTTCACTGGAAGTACATTTCAGAATATCTGACAAAATTTGAACTTGCTATGCTGAGATCTGTTTACTTCTAAAATATAAATAGTTGCAAATAGAGGACTTTCTACAATTCTGAATCCTTTATGAAATAAAATTGAGGGCATAGCAAAAGTTCATAAACTATAAGAGAAACCTCCAGGTTCTCCCACAGTTTATTACAGGGAAGACAAAAACATCAATACTAAAATTTCATATAGTCATCTAGCATTTCCCAAAGAACGGCTTGTGAAATATAAGTCCTATGAGATTTTCTTTGGAAAAAACAAGGACTATAAGCAAATGTTAAAGCAAAAGTCTTTTATTAGTTTCTCCACCTGAAGAGTTAAGTGCTTACCAAAGGCTCTAAGAACATTAATTTTCTTTAGCATGACTTTCCTAACTTATTTGGATCCAGAACATTCATTAACATACAACTAGTCATCAGAATGTAATATATTTAGCATTTCAGAAAATACACGTTGGAGAGCCAGGCATATTGCATCATACCTCAAATCCAAGCACCCAGGAGGTAGAGGCAAGAAAGGGAGAAAGAAGGGATAACAAAAACTGATGATGTTTAAAAAGTCACAGAAAATGTTATTTTAATCTCTCTCTCTTTCCTTCCCTCTCCCTCTCTCCTCTTGCACCCCCCTCTTTCTCTCTCTCTCTCTCTTTCTCTCTCTCTCTCTCTTTCCACACACACACACACACACACACACACACACACACACACACGTGTAGTAGAGTAAACCCTATGTGTGATAATTCACCTTAATAGCTATAAACAGTCTAACAAAAACCTCTGTTATGGCTGTAGAAATGGCTGTTAAGAGCAGTTATTGCTGTGAAAAGTGCATGGATTTGATTTCCAACACCTACATGGTAGCTCACAAGTGCCTATAACTCTGTTAATGCAGATTGTGTGCATTTAGTGCACATAAACTCACACATGCTCATGCGCATACAAATAAATCAAAGTAAAAAATTGAATCTTTAAAAAGTACATCAAAAGTAAAACCCAAGCCTCAAACAAGGGAAACTTCCTTTGGAGTTGTTGATATGAGCAGGTGTATGGTATTCAAGAGACTCCCAAAACAATACAGAATATTGCCATTGCCTTTGATTTTCTCCCAAAACTTGAAGGTAAGACCCTATTATGTAGATACCTGTGATTGTTTGAATGTGAATGGCTCCCTCATATGCTTATATGCTTTAATAATTGTTCTCAAGTTGGTGAGAGTGTATGGGCATGATCAAGACACATGGTCAGGTTAGATGAGGTGTGTCACTGGGATGGGCTTTGGGGTTTAAAAAACTAACACCTTTCAGTTAGCACTCTCTGCCTCCTGCTTGTGGATTAAGATGTAAGCTCTCAGCTACTGCTCCAGCACCATGCCTGCCTGTCTTCTGCCATGCTTCCCACAATGATGACCATAGCACACCCTCTGAAACTGCAAGTTCCCAGTAAACTGTTTCTTCTCTAAGTTTCTTTAGTCACAGTGTTCCTTACATTAGTGGAAAAGTAATTAACTCAATGCCCCCACATTTCCAAAACAGAGTTTGGAAGTCTCAGCACTGAGCTCTTGCTTTTCAGACTACTGGAAGGTGTGATGCAAGCTGCCAATGGAGAAAAATAACAAACCATACTACCCAACTGTTAAACCTTTGAAGCCCAACAATAACAGGTCTGCAAAGATACCATCAGTGATACAATAGTCACACATTTATATTGGGAATGAGCAACAACTATTGAACTCCTCTAGTGTTGAGACCTCACAAGCCATGGGTATTTGACTAGATTTGTAGTATCAGGCATACATCTCCTTTTATTAAGAAGACCAGCCTGGTTGCAGAGACCCTATTTCACTAAAGTACGATTTAAAACATAGATGTTTGAAAATGCCACATAGTTTTACATTCTACTTACCAGAGAAAACATGAGCATAATTCCATGATTTCAGAATCAAAGTGAATCTAAAGCTTGAGATGTAATAGGAGCAACAAGAGTTAACGGACACGTGAACTTTACCTTTCTGCCTTCCTCCATGAGCCACGTCCCAAACCACCCTAGACAAATCTACAATGCAAACAAAATCACTGAGCTTGTTATATGCCTATGTAGTTGGAGACAAACCACCCCAGACAAGCTTCCTCAGCCTGACACCCTGATAGAGAAATTCTACAGCTTCTGCTGAACATATAAATAGTGAAATCAAAAGTAAACACGAGAAAGACAAAGCAGAGTTATTGAACGAGCCCGTGTAATTACCAAAGGATTTCTGAGATCATCTAAAGCCAGCCAAAAGTCTGTTTAGCAAACATGAGGGCAAATATCTCCTAAAACTACACACACACACACACACACACACACACACACACACACACACACACACACATATATATATATATATATATATTACACATCAAGTAAATTAGGAGTAAACGGACTGTAGTGTAAGAACAAATGCATTTGTTATAATAATGACACTTTTGTTTTTCAAAGATCTAGGCCCCAATGACTGCTATTAATAATAGCATATGATATCTCTTTCTGCTCTCCCCTGATAACAGACAGAATAACTTACCAGAAGACTAGGGAGAGAGAATGGATGCCTCAGGCTTGGAGAAGAGAAAGATGAGTTGAAAAGATATTCAGACTAGTTACCAAGTTCCACGAAGCATCTGTTTGATGGAAGTGTCTTAACTGATGCCCTGCATATTAGATACTAAATGCCTTATATCATTCTTATGAGAGGAAATGAAAGACTGACAATATTGCTCAACTTCCAGAGCAGGACTTAGAATTACATGATGAACCCAGTACCCACGGATTAAAACAGAATGGTGTGTGAAGGCTCCACTCTGTTGCCATGTTATTCAAATCGGTACAACCAGGGAGGAAATACCATCAGATTTTAATGAGCTATTCACGAACGATGCTCTCAGAACCAATTTTATTTGACCTGTGTGTGTGTGTGTGTGTGTGTGTGTGCATGTTACTAAGTATCAAACTTAGGGTCTTAAGCATTTTAGGCAAGTTCTGCATCACAAAGCCACATCCCCAGTTCTCAATAATTCCAAGAAATAAAAAATACATGTTACTTTACCTCAGTTATTATGAGAAAACCAATATTTCTTCAATATCTCTTCATAATGAATGCGAAAATGCCACCAATGTTTCAGATACATATGTGCAAAAGCATACACATGCCTGTTGTATATGTGTACCTTCAGATATCACATTCTCCACTGGTAAATTGAAAAACCACTTCCAAGGGTCCCTGAGTTGTAATGTCATCACAGTTTATGTCATCACCTCTGTTTAAAGAATAAATACTATCACCACCATCATTCAGTTTCTTTGCTCTCACTGAAAAATATGCTAAATACGCTCTTGATCTCTAATTCTTATAATTAAATTCAATTGAGTGTAATGTGACTTGGAAAAAGTAGGAAATGGGAAATGTTAATTTCTGATTTGGCATCACGCATCAAGGAGTGGGATGGGAAACAGAATCAATCTTCTTAGTGTCACCCTCACCCACATTCAGGAACAAAGCATTTGTATAAATTATCTAAAGTGATTTGACAGTTTTCCTCTTTCAAGAGAACTAAGACCTTGGTGTTCTCTCTCTCTCTCTCTCTCTCTCTCTCTCTCTCTCTCTCTCTCTCTCTCTCTCTCTCTGTGTGTCTGTCTCTCTCTGTGTCTGTCTCTCTCTGTCTCTGTCTCTCTCTCTGTCTCTGTCTCTCTCTGCATGAGAGAGAGTATGTGTGTGTACATGTATCTATAAATACAAGGAATAGAGAAGCATTTTTAAAGCTTTTTAAGGCACTGAAACAGTAAGACAGGTTGCCTATGACAACAGAGATCTGTCACAATCTGTCTCTTATATCTTACCATCAAAATGTCCACAGAAAGGCACTTGCCTTATAAAAAAATCCTTCGTTTTTATATAAAGTGTTTATCTCAAGTAGACAGCTGGGTAGCTGATTGTGACTATCAGTAATACTAAGTATCACAGCTCTATAGATAACCTAACTTCCATTGGTTCTGAGAGAGATATGAATTAAACAAGGATTAAATTAGACAGTAATCATAGCTGCGTGATGAAATTAAAGGCAATTTTAATTTATTCTCTCTACCTACCTGTACTTTTCCTATATGAAAATACTTATTTTTGCTAAATCAGAAAAAGAATACAAGAAATTAGAAAAATGTTCATACTCTTAGTATTAGAGTGCAGCTTTCAGTGTGGTGAAACAGCAGAAAACAAGCCTTGTCATTGTTCCATACACAACTAGAAAACTAAAAAATATACATACATGAACTATCAAAGAATTGTGTGGGCACAAGGCATAACAGAAGGAACTGTGCTTAGGCTCACCTTTTCAGGCAGTTACACAGCATGGAAGACAACAATCTCAGCACATTTTTCTGTTTAAAATAAACATATACAATTTTGGAGAAAGTGAGGCATGTGGAGTTTGCAGAATATGAAGACAAGTTATAGATGTCTTCACAGAAGTCTTCCTTAGTAATACACTGGAAAGAAAAATGTTTATATGTAAGGTAAAACATGATGGTGGATACTGTAAACAAAACAACAGTGTTAGAAGCATATCAGATTTTGATCACCTCAGGTATATGTGTCATATTAAAATGTAAAGCACACAGTAGTTACTTTTGCAATGTCCCATCACAATATATGTGAAACTAAATTCAAAATAAAGTTTGCTTTAGCTCACCCTTAACCAAATTGAACTTCAAGTTAGCTGTCTCACAAAATTAGGTTGAGTTTTTAAAAGCTACCACTGAGAGGCAGATAGCTTACACTACCCAATCAAGCCTTACTTGGCATAAAAAGTGCTGACCATGCTGGTGAAACCCACACAAACAGCTGACTGGACAAGGGGGAGCTATTGAACCCCAGACTGATGACTGAAAGGCCAATAGGGGACTGATGAAGACTCCATGAATGTAGTATCAGTGAGGAGGCCTCACAAATCTCTGGGGCCTTGGGTCCCATCAGTGTTCACCATGGCATATAAATGAACTTGGGCAGCCCATTCCGCATGGAGGGATGCTCTCTCATCCTGGACACAGGCGGAAAGGCCTAGGTCCTGCCCTGGATGAAATGACAGACTCTGGAGATCCCCCAAGGAGGGCCTCACACTCCCTGTGGAATGATGTGGGGATTGGGCTTGGGGGGGAGAGCTGGTGGAGGGACAAGGGAAGAGGGGTGGGAGAGGAAGCTGGGACTGACATTTGAAGCATGCATGTTTCTAACTTAAATAAAAACATAAAAAAAGAAATGACTAAGGAAAAATGCACATTAGGACATTAAGAGAATAAATATGCTTTGTTTTTTGTATACTTACTTATCCATAAAAAGTTATTTCAAAAAAAATACAAAATATAACCAGTAGAAAAATAATCCAATTGAAATAACTCATAAATGACAAAAGATGATGAAAATAGAAATAAAGACTTTGTAATAGCCATATGTATGTAACATGAAGAGACAAATGAATGGCTTAAATTGGAAGCAATATTGTAACATTCAAAATACAATATTTACAAGATGAATTTAATCACAATGCATTCACTGAAGAATGAATGATGCAACAGCAATTGACAAGTCTAAACAGCACTGGGGAGAGAAAAGGGATGCATGCAAAAATTGTAACAATCTGTTGAACAGTATAATGCACCTTTAATATGCATATGGTGAATAGAACTGAAAAGAAAAATGTTTAAAGAAATGAAGCATGATTTATTTTTAAAATATTTTTCTAAATTATAAACCAATAGAATAGTGAAACTTAACAAACCTGAAAAAAATATGAACAATAACAAATCACATCACAACTCCTAGGAGTAATACAGTTAGAAAAAGAGAAGAAGAGAAACCATGAGGCTTTCATATGGGAGAAATAAAGTTTTCAAAGAGAATAAAGATTAAAGTGTACAAAGACATCACTCCTACATAAGCCAGGTGATGATATGAAATCTATACATTAATGACCGTAAAAACAGCAATTTAGAATTCTATTCACAAAAAGAATATTCCTCAAAAACAGCCAAAGTTTACTTTTCCGACAAATAGACTGAGATATCCTGTCCAGCAAATTGTTAATACTAGAAATATGAAAAGATGCTCTTCAGATACAAGGTACAGTGATCCTAGAGAAAACGCTACACTAACATAAAAGAAGAAAAACAAAAATCCTAAATATTTCTACAAATATTCAAAGTTGTTTCTCACTTAAAATATTTCACAATTAAATTTATTTCAAAATAATTGTACAAATATAACTACAAAATAAATATCCCCAAATATTGTTAAAATGGAAGAAGTACAGGTTCTCAATCATTTTCTCTCTCTTCTCTCTCTCTCTCTCTCTCTCTCTCTCTTCTCTCTGTCTCTCTCACACATACATACACACACACACACATACACACACACACACACACACACATACACTTTGGGATAGATTGGCATAAATTTAATGGGTCATACTTTAAATTCTAGTACAACTACAGGGAAAGGGTAGAATACTAAATGACTGTTTTGAATAGGATCCCAGTCACTCAGGAAATGAGGCCAACATTTGATAAATGAGACCTCATGCAATAAATCAAAAAGTTTCTGTTCAACAAATAAAATAGTCAAGTGAAGAGACAGTCTACAGAATGAAACAAAAATCTTTGCCACCTGTATATAACACAGAATTAGTTTGTATACTATACAAAGAACTAAAAATAAAACTGAAAAAGAAGTAAACAAATAATCCCAGTTGATAAATAACTTAATGAATGAACTGATATTACACAACGTAACAGATAATAATACATAGTTACTATGCTAAACATATCATTCAACCTCAGTATCTTTCTTATTTCAGTCAGATGCCAGATGGGCATGGATGAGTGTGAAAGAGAACCTTTGTACACTTTTGAGGGCAAGGTAAACTAGTACAAACTCTATAGAATCAGCATGAAGAATAAAAAATTAGAAGGGTCCATTAGATAGTCTCAATCTAGTTGCCACATTGATGACCCTGGTTAAACTAAATGGGTCACAAAAGAAAACCAAAAGTCATTAATCTGGGCAAAAGACTGGTATGGATGGGGGTATTCACAGGTGTGGGAAGGAGATCATAGGGGAGTAATCACAACACATTATATACATGTATGAAATTACAAAATAACAAAAATAATGCAACAACAATAAAAACACTACAAATAGAGCTAGTGTATGATCCAGCTATACCATCCCTGGTTATTTATTTAAAGGACTGACTCCATCAATATATATTGCAGTGCCATTTTCAGTAGCTATGCTATGGAATCAACCTAGGTAGGAAAAAAACATCTCTGCGATCTCTACAGCAGAATATTATTGAAGAAAAGCCCCAGCTGCTGTGCTGGGAAATGCGTTGCATTAATGCCATATTTCCTAGAGGGTGATTTCAGATTATGACTCAGCACAGGAACATTACAAAATTAGCCTCTTTCTAGACAGACACATGAATCCTCTAACATATACTCTTGGTTTAAGATCTACCCTTTGGCTTTGAAAGAGCCTTCTTAAACTGAACTGCAGCGTCAGCATCTTCATACAAGCCCTCTTTGCTTTATTCCCAAGACTCAGATCTGCATCATGCTCCTACATTTTCTCATTCTGATTCCCTGCCTAGTACATCTATTCAACATCTAGTTCTATCCTGACAGGTGCTTCTCCAAGGACATGTACTAATTCCCAGACACTAAATACAGAAACACGTATAGGTTAAACCTTAAAAAGTAAAAATTTATGTCATACCAATACAAGTCATTAAATGAAGTACCTACATTAATATTAAAGAAATAGTTGAGATAATGAAGGTTAGCACAAACAAACAAGAGTATGTGTGTTTCAAGAGGTACATGTCATGGTGAACAATGATCCTAGGACTCACACAAATGAGGGAAGTTCTTTACCACTAACCCATTTTGTCAGTGCTTTTAAAAATCACTTTTTAATTTATTCACTGAAAATTTCATACATGTATGTATCTAATCATTTCCACCCCCATTCTCTGCCTGGGTCTGTTAAACATATCTCCTTCCCAACTCAATGTCTTTTTTTCAGTAATTTTTATTTAATATTTGCAATTTTCATGTTTGAAGCATATTTTAATCACATCTATACACACATAAATACACATGTGTATATAAAACGATTCAAGTCTTTTCGTGTTCTAGCTAGCTTCAGATATCAGCATAACACATCTCAGCAACATCTCAGGGTACCTCAAGTAAGGAATTCTTCAAATCAGATTCACCTATGGCCATATCTGAGACTGTCTTAAATGATGATTGATGTGGGAGGGCCCAGCCCACTGTGGGTGGTAGCACAATCCTTAAGCAAATGGGTCTGGATTGTATAAGAAAGCTAGTTTAACATGAGCCAAAGACTGAGCGAGTAAGCAGTATGCCTTCATCATTCCTGCCTGAGGTTTCTTCCCTCACTAACGTCCCTCATGACATAGTATGGCATGGAAATATAGGTCACATAAACTTTTTCCTCACCAAGTTGATTTTGGTCATGATGTTCTATCACAGAAACAGAAAAGCTTAGATTCCTAGTTGGGGCCATCCTTGTAGATCTCTGGGCATTTCCCTTGTCCCAGACTTCTCCTTAAACCTATAATGGCTCCTCCTTTTCTTGTTCTCCTCTATTCTTCCCCTGACTCAATCTTCCTTCTTCCTCATGTCCTCCTCTCCCCTCCTCTTTTCCTCTGACACCCACAGCTAAACAATTGAGCTGAACTCCTGGAATCCAATTGCAGAGAGTGAAGAGCAAAGGGGTCAAGTCCAGGCTGGAGACACCCACAGAAACAACTGACATGAACAAGGGGGCACCCATGGACCACAGACTGATAACTGAGAAACCAGCATAGGACCGACCCAGATCCCCTGAACGTGGGTGTCAGTTAAGAGGCCTTGACAATCCATGGAGCCTCTGGTAGTGGATCAGTACTTATCCCTAGTATACAAATGGACTTTGGGAGCCCATTCCACATAGAAGGATACTCACTCAGCCTAGACACACCGGGGAGGCCCTGCTCCAAAGGATATGACAGACTTTGAAGATTCCCCATGGAAGGTCTCACCCTCCCTGGGGAGCAGAAAGGCGATGGGATTGGTGGTTGGCACAGGGCAGAGGAGGAAGGGAGGGAGATGGAACTGGGATTGACATGTAAAACAAGATTGCTTCTAATTTAAATAAAAATAAGAAAAAAGGTAAAAAAGAAACAAAAACAAACTACAACCAGAAATAGCTGTGATTTTCATGCATTTCTATGAGAATTTAAAATACACAGTCACTTTAAAACAGTTTGGCAATTCTCCAATATGTTAAACAGTTATCGTATGAGCCAACAATTCTACCTGGCAGTATCTATCCAAAATAAATGAAAGCTTAAGTCTATAAGATTCTTACGTGTTAACGCTTATGGTAGCACCATGGAAAACAGACAGAAGGTGGGAATAAACCACAATAATCTGAGCTACTGCTACACAGAACAACAGGATAAAATCCCAGCATGATGTAAGAGAAACTCGAAAGACCTCATCCTTCATGAGTCTATTTACAAGACATTCTGCAAAAAGCAAACTAGACTCATTAGTGGTTCTGTGACAAGTTTTCTCTACAAGGCATTTTTAAGTGACAGAACTGTCCTATATTTTAATTCTAGTCATCTTTACTATTCATTTGTCAAAAAATCTTAGAAATGTATACTGAGCAAGGTGAATTGCACTGAATGTGAATGCAGACACACACACACACACACACACATACACACACATCTACATACATAACTTATCTTTAAGAACTGAGTGATGCTGCAGTTAAGCCCAATATTTATGAGAAAGTAAAAAATCTTAATAATGTAAATAATTGAAAGTGAAAGCAGGTTTCCTAAAATGTCTTCCATCTAATGTAATTTAAATTCCTATTCCTGAAGTAGGCAGAATAACCAGGAGTTGGACAGCAGGTGGTCTCATCAAGAAGTCATCAAACTAACAAGACCTTCAAAATGACTGATGGCACTGCTAGGTCTTCAGATAGTAGGCCTGCTGGGAGTGAACTATTTTTGTTATAAAAGTAGTACATTCCAAAGATGTGTTCTTTCTTGTAGAAATGTCTCAGGCTAGCAGTAGGCATAGCAGCTGTAAAAGTAACAACTAGCCTCTTATAAAAGATACAATGAATATATTCAAAGTCCTAATAATAATGCAGGAACATCAAAACAAAAGTGTCATAACACGTACATTAGGCCTAAGATAGATATGACAAACAGAAATAGGAATTATGATCATCAACATAGGTTTGTGCTCATTTTATTAAAATATTTACAAAAAGGGGTAGGTTGGAGTGATAGTAAAATTGGGTTGCTCATAGAGGATTCAGGCTATAGTATATCAATTATGATTCTACCATTATGGATAAAGTGTGAGGGAAGAAAACGATCACTTTTTCTACTACTGAAATCGGTGCCCCATATTCATTTTCTCATTCTCCCTGCACAGGACTTCTGGTTTTATAGTCACTTCACTGATGAGAGAAGAGAGGTACTAAGAAATTGGGAAAATTATCTGATATCATCCAAATAGAACTTAGCCCTAGATTTGGTTCTGATAGCACACTGCCACTTTCAGAATGTATCATAAATATAATAGAGACGATAACTCAAGAGAAAAACAACAGTCTTAATGGTATTACTCATAAGGGACTCATAAAGGGAGAACAATATGTAGGGAATAAAAAGAAAATAGCAATGTATTTTTATAATACTTAATTCCAATCATTCTATATTTGGTGCTCATAGGCCCGTTTGCCCTATGTGATTTAGAAAGGTAAATTTTATTTTAAACTTTATCTTGCCCAAATAAACAACATAGGAAAAAAACATAAAATAAAAAACACTGATCGTGTTTTCAAAAAAATGTAGATTTACTTATTCCGGTAACATTTTTGAGTGAGACTTCATGTCATAGTTTTGATTGTTCTTTCAGTTCACGCTGTATTTGACTTTGGTTTTCATTCCATTTTTGTTCTTGAAACATTAGGATCACTTAATAAGCTGTTGGCAGGGAAAGTGTGACAGTTTCCTGAGAAAGTTTATTCCTTACACTACAACCTGTGTTCTGGATTGTTCGTTGTTCTTGCTTCTGTTTCTTTTCTGTTACTTGTTGTTTTGCTTGTTTCAAAGTAACACAGACCGAAATACAAGAACTTGTCAAGCTAATGCCCTAATCATGCTGATAATTATTAGAAACAGTTTGCTCCAAGGATTCCAAGTTAAACTCAAAAGCCAGGAACAAGGTTCTCAAAGGTTATCTCACTGCACATATTTATCTTCACATGCACTGACTATATACTACAAAGGGAGTTTCAGAAATCCTGCTGTAGAGGGACTAGTCACCCGGCAATCAATTCTATTGTGCTTATTTGTGAGGGTGCTTTGTTTGTTTGTTGGTTTGGTTTAGGTTTGGATTTCTGTAATGCTCTCTGTTTTTGCAAAGAAAGGCTTCTTTGGTAAGGATTGAGAATGCTACTTTTCTTGCAGTAAGTGTTTAGAATGCAGGTAGGAAATGATGCTAGTTTAATGAAGTCGGGGTTGTAGGTTCTCCTCCAAAATCCATGACCTCCTTAGCCATGGTAGTTGGTTAGATTGCCAGTACCAGGCATGATATCCAACTTAAGGGTCAAGAAACATTACAGAAGAGGGGAAGAAGATTGTAAGACAAAGGACTTTTAGAAATCTGCTGTGAGAATGTCTCCTACAAATGACAGGGAAGCTTCTCCCATGATGCTTCAACAATGTTGCTACCTGAACATGGCTTTAAAAAGACAACAACAGATATGCTAATGTGTATGGCAGTGGGGACAGAGGGACACCACAAGGCCTCAGCCCTACACAAAGAACTATATAAGCAACTAAGGAAGGCTAAGAGCAGGAGAGATAGTCTTCTCCAGGGAAGAGCACACCAATTGATTATCCAAATTAAATGGTCAGCCCTGAAATCAAATGCAAGTAACATCACACAGACTGAGCGTGTTATATTTATATATTGATGCAAATGTGTTTGTATATATGTAACAAATGCAATTAAAGAAGAAGAGATCAGGAATTTGTCAGGGATCAGGGTCGGACAACATGGGAGGAAAGGGAATGAGAGAAATGATCTAATTACATATTGATTCTTTAAAAAATTGACACATAATTTAAGGTCTAATGTTCACATTGCTGTTATGTACAAAATGTGACATTCAACAGAACATAAGATACAAAATCAATACCGTAAATTATCTTGTTGCAATAGGAAAAAAAGAGAGACAAATACCAGGAGACCTGTATCCTTCAGTAGAAATGCAGTAATTGCCCTGTGATGCATCATGTCCCATCCTTATGGAATTATACTATATTTTAATAAAATTGTTTTAAAAATAAGTTTCATTAAAATGATAATTTTAATCATGGAGAGGTAACAGATGTTTTGTCATATGTGAACTGAATTTGTAAAAAGTAAGAGGTATATGCCCTGGGAATTTTCCTCCCATATGAAAAAGGATAGTATATTAAAAACAAATAAACTTATTTTACAAGTCTCAAGTGCTTTCTAAACAAAAGTAAGATTATGTGACCCTTATGAGTATGTGTCAACTTTCATTATGATTCTCAGTGTACTCCCTCAATGACTTCCTGACAAACTCTTCTTTTAGATTGCAGACTTACTTCATATTGTAGCAGCATAGTGCTAAAGATTCTAATGTTTAATGATACTTTTGTTTTGTTAAAGGATATTTCAAATCATTTAAATATTAAAGGATACTTTAAAATCATCTTTGGGTTTTAAATTCAGGCAACTGTTCAAGGTAAAATAATGAAAAAAGGTCAGTGAATGCATTAATTGTGGGGGTTCCAATTTAGTCACCAAGACAGACTCATTACTTGACTAATAGTGTCATACAAAATCAACAGTGTGATTTAATCAATTCTGATAGCAAAAACAGGAAGTTATTCTTGGGAAGCAGATTTTTGAAGCAATCAAATCAGGTTTTATGTCCAGTAATTCCAATCTAAGAATATTTTGATCGAAACCTTTGTAATATGAAAATATCTCCCAATTAAGGAAATATGAGTTTCTAAATCTCTTTTGGTTATTGGTATTATTTACACCTTAACTTAAAAAGAAATATGATAAAAATAACAATTATATTACAGTATTTATACTGAATAATACCTACTGGTCATACAAGCAATTATTTCTACAAATATTGTGATTTTTTACTATGTTTGAATTATAGTACACAATCCTTTAAAGTAATTATATGATAGGCAACTAAGAATAACTTAAAATTCAAGAAGCTTGTCTTAAATAAAAGACATTTGGAGGATTATCCAAGTTAATTTTCTGTTGACTATATCAAATTTTCCTTCCATGTCTTACTATGCACCCCCTTTTTATTGGGAGCAACAACATCAATAGTCTGATTTCATCCAACAGCTAGATGGCTCAGGACATAAAGACACTTGTCACTAAGGGTGTCCCTAACACCCATATTGTGGCAGGAAAGAACCAACTCCTGAATGTTGGCCTCTGCCCTCCATTTGTTGTTGTG
This sequence comes from Mesocricetus auratus, assembly GCF_017639785.1. Taxonomy (NCBI): domain Eukaryota; kingdom Metazoa; phylum Chordata; class Mammalia; order Rodentia; family Cricetidae; genus Mesocricetus; species Mesocricetus auratus. The sequence goes on along the minus strand of NW_024429188.1, from coordinate 107,520,368 downwards.
ACATGCACATGCCCACACATGCAACATAAAGAGAATGGGATGTCGCAGAAGCCAGGAGAAAGTAAGGGGTTTGAGAAGGATGGAGTGTTGCTGAATGGGAGTCAATGGATCTGAGAAACTTGTTCTAAGAACTATTACTTTTGTGTGAAAAGGAGCTGAGAAATGGGACTGTAGCTACAAGACAACATAGCATATACTTGTTTTTTATTTGTGCTTCTAACAAAAGAATCAATATTTGGAGTGTGTGTGTGATGTGTGTGTGGTATGTGACTGTGTGTGTATGTGTGTGTGGTGTGGTGTCTGTGTGTATGTGTGTGTAGTGTGTGAGTGTGTGTGGTGTGGTGTGTGGTGTGTATTTATGTGCAGGGAGTGTGTGTGTGTGGATTAGAGTGTGAGTTTGTGAGTGGTGTGTGTGTGAGTATGTGTGGTGGAGTGTGTCAGTGTGTGTGTATGTGAGGTGTGTATGGTATGTATATGAGGTGAGTGTGAGGTATGGTGTGTGTCCATGTGTGTGTGGTGTGGTGAGGGATGTGTGTGTTTTGTGTGTGGTATACTGTCTGTGTTTTAGTGTATGTGTGGTGTGTGTGTGTGTGGTGTGGTGTATGTGTGTATGTGGTATGTGTGTGTTGTGTGTGATATGTGTGTGTTGTATATGTGTGTGCGGGTGTGTGTGTGTGTAGTGTGTGTGTGGTCTTTGTGTGTGGTGTGTGGTATGTGTGTGTTTTGCGCGAGGAGTGGTGTGTGTGTATATGGTGTGTGTGTGTGTGTGTGTGTGTGTGTGTGCATCTCTGTGGACCTATTTTGAATGTGTTTTCTGATAGAAATAATGCCGTAGAAAAGGAAGAGTCCCTTGCTATAGGAGACAGAATGGTACATACCTTGTTGAACTCATTTCTTTGAGGAGATAGGGGATGAGAAGAACTGAACCCCAGCTGAGGGGTTGGCTATGATAGTAATAAAGAGTCTGCTTCCACAGTAGCATAAAAACGTAAAAGGATATTTATACAGATGAACATTTTTACTTTGGCACAATACCAAATCTTCTAACCACAAAAATAAGAACTCAGGACACACAAAATATTATTACAATCAGTTCTACAATTTCCCAAATGGAGCTTAGTCTGTTTTCAGACTCCATAAGAGACTATTGTTGCACATACACTACACAGGCTATCCTACACGCCTCAAAATTATGGTTTAATCAAGCCAGCTGTTAGGGAATTTGAGTCAATAAGATGGTTTGTTTTAATTTCACAATCTGATTTCATAAAAGCAATTTTAAATTCTCCAGACATTGTTCTTGTGGTGGTGGCTAAAGAACTGTTTGCTTTAGGGACAGAGGTCTCTTAATCCTCAGGGAAGTTGAAGGTATAATCAATGGTGTTTGGGTCTGACCAATCTAGCGCTTAGTGGACCATTTAGTGAAGCATCCTGAAAGCTTTATTCAGTTCATCACTCACCTTGTGTGAGAATTCTCCCTAGGGGCTTCTTCCAATCTTGTTTTATCCCCTTTCATCACATCCTAGGCAATCTGCCAGTGCTGTATTTTGGAACCACATAGAGTTTGTTCAAAATTCATCAGTGAGCAGACACTATATTCGGGCACACTAGAAAGTTCTTTCAACAGGTAATGCATCAAGTCTGTGTTTTCAGGCATTGATTAGAGACCTCAGGGGTAAACCCATAATGCCACATTCTTTATAAAAAAATCAGATAGCTAATATCACCTCAGGGTTTAATCTCCAGCTTCTCTCTTACTATTCTGCATTCCTCACCCCAAAATGATTGTTGCTCATTTACATGACATTTTAGAACCCAACCCATTAAAACACTTAGACATTGTCCTACATTAAAAACAAGCCTTTTTGAGGCTAAGGATATCAAAGTTTACTTGAAATATCAGATGTCTACCAGAACTTACTAAGTAAGTTATATACCACTTTGTAATTTATATACCATGATTTTTAGTTCCTCTCTCAAAGAATCACTGTATTGATTTCAAGGTTTAAGAGAAACAACAAGAAAATAATAAGGCACAAGAAATGTGGAAATGATGTAAGATAGGAAACAAAGAGACAGTAGGACTTGAGAAAACAGAAGGAAATAGAATAGGAAACAACTATGAAGTAAATATTGGGCATAATGAAAATGAAGAATTTATACAAATCATTTGAAAGAAAAGGGCAGAGAAGAAGGTGGGTTACATAGCACTTCCATAAGGACTGATGGGGAGAACCCAACCCAGCTGCCCCGACTCTTCCGAAGGTCACTCTATTTCTTGCTGGTGATTCATCTTATCCCTGGCAGAGACAGGCCTCCTACCTAGTTGCTCTTTTCTCCTTTCATTGCTTTGTGCTCTCTTTTGTATTGTAAAATGACATTACTATTGCTGTAATCTTTATGTGTTAGAACTCATGGCCTTAGGCCTAAAGATTTCATTACAAGTATAAAACATTTCAAAGTTTATAAATTTCTTACATCACACATTATCTTCTCCAGGACTTTCAATAAATCCGTGAAGCATATATTACCTAAGCCTCTCCAGCAAGGAATATGAGTGTGCCAAGAGGCACTAGAGACCAAGGAGTATCATTCAATCAAGTTCCCCCTGGAAGTACAGTAAGTCAAGGTCCATTACGGGTGGAGCTAAAAGAAAGTCAAGGCCACAGCAAGGAGAAGTTAACCCCTAAGTCTAGATATCAAGATGGCTACAGGAGAATAAAGAGGGCACAGACCAAGGACACTGATATATTAAATCCAAAAGGAAATGGGAAAAGTGCATGGAGATAATTTGTTCTGAAATATATTATTTCCAAACATTAATGATGCTAAAAAATGTTCCTTTATGTAAATCTAGGCTACCACAACATAAGATAGCTAATAGCAAATGCAGGGTTGTTTAAGAAATGACAAAGGAGGTAATGAGCAGTAACTAGGTAGCAAGCAAAAGACATGATTACTTGAAAGGTCATCTCTCATAAGGATTAATCCTCAAACTCCAGAGATTCTCACTATAATAGTAAAGAAAACACAGTTATGCATACATCCTTTAGCATACCACTGGTTTACTCTTTGAATTCTACTACTGTCGATTTTATTTGTTCTGTGTTAATTTTTCTCTCTTTGTTTCCCATCTCTTTTTTAACATTGTATGACATCTCTCACCAGTGGTAGGCATTGGGGATGCTGAAGAAATGACACATGGACCCAGCCTTCTATCCATTCCTTTCATCGTGTTTCTTTATCACTTATCTTAGCACCACTACTCCTTGTAATACCTACAGCAAACAAAGTCCACATGTTCTTTAACACTAACTTTGCTATTCACTTTGACTGGAATACTATCCCACCTTACATGTCTTTTTACATGCCTTACTTCCTCCCGTCTGTAAGTATATGAAGCATGTCTTCAGGCCAAATATCAACACATCTCCCACATTCTAGCCCATTACTACATCCTCTCACTCTTCTCTGCTTTATGCTTCTCCATAGCATCTCCAGCCATTTGATACCAATCCAATTATAGAACATATACATACATATATATTTGGGGGTATATATATTCATTTGTTGTAAGTGTACCCCAAATGTAATGTGGAGAGAAAAATATGCATGGTCTCCTTGACTATAGGAACACTGTGGACTGAAAAGAGTACTCTAAATGTTTGTTACACAAGAAATAATTACATGTGCCTGAATGCCTGTGTGGCACTGTAAATGTCTCAAGAGACAATCATCTCTGGTGATTTGCAAAGGATGTAAGACACTATTGATTCACAAGTGGAAATGTGCATTCTTTCATATTCCTATGGCTCAAACTGCAATATAACCTCCTTGTTTCTTCTGCCAATTTCAGCCTTACCCTGTTCTTTTAATTCCTTGCCAAGCAAATGCCTTGCTATTCTGAGGATATGAATTGTCCTTATATGGTCACTTTTAGTATATTAATTCAGAATTACTATGGCTCTATTGTCTGAGGAGTCTTTGCTCAGGGACTATGGTATCTTTCTTTCTTTTTCATTTCATGAGATGCTTGCTGATTATGTTACCTTACAAACTATTTCAGTATGCTAAAATGCTATTTGGGTAGCTCAGTCTTTACTGGAAAGCTATCAAAATATCCTCTAAGTATAACAACAAAGTGAGGTCCCTAATCTAGACTTCACAAGTAATTAAAAGAACTGAGGACATCCTGTGTTTTGGTCACCGTGCTTCACTTTTATTATATAAAATTCTATCTATCCAGATCATAATTTTGTGGTCTTTATGCACTTTAAAACATTTTAGCCTCCCAATAAATAACAACTAAATTAAAACTGTGTAAACATTATAAGTGGAACTTGTGGGGCTGGAGAGGTGGCACAGTAGTTAAGAGCACTGGATGCTCTTCCAGAGGGCCTTGGTTCATCCCTCATACAGACAAACACCAATGCACATGAACTAAAACTCAATAAGTCATTAAAAAGTGTGGTTGGGCAGTGGTGTTGCATGCCTTTAATCCCAGCACTCAAGAGGCAGAGGCAGGCAGATGTCTGTGATTTCTAAACCAGCCTGGTCCACAGAGCGATTTCTGTGGCAGCCAAAGAAGCTACACAGAGAATTCCTGTCGGGGTGGGGGGGGGAGCTCAAACTTGTGCATGACTCTGTCTTTCTCGTCTGCAACTAACTGCCTGCTGAAAGTTCTACCTAAAAAACACAAAAACACAATACAACCTAAATCACTGGTTGTGATATAAAAGTCGGTGGAAGGAAATACATAAAGAACAGTATCAAATGGTGCTAGTGTGCAGCTCTAAATGACAAAGTAATAAATGAGATTTACAATAAGCAACTAACCTTTCAACATTCTGAGGACCAAGGTGCAGAGAAAATCCTGACTTGTGTGAAGACGGAAGAACAACAACAAATGTCTCCTTACAGGTGACTTCACTCCCTTCTTAACTACGCCTGTCACAGTGGCTGTAGTGAGAGAAGAATGATGTTTCAATTGGAACATGTATTATTGCACTACAAATGCCCTTTCTTTCCTAATTTGTCGTGATTATTAGGAGACAAAGAAGGAGGGGTATCCTAGATATGAATTTCAGTTCTTCAACTTTGCCATAGACCAAACCACAACTGTGCATGTACCCTAGCACATACAGATAAACTCATTAATTTGTTATGTCACAGTCTATTTTAAAAGCACAGAGCAGAGCTCATGCTTCATGGGTTGGGACTCCTATAAGCCTTGTAATGGGCTGAGGAAATGGTGTGCTTTTGTAAACATATGTTCCACCATTTGTTCAACACTGAATACTAAAAGCATTTTAGTAGTAACAATAACCCTTTGAAATAATAATTAAAATGATGGAGATAAATATCATGGAGGGGTAAATCTCTGTACAGTATGGTACAGTCACCATTGGTCATGATAATGACTGAAAATGAACCTGACTCAGAAGCTCTATTCTCCCAAAAGAAGATGGAATCCTTAAGTATTATAAACAAATATTTGAACTGTAAGTGTAGTAAATGTTACCATCATTATCTTGTGGTTCATCTGGGGCAAAACAGGCTATATATGTTCATGTGGAAGACTACATATATTCTCACATATGTTATTCCATATAAGTCTCATGGTAGCATTATGTTATTATCAGACAGTGAATTATTAATGACTAGAGAAACTTCACAAGGTGAAGGAGCTAGTCACACACCAAAAGGCAGATCCAAATACTGAATTTCAGTCCTCCAGCTGGAAACTCTGTGTTTTGACATTGCTTATTTTCCTTTATGTTATGGTTTAACTCCATATATAGAAATGTTTCTTTAGAAATTTTAGTATTTTACTTTATGCATGAGTCAAGATATGAAATATTACAGTATGAAAATTATTTGATAGAAATGCCTAATAAGAGTTTCTTTTTCCAGAATCATAGATGTTGAGAATAATCATCCACTAAAAACTGCAGTGTAGTAAAAATGGAAATGCTTCATTACATTCAAGATGATATTTAAGAATATGAGAGTTATTCAAAGAAGATTGTGACAAGAAGAGATGTTCTTGACCTTTGTAACATGTATAAGGTTAGCAGCATATTCTTAATTAAAAGTAAATCAACAAATAAAGAAGACAGTATAAAGGCAATGGAGTAATACATGGCTGATTTAGAAGTGGTTTATGACCCTAAATCACAAATCGTTTATATGAAATTGATAAAATACTAAGATACAAACATTATACAGGAAATGAAAGCATTTATTTATAGCCTGATTCAACTGAAGCTCATTATGTGAGGAAGTAATAAGTAGCCAAAGAAATGGATAGATGGATCATGTTAGTGTACTAGCTATAAAACATCAAACATATGTGTGAGATGACCTTTTAAACAATGTGGCCTTCTATGCAAATGTTGTACATTACTATAAAGAATAAAGCCTTCCTAGGATATACCAGCAATTTATCTTCGTTTTTTTTAATTTCATGCAAACCTTTGCAAAATAATATGAAACTTACTCTATGCTAGAGATAAGGACATGATTCTGAAATTAATTGTTCAAAGAATTAGGAAGAGGTATGTGAGGACAACGTCTGGATGGGAAAATATTAAGGCGGGGACCATAAAGGAGATGGACGGAATGATTCTCTTGACTCTTAAAAGGTAGGAGAAAAAGACACTTTAATTTCCTTATATGTATTTTTTATTAGTCAACCAAACGAAATCAAATCCTAATAGCCTGATTCTCTTAGGAAATTATCATGCTGACCAGAAGCTAAATTGTCACTATTTTAATGTTCAGATTGTCCTATGAAAGGCATGAGCTATCAATGCCTGGAGAAAATCAGCAGGTTAGAAAAGAACACTAACTTATTACCAAGTAGTGTTAGAGTTGCTAGAGACAAGTTTAGTATCGGTGTTCTTCACAAATGAGCTCATGACTATAGACAAAACAAGAGTTGAAATCTCAGAATTTTGTCTCTTCTGTCATTCAGATCCCTATGTTCCAAATTGCTCTCATTCAATCTAGAAGCATCACTGGAGTCACACAGATGTGTTTTGTTTTATTACCTCCACATCTTTGCACGTATCTCTGCCAACAAAATCATTCTGTTCAGATTTGTTCAAGTTCACATAAGGTAGAATGTAGTTATTTTTGGTGTACAATAAATTTTAACACATATATGGATTTATGCAACAACTATGACAAACATTCTAGAGATAGCTCCATCACCTTTAAACTCTTTATCAGAGACACACTGCTCACTTCCAAGTACTAGAAGATAGGCATCTGGTCTGTGAACCTGAAATGGCAGCTACACCCGTTTGGGTGTAGCTTCAGGCAGAGGGAAGCTGAAAGAGAGGAGCTTGAGTAGTGGCATTCCTTTGGGTGCTTTCTGCTGTGTCAGCTGATATGGTAGGAAGAGCAGGGAGACGCTCAGGAGATTCTTTGTATTTTTCTGTCTAATTGTCCCCAGTAAACACCCATTTATCATTTATGTTGGGTCTAATGATATAATTACATCCTCGCCATCACTGGAAGATGACTGTAGTCAATTGTTCAGTTGTTACTCATTGTATGACTATGACAGAATTATTCTAACACCCACTGAAAGATACTTAGTTGTTTCCACTTTGGAATATTGTAGATAACACTCTCATGAGTTTCATAATTGGAAACAGACCTAAAAATACGGGTAGCATGCTGAATAATGGTCCCCCTCAAATATTCATGCCCTAATCACTGAAACATATATATACCCTATGTAGCAAAATACACTTAACTGATGCAATTAAGTTGAAAACCTTCAGATTGATTGACTATTTTGATTAATATACTGCATCATAAATATAATCACAAGTGTCCTTAAAGGAGGGAAGTAGAAAGCAAATTGCTCCAGAGAGAAGAGGAGAAGGCAAAGCAACCATGACAGGAGATGTAGAAATGTTGGGACAAGAAGACTCAGAATGCCAACAGCCACCAGAAGCTCTCCCCTAGAGTTGGGAGGGAATGCAGTCCTGCCAGAATCTTCATTCCTACCCAGGGTAACTGATTTCCTACATTTCTCCAGAACTCTCTGTTATTTCAAACCACTACCTTTGTGGCAGTTTATTTCAGTAGCCAAAAGAAATACTACAATACGTCTTTTAGTGCTCCAGGTTAAACTGAGAATATAATTGATACATTTTTATGGGGCCTATATATTTAAAAGAAACTGCAAAATTTCCTAGCACAGTGCTGTAACTGATGCCTGAGAGCCCCCTCGTGCTACATCACCAAGCACTTTTCTGTATTGCTACATTTTATTCATAACTTGTGAGTACTCACAGTCAGTGGTACAGCTGATTCATAGGAACAAATTTACAAGTGACAAATGCTTCTGATTTTCATGAGATGATTTCCCATCCATGTCATCTTTCACGAAGTATAAGTTCTAATCTTTTGCCATGTTTAAATTGGTTTTCCTGTAACTACTGAGGTGGTCACGTCTACCTTTCCTTTTATTAAAGTTTGTAGACAGGATCTTTAATAGAACAAGTATTTTTATTACAATGAAGGCCAAACAATCAATTGTTTTATTTTATGTATTTCACTGACTAATTCTTAATCAGACTTGAGTTTTGTATTTCTTTTTAACACATTTTTTATTTTTGATTTACTTTTATATTCCAACCACAGTTCTCCCTCCCACTGCCTCCTCCCATACCTCCTCGCCTCTTCACACCACTCTCATCTCCCCCAAGCCCACCCCCAGTCCACTGCTCCTAACAGATAAGGTCTCCATGAGGATTCAACAGAGTCTGTCACAATAGGTTGGGGCAGGGTCCAGCTCCTCTCCCATGCATTAAGACTGAGCATGACGTCCCACCATGGGGAGTGGACTCCAACAAGCTAGCTCATGTGCTGGGATTGTTTTAAAGAGTTATTTTTATTTTATGCATATGAGTGTTTTGCCTGCATGTATGGCTGTGCATCAACTGCATGCAGGGTGCCCCAGAGGCATCTGATCCATGGACCTGTTACAGATGTGCATATACACACATAAATGAATACGTCCTGCTCAGTTCATAAAGTGTTACCGGTATGTATATGATCTATCATCATTTAAAGGTGAATCCTTTCTTCAATTGCCTGTATACCTTTTATATGTACGTGAGCTGTGTATTCTGTTTCATTGACCTACATATCTACCACTTCAATTTCTCCAACTTTATCCTTCTTGTTCAAAATTGTCTCAGCTAATCCATTTTCCCTTTCCCATATAATCAAAAATCCTTCTGTAATCTAGATAGGGATCACATGAATATTATAAATATTTCTAGAAAAAATGACAGGATTACCATGTACAGCTTACCAGTACAAAACTAATGTGTGTATTTATCACTTTGATTTTTCTCTACATTTGATAGTTTGAAGTACACAGGTGACTGATGACTGCTGAGATAGAGTAAAATTAGTCTCTGTCATTAATGCCCCCCATTGGTTATTCAATACAAAGTGGATAGCTCTGAAATCATAGACATACAAGTCACACTAAACAGACTCAGTAGGATTATATATATATATATATATATATATATATATATATATATAGGAAGAGAGAGTAGGTCATGGGGGAACAGGAAGGTTGAGTGGAGGGTAGAATAGGGGGAAGAGGGAGTCATAGGTTAGAAGACAGATCTAGCACCAGTGAGACCTCTAGTGATCTAAAGGGATGACACCAACTGGCAAGCTAAGCAATAGTGGAGAGACCACCTTAAATGCCCATTCCTGATAATGAACTTGATGTCTATAACCATCCAGGAGCCTTCATCCAGTGACTGATGTAAGCAGAGGCAAACACCTACAGTTAAACACTGAAATGAACCCATGGAACCCAGTGACAGAGAGAGAGAAGTGATGAGCAAATTGGCAAAGAATGGGCTGGCAAAACCAGCAGAGACAGCTGATCTGAACATGGGGGAGCTCTTGGACCCAAGACCGACAGGTGGGAGGCCAGCATGGGACTTATCCAGACCCCTTGAGTGTGAGAGTCAGTGAGGAAGCCTGGGCAATCTATGGGGCCCTGGGCAGTGGATCAGTATTTATTCCTGGCATACAAACAGACTTCGTATATCCATAACACAAAGAGGGATGCTCTCTCAGCCTGGACTCTTAGGGGGAGTGCCTGGACCCTGCCCTGAGTGAAAGGACAGACTCTAGATATCCCCTATGTGGAAGGAAGTGGGGATAGGGTGGGAGGCTGGGGGGATGGTGGGGGGGTGCGGGAGGAGGGGAGGGAGAGGGAACTGGGATTGACATGTGAAGCAAGCTATTTAAAATTAAAGTAATGAAAAAAGAATATATTATAAAAAAATAAAGCCATCAGTTTGAGAGGGGGTGAAAGGAGAAACCAGGGAAGGGTTGGAGGGAGGGTACATGGGAAATTAGGGCATATAAATTACATTTATGCCCTGATATCAAAACAAAGTGTATCACATGGAAAGAAATACACACAGCAATTTCTCATGAACATGTGTAAAAATATTCATCAAAATATTTCAAATCAAAATAAACATTGTAGTATATGTGTACATACATATATATATGACTACATTATTTTAGGCATGCAAGCTTATATCAAAACTCAAAAATAAATTAATAATAATCCATCAAATGATTATATTAAGTAATATATAGGAATGTTTGACAAACCTTCATAATAAAACAAACTCTGAGCAAACTAAGAATAAAGCAAAACTTCTTTAGTCTGCAGTCGTTAGTTACCTGTATACTTCAAACTATCAAATGTGAGGAACTGGATGCTTTCCCACATAAGATTAAGAACAAGGTAAATTGCTAGCAAGGAAAATTCTCCCCTCAACATTCCTTTTCGAATCATACCAAATGCACTAGTTAATACAAAAATAAAAACAAAAGATACAGTTTGAAAAACAATCAAGTTGCTTTTGTTCTAAAGCAATGTGATATTTATACAGAAAATCTAAGGAAATTAGCAAACATAAAAACACCTGGAAGTACCAAATGAATATAATAATGTATTTGCAATAAACATTTGGAATTTGAAGTTCAGAACTATTCCATTTTAATTACAATTCAAATTTAAATACCTGGGTATAAATCTAAAGGAAATGTACAAGATCCACATGTGGAACTACAGGTTCAATTTTGGTAAGCAGATTCAAACTTCTTTTTTCCCATATTTTTAATGTGTTTTACATACCGATCACAGATTCCCCTACCTCCTCTCCTCCTGTTTCCTCCTGTCCTCCCTTCTACCCTCCTCATCAGCTCCTCCTCCATCTCCATTCAGATGGGGTAAGACCTTCCATGGAAATCAACAAAGCATAGCACATCAAGTTCAGGCAGGACCAAGCTCCTCCCCCATGCATCAAGGCTGAAGAAAGCATCCTACCATAGGAAATAGGTTCCAAGGAGCCAGCTCATGAATCAGGAACAGGTCCTGGTCCCTCTGCTAGAGGCCCAACAAAAGAGCAAGCTACACAACCATCACCCAGATGCAGAGGGCCTTAAGTCAGTTACATGCTGGCTCCCTAGCTATCTGTCTAGAGTCTGTGAGCTTTCACGAGCTCAGGTCAGCTGTCTGTGGGTTTCCCTATCATGATCTTGACCGCCCCTCCTTACTCATATAATCTTTCCACCCTCTCTTCAACTGGACTCTAGGAGCTCCACCCAGTACTTGAGTGCAGATCACCACATCTGCTTCCATCAGGTACTGGATGAAGGCTCTATGATAACAATTAGGGCAGTCACCAATTCGATTACTGGGGAAGGTCAGTTAAGGCACCCTCTGCACTATAGCCAGGAGTCTTAGCTGGGGTCATCCTTGTGGATTGCTGGGGGTTAAACAAATAGGAAAGGGGTCCATTTGCACACAGAGAAAAGCCTCCTATCATTAAGACTTCAGACTTTCCAAAAAATGCTATACAGATGCATTGTGATTGCTATTAAAACCCCCAGAAAATCATATTGTGTATAGGAGTAAATGTATTTTAAAATTAAATAAAGTGACACAATATCCATAGTGGCCCATAAAATAATGAAAGAGAACCAATTAGGAAAATAGAAACCACTATAAAAGCTACAAAAATCAAAATGGTATAGGATTAACAAAAACAAAACAAAACAAAAAACGGGGGAATGACCAGAGACCAGAGAGCATAGAAAGAGTCTTCAAATAAATGAGCTGATCTTTAAAAGGGAGCAAAGATAAGATAATTTAATGAAAAAGTGATACATTTCAATAACTTTTTCTACAACAACATAGCTGCATGTCTCCATCAAAATAGGAGAATTTAGACAATGATTTTTCTCCATTCACAAAAATAAACACAAAAGGAAAGAGAACTCTAAATGTAAAACATGAAAGTGTAAAAATGAACGAGAATGACAAGAAAATCTAGGTGACTTCGGGCTTGGCAATTGTATTCTTTTTATTTAAACTAGAAACAAGTCCTCGGGCAGCATCAGGTAAACAGGCCAGCTTCCCGGCCTGTGCTCCAGTGCCTGCAGATCGCCTGGGAACTGCACAGAGCTTCCAATCCCGGCGGGAGCCAATCACCCAGACCCCAAGTCTTCTCTCCCACCAACGAGACCAGGAAAGGAGAGGAGGCTGGGAGTCCAGGGAAGCAGCTGTTCCTCGGGCAGCAACAGGTAAACAGGCCGGCTTCCCGGCCAGTGCCCCAGTGCCTGCAGATCGCCTGGGAACTGCACAGAGCTTCCAATCCCGGCGGGAGCCAATCACCCAGACCCAAAGTCTTCTCTCCCACCAACGAGACCAGGAAACCAGAGGACCCAGGGAGACCAGGACCAGCATTCGGACAAGGAATAGAAGAACCACCAGATTATTGGACTTGCTAGCACCCACCAAAAGGGAACTCTGGTCCCCAGACCAGTAAGGGGCTCTTTCTGCACCCACTAGAAGAAGAGATGGGAAAGAGACAATACAAAAACACAGTCAGCAACAGAAAAACAAATATGACACCACCAGATTCTAGAGACTCCACACCAGCAAGACCCCAACATTCCAATGCGGACGAAGCAGAAGAGAACTACCTTAAAAGCACTTTCATGAAAATGATAGAGGCCCTAAAAGAGGATATTGGGAAATCCCTCAAAGAAATGGAAGAAAAAACAAACCAAAAAAATGCAAGAAATGGAAGAAAAAACAAACCAAAAAATGCAAGAAATGGAAGAAAAAACAAACCAAAAAATGCAAGAATTGGAAGAAAAAACAAACCAAAAAAGGCAGGAAATGGAAGAAGAAATGAAGCAAAAAATGCAAGAAATGGAAGAAAAAACAAAGCAAAAAATGCAAGAATTGGAAGAAGAATCATACCAAAAAAGGCAGGAAATGGAAGAAGAAACAAAGCAAAAAATGCAAGAAATGGTAGAAAAAACAAAGCAAAAAATGAAAAAAATGGAAGAAGAAACAAACCAAAAAAGGCAGGAAAGGGAAGAAGAAACAAAGCACAAAATGCGAGAAATGGAACAAAAAACAAACCAAAAAATGCAAGAAATGGAAGAAAAAACAAAGCAAAAAATGCAAGAATTGGAAGAAGAATCATACCAAAAAAGGCAGGAAATGGAAGAAGAAACAAAGCAAAAAATGCAAGAAATGGTAGAAAAAACAAAGCAAAAAATGAAAAAAATGGAAGAAGAAACAAACCAAAAAAGGCAGGAAAGGGAAGAAGAAACAAAGCACAAAATGCGAGAAATGGAACAAAAAACAAACCAAAAAATGCAAGAAATGGAAGAAAGAACAAACCAAAAAATAAATAAAAGGCAACAAACGGACGAACAGATAAACAGAAAATTGCAAGAAGCAATGCAAACACTGCAAGGGTTGAAAACTGAAATAGAGTCATTAAAAAAACACAATCTGAAGAAAGGCAGAAAATAGAAAAGCTGGACAAACAGTCAGGCACTACCAATACAAGCATTACCAACAGAATAGAAGAGATGGAAGAGAGAATCTCAAGTGTTGAAGATACGCTAGGAGAAATGGATTTATCAACCAAAGAAAACCTTAAATCCAACAAATCCTTAACACAAAACATCCAGGAAATATGGGACACCATGAAAAGACCAAACCTAAGAATAATAGGTATAGAAGAAGGAGAAGAAATCCACCTCAAAGGGACAGAAGGCATATTCAACAAAATCATAGAAGAAAACTTCCCCAACCTTAAGAAAGAAGGCAGGAAGGTACAAGAAGCCTACAGAACACCAAATAGAGTGGACCACAAAAAAAATTCCCTCGCCACATAATAATCAAGACCCCAAACATACAGAATAAAGAAAGAATATTAAGAGCAGCTAAGGAAAAAGGTCAAGTAACATATAAAGGCAGACCTATCAGAATTACACCTGATTTCTCCACGGAAACTCTGAAAGCCAGAAGGTCCTGGATAGATATTCTACCTACACTAAGAGATCATGGATGCCAGCCCAGACTACTATACCCGGCAAAGCTCTCAATCACTATAGACGGAGAAAACAAGATATTCCATGACAAAACTAGATTCAAGCAATATGTGTCCACTAACCCAGCCCTACAGAAAATTTTGGAAGGAAAACTCCAACCCAAGGAAGCTAACTACAACCAGAAAAACATAAGCATTAGAGAATCCCCTCTCTACCAACAGCCAAAAGAACAAAGGGGTGACATTCCACACATAATTCCACCAACAACAACCATCGCAAATCGAAGAAGGATGAGCAATCATTGGTCATTAATATCCCTCAATGTTAATGGCCTTAACTCACCCATAAAAAGACACAGACTGGCAGATTGGATTCGAAGACAGAACCCTTCCTTCTGCTGCATACAAGAAACACACCTCACCCTCAAAGACAGACATTACCTGAGAGTTAAAGGTTGGGAAAAAAAATTTTCAATCAAATGGACCCAAGAAACAAGCACGGGTAGCAATCCTAATATCTAACAAACTAGACTTTAAAATAAAATCAATCAAAAGAGATGAAGGAGGTCATTACATACTCATCACAGGTGAAACCCACCAAGATGAAGTGTCTATCCTGAACATCTATGCCCCAAATACAAAGGCATCCACATTCGTTAAAGAAACATTATTAGAACTTAAATCTCATCTAAAGCCCCACACAGTTATAGTGGGAGATTTCAACACACCACTCTCACCACTAGACAGGAATACCAAACAGAAACTCAACAAAGAAGCAAAAGGTCTAACAGAAGTAATGACCCAACTGGGATTAATAGATATCTATAGAACATTTCATCCACATAAAAAAGAATATACCTTCTTCTCACCACCACATGGAACCTTCTCAAAAATCGACCACATACTTGGCAACATATCAAACCTCAGCAGCTACAAAAAAATTGGAATAACTCCATGCATCTTATCAGACCACCATGCCTTAAAATTAGAATTCAACAACAACGCAAATTGCAGAAAACCTACAAACTCATGGAAATTGAATAATGCTCAACTGCACCATCCCTGGGTCAAAGAGGAAATAAAAAAAGAAATTAAAGACTTCCTCGAATTCAATGAGAATGAAGACACAACATACCCAAACCTATGGGACACTTTGAAAGCAGTGCTACGGGGGAAGTTCATAGCGCTAAGTGCTCACATGAAGAAACAGGAGAACAGTTATACCAGAGAATTAACATCACAGCTGAAAGCTCTCGAACACAAAGAAGCACACTCCCCCAGGAGGAGTAGACCAGGAAATAATCAAATTGAGGGCTGAAATCAATAAAGTAGAAACCAGGAAAACAATACAAAGAATCAATGCAACGAAGAGTTGGTTCTTTGAGAAAATCAACAAGATAGACAAACCTTTGTCCAAACTTACCAAACTGCAGAGAGTGAACACGCAAATTAACAAAATTAGAAATGAAAAGGGGGACATAACAACGGACTCTGAGGAAATCCAGAGAATCATTAGGTCATACTTTGAAAACCTGTACTCCACAAAATCGAAAATTTAAAGGAAATGGATGACTTCCTGGACAGCTATCAATTGCCAAAATTAAATCAAGAACAGATAAGCAATTTAAATAGACCTATAACCCCTATGGAAATAGAAGCTGTCATCAAAAGTCTCCCAACCAAAAAAAGCCCAGGTCCAGATGGCCTCACTGCAGAATTCTACCAGAAATACAAAGAACAGCTTATACCACTTCTTCTCAAAGTGTTCCACACAATAGAAGCAGAAGGGTCTTTGCCAAACTCTTTCTATGAGGCTTCAATAACCTTGATCCCCAAGCCACACAAAGATACAACTAAGAAAGAGAACTTCAGACCAATATCCCTCATGAACATTGATGCAAAAATACTCAATAAAATACTGGCAAATCGGATCCAAGAACACATCAAAAGAATCATTCACCACGATCAAGTAGGTTTCATCCCAGGGATGCAGGGATGGTTCAACATACGAAAATCCATCAACGTAATCCACCATATAAACAAGCTGAAAAACAAAAATCACATGATCATCTCACTAGATGCTGAAAAAGCCTTTGACAAAATCCAACACCCCTTCATGATAAAGGTCTTGGAGAGATCTGGGATAACAGGGACATACTTAAACATAATAAAAGCTATATACAGTAAACCAACAGCCAACATCAAACTAAATGGACAGAAACTCAACGCAATTCCTCTAAAATCAGGAACAAAACAAGGCTGTCCACTCTCTCCATACCTTTTCAACATGGTACTTGAAGTTCTAGCTATTGCCATACGACAACAAAGGGGGATCAAGGGGATACAAATTGGGAAGGAAGAGGTCAAACTTTCACTGTTTGCAGACGATATGATAGTTTACATCAATGACCCAAAGAACTCTACCAGGAAACTCTTACAGCTGATTAACACCTTCAGCAAAGTGGCAGGCTACAAGATCAACTCAAGAAAATCAGTAGCCCTACTATATACAGATGATAAAAGGGCTGAAAGAGAAATCAGAGAAACATCACCCTTTACAATTGCCACGAACAACATAAAATACCTTGGGGTAACGCTAACCAAACAAGTGAAAGACCTGTATCGTAAGAACTTTGAATCTTTAAAGAAAGAAATTAAAGAAGCCCTCAGAAAATGGAAAGATCTCCCATGCTCTTGGATAGGTAGGATCAATGTAGTAAAAATGGCAATCCTGCCAAAAGCAATCTACAGATTCAATGCAATCCCCATTAAAATCCCAGCACAGTTCTTCACAGACCTTGAAAGAACAATAATCAATTTTGTATGGAAAAACAAAAGACCCAGGATAGCCAAAACAACCCTGTTCAACAAGGCAATGTCCGGAGGCATCACCATCTCTGACCTCAAGCTCTATTATAGAGCTATAGTCCTGAAAACAGCTTGGTATTGGCACAAAAATAGACAGGTAGACCAATGGAATTGAATTGAAAATCCAGGTATTAACCCACACACGTATGAACATCTGATCTTTGACAAAGAAGCTAAAAATATACAATAGAATAAAGAAAGTATCTTCAACAAATGGTGCTGGCATAATTGGAGACTGGCATGTAGAAGAATGCAGATCGATCCATGTTTATCGCCATGCACAAAACTTAAGTCCAAATGGATCAAAGACCTCAACATAAATCCAGCCACACTGAACCTCTTAGAAGAGAAAGTGGGTGGTACCCTTGAACGAATTGGTACAGGAGACAGCTTCCTGAACATAACACCAGTAGCACAGACAGTGAGATCAACAATTAATAAATGGGACCTACTGAAACTGAGAAGCTTCTGTAAGGCAAAGGACACAGTCAGCAAGACAAAAAGGCAGCCCACAGAATGGGAAAAAATATTCACTAATCCCACATCTGACAGAGGGTTGATCTCCAAAATTTACAAAGAACTCAAGAAGCAAGTCTCCAAAACACCAAAGGACCCTATTAAAAAGTGGGCTGCAGATCTAAATAGAGAGTTTTCAATAGAGGAGTCTAAAATGGCTGAGAGGCACTTGAGAAAGTGCTCAACATCCTTAGCCATCCGGGAAATGCAAATCAAAGCAACTCTGAGATACCATCTCACTCCTGTCAGAATGGCTAAAATCAAAAACACCAATGACAATTTATGCTGGAGAGGATGTGGTGAAAGGGGGACACTCCTCCATTGCTGGTGGGAGTGCCAACTGGTTCAGCCACTTTGGAAATCAGTATGGAGATTCCTCAGAAAAATGGGAATAAACCTACCACAAGACCCAGCAACTCCACTCTTAGGCATATATCCAAAAGATGCCCATTCATACAACAAAGATGTCTGTTCCACTATGTTCGTAGCAGCTTTATTTGTAATTGCCAGAACTTGGAAGCAACCTAGATGTCCCTCACCTGAAGAGTGGATAGAGAAAATGTGGTACATCTACACAATGGAGTACTATTCAGCAGAAAAAAATAATGGAATCATGAGATTCGCAGGCAAATGGATGACACTAGAAGAAACCATCCTGAGTGAGGTAACCCAGTCACAAAAAGAGAAACATGGCATGTACTCTCTCATATATGGATTTTACACATAGATCTGGGGAGTGCCAGCCTTCAATCCTATGGCCAGAGAGTCTGGGAAACAGAAACTTTATTTAGTGGCTGGTTAAGTACTGAGCTGAACTCAAGAAAGCCAGTAACAGAGAGGGAGGACTGATGATCAAAGGGATTAAGACTGGGCTGGTTTAACCCCCAGAAACAGCTGACCAGACAAAGGTTAACTCTTGAATCCCAGGCATCAGCCTGGGAAGCCAGCATGGGACTGATCAAGACCCCCTGAATCTGGGTGTCAGTGAGGAGGCCTAGGGAATCTATTGAGCCTTGGGCAGCAGATCAGTACCCATCCCAAGTATACACACGGACTTTGGACTCCCATAGAACAATGTGAGGTGCACTCTCACCCCGAACTCTTGGGGAAGGGTCTAGGCCCTGCCCTATATGAAATGACCGACTACGCACACCCCCATGGAGGGCCTCACCCTCCCTGGGGAAATGAGGGGATAACGGGGGGGGAGGGCTCAGGAGGAAGGGAGGGAATGGGAGAGGGACCTGGAACTGACTTGTGAAGCAACCTTGTTTCTTATCCAAATTTAAACTGGAAAATAAAATTTTAAAAAAATCAAAAAAAATAAATAAACTAGAAACAAGATTCTTTTACATGTCAATCTCAGTTCCCTCTCCCTCCCCTTTCCCCCATTAACCCCCTCTTCCATCCCATTTCTGCTCTCCAGAGAAGGTGATGACTTCCTTCGGGATCTTCAAAGTCTGTCATATGGTATCTGTTTTCTTGCTCTCCTCTATTCTTTACCTGACTTGATCTTCCTGCTCTCTCATGTCCTCCTCTCCCCTCCTCTTCCCCCCTTCTCTTTCTCCTAACTCCCTCTCCCCTCACCCCATGCTCCCAATTAGCTCAGGAGATCTTGTCCCTTTCCCCTTCCCCAGGGGACTGTGTATGTCTCTCTTAAGGTCCTTCTTATTTCCTAGTTTCTCTGGTGGTATTTGTTGTAGGCTGGTAATCCTTTCCTCTATGTCTAAAATCCATATATGAGTGAATACATACCATTTTTGTCCTTTTGTGACTGGGTTGCCTCACTTAGGATGGTTTCTTCTAGTTCCAACCATTTACCTGCGAATTTCAAGATTCCATTGTTTTTTTTTCCACTGAGTAGTACTCCATTGTGTAAATGTACCACATTTTCTCCATCCATTCTTCAGTTGAGGGGCATCTAGGTTGCTTCCAGATTCTGTATATTACAAATAATGCTGTTATGAACATGGCTGAACAGATGTCCTTGTTGTATGAATGTGCATCTCTTGGGAATATGCCTGAGTGGGATTGCTGGATTTTGTGGTATATTGATTCCCATTTTCCGGAGGAATCTCCATACTGATTTCTAAAGTGGCTGATAGTGGAAATGCAGAATTGCATAAAAAGTTGAACAACTGCCTGACAGTTTCTTACAAACTAAATATATTATTACCAAACAATGTAGCAGTTTTACTTTTAGGCCTTTTCCCAAATGACTTTAAAAACATAAACCTAGAGATTCACAGAAGCTTTGTTCATGTTGGGAAACATGAGAGCATCTAGCATGTATTCTAATCACTGCTAAATTTTATAAATAATATAAATTAACAGACTGTGGTGACTGTGTACAACAAAGCAATAGTATTATGTCACAAAAAATGTGTTACCAGGAAAAAAGGAATTTAAGTAATCAATTTGGACAAAATCCTTTCAAATACAGAATTTAGATTTAAAATAAAAAGCTGACTTGGAGCTTTCTGAGGCCTGGAGATTAAGCACAGGTAACCAGGCCCAGCAAAGAAGGCCATCCAGAGTCTGCCAACTTCACGGTGCTAGTCCCGCCTCCACCCACAGTAGGAGATAAGTGTGGGCCTGTTTCCAGCCTGCTGTCCAGTGTCCTGCTTGGAGCCTCCTAAGGCCTGGGGACTGCACATAGGGAACCCGTCCCGGAGGACAAGGCCATCCAGAGTCTACCGACATTTCAGTGCTAGTCTTGCCTCCTCCCATGGGAAGAGGAGAGCCATCATAGTGTTGGACCTGCTTGCACACACCAGAAGAGAACCTTGAACATGTACCCACAAGGAGAGGGATGGACCCCACAAGCCCCCACTGGAAGAAGGGATAGAAAGATGACAGTGTAAGAATAAATTCAACAACAGAAAGATCAATATAATACCACAAGAGTCTAGGGACTCCACACCAGCAAGACCTGAACATCCAATCACAGATGAAACAGAAGAGAACAGCCCCCAAAACAACTTTATGAAAATGATAGAGACTCTCAAAGAGGAAATGAGAAAACCCTTAAAGAAATGAAGAAAAAGCAAACAAAACAATTCAAGAAATGAAGGAAAAAACAAACCAAAAATTGCAAGAAATAAATATGACTCTTAAAGAAAACAAAGAAAGCCAATAAAAAACAACCAATCGAGTGAAGGAAACAATACAAACAGTGCAAGACTTGAAGGCTGCAATAGTGAAAATCAAAAAAAAACAGTCTGAGGGAATACTGGAAACAGAAAAGCTGGGTAAAGGATCAGGAACTACAGATGCAAGCATAAACAACAGAATACAAGAGACGGTAAAAAGAAGCTCAGGTATTGAAGATATACTAGGAGAAATAGATTCATCTACCAAAGAAAATCTTAAGTGCAACAAATTCTTAACATAAATATCCAGGAAATATGGGACACCTTGAAAAGGCCAAACCTAAGAATAATAGGCATAAAAGAAGCTGAAGAAACCAACCTCAAATGTGCAGAAAGCATATTCATCAAAATCACAGAAGAAAACTTTCCCAACTAAAAGAAATAAAAGCCAATAAAAGTACAAGAAGCCTAAAGAACACCAAATAAAGTGGACCACAAAAAAGTCCCCTCACCACATAATAATCAAAACGCCAAACATATAGAAAAAAGAAAGACTATTAAGAGCAGCACTGGAAAAAGGCCAAGTAACATATATAGGCAAACCTATCATAATTACACTGGACTTCTCCATGGAAACTCTGAAAGTCAGAAGATCCTAGATAGATAGTCTACCAACACTAAGAGACCACAGATGCCAGCCCAGACTACTGTACCCAGCAAAGCTTTCAATCACTATAGATGGAGAAAGCAAGATATTTCATGTCAAAACCAGAGTAAAACAATACATATCCACTATTCCAGTCCTATAGAAACCTCTGGAAGGAAAACTCCAACCCAGGGAAGCTAACTACACTCAAAAAACCATAAGCAATAGATAATCCCACTTTAACAACAGCTAAAAGAAAAAGAGGGGGTGGGGAAATCCACACACAACACCGCAAACAAAACCAATTCCAAAACAAACAAGAATGAACAATCAATGGTCATTAATATACCTCAATATTAATGGTCTTGACTATAAAAAGACACAGGCTAACCGAATGGAGTCTAAGACAGAATCAATCCTTCTGGAACATACAAGAAACACATTTCAACTTCAAAGACAGACATTACCTCAGAGTTAAGGGTTGGGAAAAGACTTTCTAATCAAATGAACCCAAGTAACAAGCTGGTATAGCAATCCTAATAGCTAAAAAATTAGACTTCAAACTAAAATCAGTCAAAAGAGATGAAGAAGGTCATTGCATATTCATCAAAGGAAAATCCTTCAAGATGAAGTCTCAATTCTGAACATCTATGCCCTAAATACAAAGGCATCCACATTCATAAAAGAAACATTACTAAACCTCAAATGATACATAAAACCTCACACACATAAAACCTCAAAACCCCATTCTCACCAATATACAGGAACACCAGACAGAAACTAACAAATAAACAAAGGAACTAATGGAAGTTATGCCCCAATTGGGTTAACACACATCTATAGAGCATTCCATCCATACACCAAAGAATATACCTTCTTCTCACCGCCACAAGAAACCTTCTCTAAAATTGACCACATACTCGACAATATAGCAAGCCTCAACAGATACAAAAAAAATTGGGATAGCCCCCGTGTCTTGTCGAACCACCATGCTATACAGTTAGAATTCGCCCGGAAGGGTCACTCTGAGTCTGCACACACCTCAGTCTTCCGGTCCTTTCCTGGTGCTTAAGAGAGGGCCTGCCCCTCCCAGAAGGATCACCCTGAGTCGGCCCCACACCTCAGTCTTCAATGTCTTCCAGTCCTTTACTGGTGATTAAGAACTCTCATCCAGGGCTTATGGAGGCAGAGGCAGACACCCACAGCTGTGAACCGAATTGAACTCCTGTAACCCTGTTGCAAAGAGGAGTGATGACCAAAGGAATCAAGATAGTGCTGGTGAAACCCACAGAGGCAGTTGACCTAAACAATGGGGAAAACATGGATCCCAGACCGATGATGAGGGATACAGACATCCCTCCCACTGAACCTGGGTCACAGAGAGGAGGCTTTGGCAATCTGTGGGACCTTAGAAAGTAGAGCAGTATTTATTCCTGGCATACAGAGGGACTCTGGGAACCTATACCACGTGGACGGATGCTCTCTCAGCCTGGACACATGGGGAAGAACCTAGGCCCTTCAAAATGGATAAAAGATCTCAACATAAATCCAGTCACACTGAACCTGTTAGAAGAGAAAGTGGGAGGTACCCTTGAACGAATTGGTACAGGAGACTGTTTCCTGAACATAACACCAGTAGCCCAGACACTGAGATCAACAATTAATAAATGGGACCTCCTGATACTGAGACACTTCTGTAAGGCAAAAGACAAAAAGGCAGCCCACAGAAAGGAAAAAGATCTTCGCCAACCCCACATCTGACAGAGGGCTGATTTCCAAATTATACAAAGAACTCAAGAAGCTAGTCACCAAAACACCAAACAATTCAATGAAAAGTGTGGTACAGAAATAGATAGAGAATTCTCAATAGAGGAGTCTAAAATGGCCGAGAGACACTTAAAGTGCTCAACATCCTTAGCCATCAGGGAAACGCAAAAAACAGTTCTTAGATACCATCTTGCACCTGTCAGAATGGCTAAAATTAAAAAAACAATGACAATTTATGCCAGAGAGAATGTGGAGAAAGGGGAATCCAATGCTCCTTGCATTGAGTGGACCCGCCCAGACAGGAAGCACACAAGTCCTGCCACACCCCACTCTTGGCTCCCCTTCTTCTTGTGCTCTGCTTCAGGTGAGTGTGGGCTCTGCTCAGGCCCCAACTCCGGCCCATCACCCCCTCCTTCAATCTTCCTGGGCATTCTCATCACATGGAGTCCTGCCACACCCCACTCAAGGAGTCAGGAGTAGGGTGTGGCAGGGCTCACATCCTTCCTCAAGCACAGTGGGCAGAGGAGCGAGAGAGAGAGAGAGAGAGAGAGAGAGAGAGAGAGAGAGAGAGAGAGAGAGAGAGAGAGACAGAGAGAGAGAGAGACAGAGAGAGAGAGACAGAGAGAGAGAGAAACAGAGACAGAGAGAGAGACAGAGAGAGAGAGACAGAGAGAGACAGAGAGAGAGACAGAGAGAGACAGAGACAGACAGAGAGAGACAGAGACAGAGACAGACAGACAGAGACAGAGACAGAGACAGACAGACAGACAGACAGAGAGACAGAGACAGGCAGACAAAGGGACAGAGAGAGAGACAGAGAGAGAAACAGACAGAGAGAGAATCATTTTTAACTTACTAAACACAGTCTTATTTTGGCTAACATTCATGATGAACACATTTTATTGTGCTGGGTATATAGTCTAGGCAATAGTCAGGCATTGTCTGCCATCTGAAATATTTAGATACTTTGATACCATTTCCACTTGTAATAAAATTAATGTTATAGAAATAACATAATCATCATATCTGGTAAATGTGGGAGAAACCCATTCGCCTGTCCAGTTGTTAGATTAATTCATCTACACAGAAGTCACACTGCTGTTCCTCATCTAGAACGTACTTGCCTCAAGTGTAGTCCCAGCTACTTGGGAGGCTGAGACGGGGGATCGCTTGAATCAGGAGTTTGGCTGTAGTACTCTATGCCAATTGGGTGCCAGCACTAAGCTCAGCATCAATGCAGTGACCTCCTGAGAGCAGGGGACCACTAGGTTTCCTAGGGAGGGGTGAACCAGCCCAGGTCAGAAATAGAGATGGTCAAACATAATTTCTTCAGAAAATGAAAGGGACTATATTTCTCAGGCTATGTGAAGTCATTCTTGTAACAAATAGCCTCTAAAGATAAGAAGCTTAATGACAAACAAAGGCTCTTACTTTACTCACAGTATAACCCTCACAATTTCATATATATATCATGTGGACTATTTCACAAGAAAGTTGTCCGAACAGTAAATTTCTATGGTGGTAAATTCAGATATTAAAAACATTTTAGAAATTGACTTATGTTGGTGAGGGTCTATGATAACAAAAATTAGGAGGATAAAACAGAGGAATTTTCTTGATGTTTCAGACCAGCCTGAACTACAGTAGTGACTTCTAGGTCAGCATGAGTTTCATCACAACAACATATTACTAAAACAAAAAAACAACAAATGTATATTTTAAAGGCAAGCTCTTTGGAGGGAATAATGGTAATTATAATTAGTTTATGATTCTTAACTGAAGATAAAATTTCTAACCATAGATGTCCCTATTATAATGTTTTTTGTAGATGCTGCTGACAAAATAATTTCAGATACTAGTTGTAAATTTCCTATATTTGATTGCAATTGTATCAACTTTTGGCATCAATAAAATCAAATTACATTACTTAAGACTGAAAATTTTCTTCCACAGCTAGGAGAAAAAACAAAAACAAAATGTGGTTTCTCCCTACTCCTAGGGGGAGCTATTGACAGTTAATAACTGGTAAGGCAAGGAAAGTCATTTTTCTTCAGTGGCATAGCCACGGCTAAGTTGCCCTCTCTCCTGTAAACAAGCCCACACCCATGTTCATGATTATGCCCCCAATTAGACTCAGTAGGTCATAAAACAAACATGAAAGCAGAAGAGGAATTTGGGATAAAGAAAAGTTTGAGAGGTATGTAAGGGAAAGGGGTAGGGAGTGAATGCCATTATAATGCACCATGTCTAGAATTGTCAAAGAATAAATACATAAATAATACATACAGATTGTTAGAAATAAAGTAAATTATTTATTAATGTTTAGATCAGCACAATGGTCTCTAGCCATTTCCCACTCTCATACTATGACAGTGTCTTCCTTTGACATGGTACTTTTGCCCACGTTTATCCCTTACAGACACTTCACTTTACTGTGTAAAAAGTTCTGCTAACACGCTACCCTAGAAAAGAATGTTGTTGCTTTGCATCATGAATGGAACAGAATTGCTGCATCAATGGCAATTATAAAGTGATCCAACGACCAAAATAAATTCTACACTTCTTTTCATCCCTACACTACCTTAAAAAACATGAAAATTCATGATACAAATCCAAGGCAATATCATTGTTCTATTGTAGAAGTTTTCCAACTTAGCAATATTCCCTTAAAGGCCAGTTTCCAAAAGAACAGAAATATTTTCTTGTAATTTTTAGACTTGCAACTCCATGAGATCAAAGGATTATGTATTCTTTTTAACACAGGCTTCCAGGATCAAGTACACAATAATACATTGTCTGCAAATGATTTGGAAAAGTAGTGCATTGATGAAAAGCCAATGTCTTGCAAGTTTTCCCATGGTTCAGATAGTTATTTTGTTAATAGAAATTATGTGTATTGTGATCAGCATTCCATTACAATGACAAATATGCGAATTAATACATTTAAAGAGAAAGGGGCTATTTTGACCCAGATCTGGAACAGCCCACGACAGAATCTTGTGGAGGAGCAAAACCCCTCCTCCTGATAGGAAATGACCTAGAAAAAGAAGAATGCTGTAAAATGCTTCAAGTGTGCGTCCTTGGTGATCCAATGATTTACTAGGCTCATCATTTTAAAAGCAAATCTAAAATGTCCAACTAGTACCACACCAAGAACCAAACCTTGACTGCAATGATCTTTAAGCAATATTTAAGCACCAACTATAGAAATGTCTCAGAGCTATGGACCAATGCAGATTTATTTATTTTAAAAATTATTTTTATGGCTATGTATGAATATGCTCTTGCATGTGTGTGTGTGTGTGTGTGTGTGTGTGTGTGTGTGTTTGTGTGTACCATGAGCATTGAGGTGCTCACAGGAGACCACAAAAGGATGTGAGATCCTCTGGAGCTAAGTTACTGGCAGTTGTAAGCTATCTAATATAGGTGCTAGGGTCTAAGCCAGGATCCTCTCTAAATGGCAGCAAGCATTCTTAATTTCTATTAAATCTCTCTAGTCCCCAGTGCCAACCGCTTTAGAATAATGATAAAACTTTTTCTACATTCCTTAATTACATAATTCTATTTAGTTACTATGATGTCTTCCCAACCTGTGTAGTACAGTTTGAATCAAACATCCCAGCACCAGTCATGTGTCCATTCAAAAATATTTTATAAGTGCTTCCTAGCTGCTGGGCACACACATGAAGATTTTTATATGAGATCACCAAACACATAGCATTTCTGCTTGCATGAAATTACATTTTATTTATTATGAACAATAAATATCAAAAAGCAGAGTGAAAAAGAACATGATAAAATAAGGGGATTTTATATGATAATCACATAGAACAATATTGAATATTATAAGGCGACTTGTTATGATTTTAATGTGTGTCTATCTTAGACTAGCTGTAACACCAGGCAGAGTAACTAAGACATAAAGTACTGAAAGTTTCTGTCTAACATTTCTGAAGGCTGGGAATCAAGTCTTTATTGAACTCAGCTCCTTTGTTACATTCTCAAGAAAGAAGTTACACTATGATTGATCCAATGGCATAAAATGGAAAGGCAACAATGAAACAGCTTACTTTTTCAAGCTCTTTCTAAAGAGATTAAGCCATTCATGAGTGAGGACAGAGATCTCTTGGTTTCCTAACACTGTTGAATTAGTAATGACTTTTTCAGTACCTAATTTTTCAGTACTTGTTTGAATCATAGTACTGCCTCTCCAAAATTCTTAAGTTAGACTATAATGCCACATAACACCTAAAGCTGTGAGATGAGGCCTTTGGGGAAGTGATCCAATCATGAATGTGTAGATGAATGTGTTTGCTGCTCCTATTAAAGAAGTTGAAGGCAGAACCTTGTTGCCTGGTTTTGCTCTTTCTTCCTTCCGCCACATAAGTCACAGAGCCACCTACAGAGGATGCACCAATAAACAGCACCTTAGAGGGACCGGACTGTCATTAGACACCAAATCATCTTGATCCAGTACTTACCACTCTTCAGAACTGTAGGAGGTAAATTTGGATTATTTACAAATTATACATAATGAAGAAGGCTACCTTTCAAGGAAACAATTATGAACAACAGAGAGTGTTTATGAACAATCAACATAAAAAACTAAGTGGAAAAGTACATGATAAAATAGAGGAGATAACAATAACATCTATTATTAATTTATCAAAAGTTAAAAAGTAAGATGATTTAGTGGGTAAAGGTGCTTGCTGTCAATCCTAACAAGATGAGTTCAATTTCTCAGACACACATAGTGGAAGAAATAATTCACTCCTATAAGTTTCCCTTTTACTTCCACCCGTCATTCATGGCACATAACCAAAGACACATATGGAGCACACACATGTGCTCACACACATGTACACACACACACACACTCACACACACACACTAATAAATATAGTATAAGCAAAGTTGCAATGCTAGTACTCTTCCAAAGCACCATGTGCTGATTCTTATTGAACTACTTTTATATAGACTTTACTTATACTATCTTTGTGTTTCATATGGAGAAACTTAAGCTAACATAAATTAAGGTGGGGAAAGAGCAGGAGGGAAGAAACTAACCCAAAGCACAAAGCTAGTAAATACCAGAACCAGGATTGCAAAGGTAATATTGTTCTCGCTCCATGAAAATAAAGCCAATAAAAAGGATTAATATTACAGAATGTAGCCGGGCATTGGTGGCGCACGTCTTTAATCCCAGCACTCGGGAGGCAGAGGCAGGAAGATCTCTGTGAGTTCGAGGCCAGCCTGGTCTACAGAGCGAATTCCAGGACAGCCTCCAAAACAATACAGAGAAACCTTGTCTCGAAAAGCAAAACAAAACAAAACAAAAATAATACAGAATGTAGTTCCTGATATTTCAGGGCTGTGGTTCAGTCAAAGTTATCAGTAACTAAAAAAAAATAATAATAGCAAATACACTTGCAACAATAATCCATGCTGTGCCAAACCATTTAAAGATGCCATGTTTGTTTAATACTCACTAAAAGTTTATAAAGTAAGAACCTATGGGATATATTATTTTAAACATTAAAAAGTAAGAAGGTATTGCCTAAAAGCAAACAATTTATAATGCATCAAATACAAAGATTCGGTCCAATAGAAAACAAAATACTCTAAAAGATGATGTTTGACTGAGTCCATTTTGTCTAATCTTACATTTATTGGCTCCACAACTATTATCTTTTCACCACTTCATCCTTGGATGTCTTAGTCTACAAAGCTATTTAGAGCAATTCTAGACTCATTTTTCTTGAAAAAGTTCATAAAAACACAAAAAATAAAATATGTGGAGTGATATGTGGGGTAGATAGAGAAGTACAAAAAGAACATCTAAATGAATTTGGGGACACTTAACTATGTTGCTAGTAATAAAATGGAATTTCTTGAAACTTAGTGGCAATGCCAAAAATGAATTTTCAATTATGATATTTGTGGAAACACATTAAAAAAGAATCATAGATAAAAGCCACCTCAACAGTAATGAAGAAAGACTCATGTTTTAGCTGATTAATTAATTTGGTCAGTATAAGTTAAAACAGAAGAAGAATTCAAAATAGTACAAAGAACAGTATTTAAGTTTTGATGCTTTTATTGCAAATTAGATCAAATTATATATATAATGAATGTTTATATTATGTATATACTTTTCTATATATTCATATATGTCTATATATGGATAGGTGTGTAGACAGAGCAATGCATAGAATGATGACAATTGAATGATACATAGATAGATTATAAGGTATAGTTCCTAAGAACTTGGAGAGCATGGGCTCAAATTTCCATATTTTGCATAAGAAAGTGGAGCATCCTCACAGGAGTACACTGACTATACTAGGTTAGAGGTTGAGTGAACAAAACTGAGACCTTGAACTCCAAGTCCAGTGATCTTCCTTCTAGTGGTTTTATTTCAGCTTACTTTGAATTCTATAGAATCATATCATAAAGGCCTTTTTGAAGTTATAATCTGAAGAAGGCAGAATTTGACATTGGCTTACCTATCCAATCACTGACTCCCGTCCTCTATGTACTCAGCATTCTCATTCAGTCCACAAATGCACAACTCTACACTCCATGAAGTCCGATCCTTCTGGGTAATATTTTATAGACACAGACCTGACACTCCACTTCCCAGAGTTGCTACAATTTTGAATATGAAAAAAAGACAAATCTCAAATAATATCTCAGGCCTTAAGAAGTCTTGCAAACGAATGCAATATTTGCCTACAATTTACCCTGAAATCACAAAGACCTCCACTTACAAATTTTCCATTCCTGTGATATGGACATTTCTTACTGCAATTTGGTTGTTTTGCAAACGTATTTCTCAGAGACTCTAATGGAGGCTCTGAGTACTGAACCCAGATGGGCTCAACAGTGAACATTTGCAACAAGGTTATTTTAGGCAACTTAATGACCCAATGGCTCAGCAATCAAATCAATTGCTTTGCACCTGACCTTTAACTAGACAAAATCTATATTCCTGACAAATCAGACCTCTTTACAGTCTTCCACACACAAAAGAAAGAAGATAAAAAGACTTTAGAGCATGAACCACTGCCAGAAAAAAACTGCTTTATAATTTAATAAGATAAAGAATAACTTATTTTTCCCCACAATCACATCATTACACCTACAGATTCAGTTCCCAAGACAACTGCCATACAACTAAAATTATTCAACAAAGTCTAAGAAATCTCTTTTGTCATTAAGCACACATTACTGGGGACATGAGGCAGAGTATGGATTTACCACACTATGCTTCAGCAATGGTGTGCATCTACATGATGACTTTCCTGAACAGTCATTTTCTCCACACCCCCTCAATCAGAAGGAAATAAGTTTTCTGTTATCAAAGCATACTGCCATGAAGTATTTCATATAACTTAAGTGAATTATTGAACAATGTTTTTTTTAACTAGGTTGCAGTCAGACAGGTATTGAGCATATAGTACCTTGTTCAGAACTGCCATAAAGAGATCGTCTTAAACTTCTCTGATGGGGTTAGTGAATCCAGGTTCTGAAGCTACATAAGTAGCACATGACAGGCATCTGAATTATAAAAGTGTCCATATGATCCTCAAACATATCCTATAGTTTTTGCCTTTTGTTCTAGTTGATAATGTGTTTGTTCTTACTTTTCCTTCTCATAGAGCACACTTGATATTTGCTACCTTTTTATATAGTTTTGTATCAAGCCTAAATATTTTTCTTTAGACTAGAAGGGGAATTGTAGTGAGATATCCAACCTACCCAAACCTATAGCACTGACCACTCCTGGCTAGCTCAGTCAGTAGAGCATGAGATTCTTAATCCCAGTGTCATGGGTTTGTGCCCCATGTTGGGTGCTAAATGCAAAGATATGGCTCACGGGACTAGGTTCAAATAGAAGTTAAATATAATTTATTTCAGGGAGAAGTCACTTACACAAGAAGCAGATGGCTGCCGCAGGTTCCTACTCTATGGATCCACGCAGGCTGCTCCCTGTGACCCGACCAGACACCAGATAGAGCCACCTGCCTGGATCTCAGACCTAAACTCACTTCCCATCATGTCCTCACCTGAGACCACATGTGGTCAGCACTGCAGATGTGGGTGGGGTGGATATCTCACTTCTAGAATTGCTAAGAGATATCCACTTTTCTCTTAGCAATTCTAGAAATCAGTTTTGGATTTTCTTGTTGCAACAAATAAATATAATTTCTTTCAAGAATTCTTCTTCTAGAACTAGAGACAATGGATCAGCATTTAAGCGTGCCTGCTGCTCTTGTAGAGAAGCCATGTTCAATTCCATGCACCTGTATTAAGCAGATTTAATATTGTCTTTAACTTACACTCTAGGATCTCTGAAACCCCCGTCTGGTCTCTTCAGGCACCCTGACACACATGACGTACAAACACGGATATACACATGTAAGTAAAAGTTTTAAAATTCTTTCTCCAAGTGTCAATTCATTCTTTAAGAGTTTTCCCCCCTGCAAACTGAAAGTAGAACTGGCTTCCTAGGAGACTCCTGCTTCCATTTAAGGCTTTAAATTGAGACAGAAACAAAATCACCTTGTATCAGATTTGAATGAGTCATGAGTTCATTGTTCATTAATTAGCATTTAAGATGTCAACACATATATGAATGAAAAACTAGCTCTCACAGTTTGTTGTCCTAGTGTTCTCCAGCTGCCAGGCACAGCAGTCTCTGGAATATTGAACAAGCTAATGGAGGTGCCACAATGATGCACTGTTGCAGTTAGGAGCAGAACATTAAGCACACAGTTCTTTAAGTATTTAGTTGTAGACAAATATCCTCAATCCTAATAAGGAAGGGATAAAATGCCTCAACGTCTCATTGTAACACTTCATAGCATTAAATGACCCAAACCACCATTGTAAAGGTGAATGAACAGTGTATCACATAAAAAAAGAGAATGGATAACGCTTTATATTCATATCCAAACTGATATTCTTCTTTCTGTTGCAATTAAACTTGCTAATTTCAATGTGATTTTTGTCTTTCAGAATAGTTTTGTGTGCATTTTAAAATACAAATATGAACTATTATTATGATACAGTACATTTAATGTTCAATTAGATTATCTCTTAGTTCAAAACCCTGCTGGTATCTACTTAACCTAATAGAGAGAAACAGAAACAGAGACAGACAATATGAAGTAAAAGTTGCTGTTCAGGACTATAATTGAAAGCTAACAGAATATTTCATTACTATCGAGATATGATCCAAGTCCATCAATGATTTTATACTATGGAGAAAATGCTTTATGTTCTATTAAATATGAACAATTTTTATTGTTCATAATATTTTTATAATATGCTCTGTAAAGCTAATAAATTGTGTCATTTTCCATTTGGCTTCTACTGTCTAATCAGCTTGTGAATAACGAGGAGCATTATGAAGTGGCAATGCAATCTTGAATACACATAGAAACAGACAGCACCACAAATCTGCCTGCCTATTACTTTCAGTGAAGCTAATAATCAAAAGCGCCTCTTATAAAAAAGTACTGAATGCTATAGCTTCATGGAATACAGAGGGCATCTCAGAGAACGGATATTCATAATTGTTCATGAAGGTCAAAATAACAAATATAGCATAGAATGTGTCTGCCCAAAGGAAGGGAGATTTTTCAGATCTTATAGTGCCCATGAGTTCATAATCCAGAATTACTGTAAGAGGACAAGACAAGCCAGGAGAAGTTCATTAAAGAAAAGGAATGATCTAAGAATGCCTTTCATATACACTATTTCAAACAGTTTCCAACTATATCATTTTCATATATAAATACATATATGTGTGTGTGTGTGTCTGTGTGTCTGTGTGTGTGTGTGTCTTCAGCCAGGACTTCCATTTTTCAGTAATTCACCAAAATGAGAAAGAGAATGAAGAGAAATTGATATATATTCTCTAAACCTCTTACTAGAGTTCCCTCTTTGGTCACCTACAAGTAAATCTATAAGAAAAGTGACAATGTAGACATCAAATGGATGGGTCTATTCAAAAACGATTTTCCTGAAAATGTTTCCAGAATGTCTCTGATACAAACAAGCAAGTTCAGAGTTTTGAGTTGTTGGACACTCAGGTCCCATAGTCTATGACTCCCCAGCTTTACAGGCTATTGCAATTTTTCGTGGTTATGCTCCAGAACTTGATGTTAACACCCTGTTGCTGAAGAAGCAACATGCTTGAGTTATACATCATAAAAAAAAATCAAGGTGTTAATGATCTGGAAGTTTCACCCCTGCTGGATAGCCTTCACAGCATTTGTAAGTGCTATGCATGCCACCAAAGGAGAAAAGTAATCATCAATCTTACCCAGATATTAACCCTGCAAGTTACAAATCACAACCTCCCTGACACGGTCTGCCCATTGG
Organism: Mesocricetus auratus; assembly: GCF_017639785.1. Classification (NCBI taxonomy): domain Eukaryota; kingdom Metazoa; phylum Chordata; class Mammalia; order Rodentia; family Cricetidae; genus Mesocricetus; species Mesocricetus auratus. Next base: position 107,486,661 of record NW_024429188.1, on the reverse strand, counting down.
TGCAGAGATGGCATGAATGCTATGGGAGTAATCAACCCGTTTTTGGTTGAATTTAAGGTGCACTCCATGAGATGGAACACATACTCGATGTTGTCAATGAGGACAAGATTCTGTGGCTATACTGGTAAGGGATCCTAGCAGTAAACCTATTTATTCTGCTAAATGGATATAGATATAAGATGACTGTAATGATTTATTGTTATACTAATAGATAAGCGCATTACTCAACCCTAGTTAGAGAAGTTTCTTCTTGCAGTGCATGCCAATTAACACAGAGACCCACAACTGGTCGATGTATATAGAATAAGAGACTTCAGAGCATTCGGTCCTAAATGGGACAGCTATGTAACACCACTCCTCTCAAGGCTCAGGGATCATTTTGATTGGGTTTGATGATTGTTAGAACCAGAGGTGGAAGATGACTTTCAGAAAACAGTGTATGCAGGACACAATAGGGTACATGCACATAAGAACTCCCAGTGACTGTGACATCATACACAAGACCTACACAAGCTCATCCCAGAAAAAAAACCAAATGGAGGCAAGGAGGGGAGCAAAGAATCACTCCTAGATAAGGAATTATTGGCATTTGATTGCTGCTCGAAGAGGCGAAGTCAGCCTTTATTAATGTATGACACTTAGTTTATCACCACATTCCAAGGCAGTCCTCACACTCAGAAGTAGTCAGCCAACAGAAGCTGGACTTGATGAGTCAAAAGAGGAAGTTTTGGGAAAAGTTCAGGATCCAGATGAAAATAGTTAAAATATATTGCATGAAATTCTCAAATTAATGAGAATATTTTTAAACAGAGTAAGATTCTTGCCCAGACATTCAATGTAAGCACTCTGAAAGCGAAGATTATTTTCTAAAACATGCGAAAATGATTGTGGGGAGCCTGCTCCACTAATAGAAGCACACATTATGAGAAGCAATATGAGCTGCTGAAATTTATTCCCTATGAATTCATGACATAATTGATGTAAAGACAAGAACAAACAAACAAAACAACCTTGTGGAGTATAAAAAATATTTTTCTTAATTGAATAGAAATTTGGTGTCTTCTACTCCAAAGAATATTTAAAGAGACAAATAAAATGACAGCAGCTTAATTGATTTCTTTCACTTAATGGGCTGTATGTGTTGATTTTACTAGTGTGGGTACTCAACAAGAGTTAGATGTTAGAATATCTGATTCGACCTGTCTCAACATGCCTTTCCAGTTCAATAGCTCAAATAGTTGTGCCAGCTTCAGACAAAAGTGCATTCCAGTCAACAGGAAAGGTCCAAAGGTGTTAAGAATTTCGTGAACCTTTCCAGACGTTCCACCGTTCAATTCTGTTACATACCATTGTTCATAATTGAAACACACTGCCCGCTGTATTAGCTTGGGATGCCACGGAATAAAACCATCAGGGAGCTCTGTGACCACCTAACAGCTAGTCGACCATGGAAGCATGCGAGAAATGCAACTGAAAGTCAATCAGCCTATCAGAATAACACAGGGTCAGCAAAGCTTAAGTGGCCACACTGTTACAGCAAAGAGACCATAAACTCATGTGAGTATCAAGAGATTACACAGAGAACACTGTGTCTCTAAGATGTATGTATGCAAGAAATCAAAACCAAGATATGTGAGTTGCATGTAACTAGGTGGCAAACCTGATTTTACATAAACCTGCAAAGTATAGTACATCTTTAAAAGTTGCACAGAACAAAGAAGCACTGTGTTTTCTGCATCCGTGCAGAAGAAAATTACCCTCCATCCTCTACTATCGACTGCCTTACAACACAGGAATGGCTCTTGGTAAAAGAAAGGATTACCTCTTCGTTTTGAAACCCTGGGCAAGGAAAATGAGGTGCATACAGTCATTAAAATGTTTTTGTTTTGCAGATTCAAACTAAAGATTGCACTTGGCTGAATAATACATCTTTGTGGAAGAATTTCCATCAAAAATGTAGTAAAAACAGTTATGTGGGGAAAGTACTATGTAGAAATTTTATTGTTCCATAAGTACACATAATATAGTGCAGGAACGATACAGAGAAAATTATTGCATGGGTAGAAGGAGTTAATCTGCAAATGAAAGTACATCTCCTAGCTACATAATGAAACAGTAGAAAGTAATCATTATTTAAAAGTGCATAGCATAGGCAAAATGAATAGGGTCATTTCCATAATGTCTTTGTGGGTTATGAGCCAAATCTTTTCTAAGCCTATGAAAAAATTGAAAATGAATAAGTTACTCAGTTTCCTAAAGCTTCTCTCATACGTAACTTCACAATTAGCCAGGGACAATAGCCAATTGTTTTTAAACTACCTGCATCTTTGCACATTAAAATCAGGCATTTCCCAGAAACACATGCTGGCAGCATCGCAAATGCAATTCCATCTGAGTGCATCTATTCCCCACTCTATAGTGAGAAACCTAGAGCTTAAAAGCAAGAGGAAACCTGCCCAAGGTCACCCAGAAAAGGGGGAATAGAATTAACCTCAAGCACAGTGATACTGCTAGCCTGTAATGCAGCCAAACCCTTGTTTACTGTTCTTAAATATCAAGTTTATGAGACCAACTCCATGAAATCTGAATGGTGGGATTCTGAAATGTATTTTTCAACAAAAGCCAACACAATCCCAATCTGGAATTCTATCTGGTAGGCCATCCACCTATACACTGAGAAGAATGAGGAAAATTTAACTCAATTGAAACAATCAAAAGTTTAAAACTTCAAGTAACTGTGCCAGTCGAGACAGCTGTGCCATCATTTAGTCTATTGTTCTTGGCATAATATAGGGTAATGAACAGAATGTTGCTGCAAGGTCCCACAACTGCAGTGCACAAACGTTAAGAGTTTAGAGACTAGGATGCTAAAATACCCAATAGTCCCTTACTTTTCATGATTATTTCCCCTTTTCAAAACCAGTATAAGGAAGGGAGGTATTTAAATTTTATTTATGAAATATCTAAAGCAATCAAGATTGGAGGAAAAAGGAAAAACAATCTCATGTTTCTAAAACTCGAGTTTAGACCTAATTGCAATTGTTTGTTTTCAGAGTATGTATTTTAAAAATAAATAGCATGTTTCTTAAAACATGTTTCATACTATATGCTTGAGGAAAGCAAGCCTGTTTTAGTGATACCAACATTAGTGCATTGGGAACACTAGGGAGACTGAAAGCACATCAGTCACCTGGTCTGGCGATGCTCCATGATCACTACTTTTTACACACACATGAAGATGACCTACTATTTCAAAAAGGGCATGGCATTGGAAATTTGTCTTAAGAAAAAGAAAATCAACTCATTTGCTTGTTTTTCACATCCAGAAATGCAAGTGTTCTTCAAGAACATGTGCATTAAGGATGAAGGATTTACTTTACAGAGATTTTAAAAGTATGCACGTGCTGAAATTATCATTAAAAATACAGGTCACAAGAGAGATTCAACTACATACAAGAACCAATTTAGAGGTGAAAGAATGAAAAAGAAAAGGATGAGATATATCTTTTAAAAAGGTGTCCTGAATATCCTAGCAGGAAAGCAATGGCAGGAAGAGGGAAAGATGGGGTGCACTGCAGAAATCAACAATATCCCTGAGTTAAAGATAAAGAACCAGAAATCTGGAAGCAAATGGCAATTAGAGTTCATACAGCAAAACTAAATAGGCTAAATTCCTGGTGAGTGCAGTTTAGAAGTCAGGGGTTCTCTTCTTCCAGTCCCCTTGGGCCAGAGGCCAAGATTATTAGGATCCCAGTAGCTACCATAGCATTTTTTTCCAGGTCATGATTTTAACACTAGAGATATAAGCCAAGAATCCCAGAGACCACCAACCCACACAACAGTAAGTATAATAGCTCACAGCATTTTCTCCAGTGAGAAGTTATTTATATAAAGAAAGTTCTGATGTGACAATGTCCACCCCCAAAAAAGAATTTATGTGAAGCAGTGCTTTGAAACGTAAGGGTTCTCCAAAACAAGAGTGACTCCTCTTAACTAACAATGACAGGTTAAACCAAATACAAGCTAGTTTACACGAAGGAGTGAAGGGAAAACATTCTGTAGCCGGCCCTATTGGGATGTAAACAAGCAGCAAAAATTACTCCTGCTCTAGTTTCACTGGACCGAGTTGTAAAGTAATTTATGCCTCAGGATATTGTCAGAACAGCAAATGGAGCACTCAACAAAAGTCACTAATTAGTGCCATACAATAGTAGAGCACAGTAAAAATGAAGCTATCAGGTTTTTAGAGGAACTAGAAAACGATGCCATGAAAGAGAAACCATCTAAAATCACTTGTTCATGTCTGGGCTAAACCTTCTGAGAATCAACACAGAGTCTTCTCAATAAAAATAAGTGGTGTTTTTTAAATTACCTAGCCAAGTCACATATCAAGCAAACAGCAGACACCCCCTAGCATTGGGGAGGGGTAATGAATCAGTATCCAGAGTTGCAGCAACAATGTATTTCAAATGCTTCTCTTTTCTTTTTTCCCCTTTGGTTTATTCTCCTTTGAAACTTTTAAATTTGTATACATTAACTATACAAAGTAATTAGTTTCATTGTGACTATTATCTTTCAATAATAACTCTAAATATAAACAGTCCTTATCCTGATCACCACTTTAAAAAAAAGACACAGGCTGCCTGAATGGATTAACTATAAGCCACAAGAAATGTGTGAATTAATAAAATTAGAAATTAGTAAAATGTGATGAAAAGGAGGATATTACACCAAATATTATGACAATTCATGGGATTTTAGGTAATGTTGTACCAACTTATAGGGAATTGAAAGTCTAGAAGAGATAGGTAGATTTTAGACAGATATGGCCTAACAAAAGAAGATATTAAATGCATTAACAAAACAGTAGTGAGCTGTGGATAAGCAAACGAAGGTCTTGCAACAATGAAAAGCCCAAGAATAGACAGAGTCAGACAGAATCACTTTTGAATTCTACTAGACTTTTAGAAAGAACTAATGCCAATGTTTTCAAAGGCCTCCATAAAAAAGGAAATATTTGTAATGGATTCTACAAAGCATGTATAATATACTAAAACCAGATAAAGACATAAAATAAAAGGTACAGGCCAATTTCTTCAATGACATTATATGTAAAATTCCTCAATAAAATGGCTGTAAAACAAATTCCACAACACTTAGAAAAACACACTCTACACCTTGATTGAATTGATTTCATTCCTGGAATGGAAAGGAAGTTTAACAAACATAAACCAATAAATGTAATACCACAAACAATCAGAAATTAGGGAAAAATAGAATAATCAGACATGCAGCCCATTATACTTACTAGAAACAAACTCAAAAGAACATCTTCAAAAAACATAGAGACAAGGGTACCTATGTTTGTCACTATTATACACAGTATGCTTGCAATCTTAACCATAACAATAAGGCAAGGAAAATTAAATATAAAAGTAGGAAATGAATAAATCAAATTTCTCCTATTTGCTAATATTATGGTCATATACAGAAAAGACTATAAAGATTCTACCAGAAAACTCTTAGATCTGATAAATATTTTCAGCAAAATAGCAAGATACAAAATCAACAACTTATTATCTAAGCAAGACATCTCTCAAACTAAGTGTATAAACTGGGCTGGCTTTGAAATCACTGCAATCTTTCTGCCTCAGTTTCTCTAGTGCTTTGATTACAGAAGTGTATCACTATACCCAACATTCATCTGATGTTTTTCACCATGTTATTACTCCTACTAAATGACTTTTTAGATTCTATTAGTCCTTACCAGTGCTAACCCCATCAACCAACTTCCACATTCCCCACAATTTCTTCACTTGTCATCCATAAAACAATAGTAGTAATGAAGACACAGGAATATTGTATGACAGCCAAACATTAGGCAGAGCTTGGGGACTCCTGCGAAGAAGAGGAGAAGGATTGTAGGAGCCACAGGGGACAAGGGCATCCCAAGAAAACTATAGAATGTATAGATTCATAGAGGTTCACAGAGACTGAACTAACAACCAGAGATCCTGCAAGGGAATGACCTAGGCACTCTGCATATATTTTATAATCATGTGGCTTGGTCCTCTTATAGAACTCCTAACAGTAGGAATAGGGGCTATCTCTGTGTCTTTTACTGACTTTTGGGATCCTATTCCTCACACTGGATTACTTTGCCCAGCCTTAATATATGAGGATGAGCTTGGTCTTAACTGCAACTTGATATGCCATGTTTGGTTGATACTCATGGGAAACCTGTGCTTTCTAAAACAGAAACAGATGAGGAGTGGATTGTGGGGGTAGGAACAGAGAGGGAGGAAAGACTGAAAGGAGGGAGGGGAAACTGCAGCGGGGATGCAAAATAAATAAATAATAAATAAATGTACTTTTCAAGGAAACAGAATATTTTAGAATTAAACTTGGTTACATATGAAGTCTATTTTTTACAATGAATAATAGGAGTATTTTCTTGGATTTATGGATCTTAATATGTAAGATTTTGCTACACTAGCCAACTCTTCTAATGTGTATGCCAACTGCATATGACACATTAGAATCCTTGTCTGAACCATAAGTAGTGATTATATACCACAGATTAAAGCTCAGTCCCAATAGACAGCCCCCAACTTTTAATGCCAAATTTCGATTAATGGATCCCCAGTTTTTACACATGTATGTCCAAGTTGATAACAAATGAGAGTCTTCTGTATCCCTGTCTTCAGGGTTACAATCACATCTCAAAAAAAACTCAAGGAGACAATTGTTTTCTGGCTAGTTACAAAAGACATGATAAAGACTACAGAAAAATACTCAAATGAAGAAGATAGTTTAGGGTATAGTCTAAAAAGTCTCCAAAGAACTGTGCATCATCAACCAACACAGCTTTATGGTCTCCAACCCAGAAACTCAGCCCTCTGTACACTTATTGGATTTTAATGGATGATCTGAACCACATCCATGATTGATTTGGTAGTGAGCCACTGATGACTAAGTAACTATATCCAGGCCTTCTCCTTTCCATGAACATCAGAGGAGAAATATGAAAGGTCTAGTTCTCTAAATACTTGGTTGTCTACCATACAACCAACCCCTTCCCCACAACCAGAAACATTCAGAAATTTCCAACCACCAATTGTCTCAGTAGAATATAAAATACTTGATACTTCAGTGATTCTGGGGTTTTATTGTGTATCAGAAAAGAGGATAAAAAGCAAATGTATACAATTACCCCTCATTATCACAGAGGATATGTTTCGGAACCCCTAGTGGACACTTGAAAATACAGATAGTACAAACCCTGTATCTTTTTTTTTCTTGTACATAAGTATTTATGGTAACTTCTGATATATATGGGCTAGAAATTACAACAGTGATAAAATGCTTGCCCAGCACACATGAGGCTCTGTTTCAAATTATCAACACTTCAAAATTAAAGACAGTATAAATCCCAAATGTGGTGGCACACACCTGTAATTGCAGCACATGGAAGACATCAAAAATGACAATAGAAAAGGCAAAGCAAATTAATAACTCAATAGCTAACAACAATATAGAACACACAGTGGTTTACTACAATCTAAAATATTTAAATATGGTCTCTTTCTGAAAATGTCTCATTGTAAAACATTTGTCCTTCTTATAATGCAGTGAAATCATGTCAACATGATGTTTTGAGGTGAGGAGTATGCTATAGGAATTATGATGCAGTATTAGGCTAACATTAACTTTGAGATGGTACATTATAATAATACCATTGAGACCTGATGATGTTAATTGGGGGATCATCAAGATTTAATCCCTTTATAGATATTTTGAAGAATGATGTAAGCCATTTTTCTCTTTCTTTTAATTTTGTCCATGTATTGGTAACGATACAATTTCATAGTGATTATATGGATTTAATGCTGCATTCCAACAGATGATAATCCACAATTTTATCCTTTAAATCTACACAATTCAAAATACTTAGGCAAATTTTGGTAATGTACACATTCCTAGGTCTGTTTCAGTTTCTTCTTCCCCTCCCTTTTCCCATGTAGATAACATTTTTTACTAACACTTCTTGATGGTCTTGGTCAATATATTCTTCCATTACTTCCCAAGCACAGCAATAAATCCTTCTCCACCCACATATCTTCTCATATGATTGATTTTCCTGGCCTCTGCATCAGTCTTAGGAAGCCTTTAAAATCATCCATGACTTCACTCTATAAGTTCCTCCAGGAGGGATTCATTTGAAGTTTCTAGTCTGAAATTTATTGGTTCTAGCTTTGATGAATTAGGCTGCTTCCACAATTATGAATGATTTCTATCACTACAATGTATCCTGGTTTAGTTCTGCATCAATTGTTAATAAATGTGATAAAATACCAAGGGACTAGATATGACTTTGACAAACTGAATAATGTCCTGGTCAAGGTCCTAAAACAATGAATTTGTGTTTGTAGCTATAAAGCAAACCTCAACATTTTCATTTTCATAGCAAAGAGATTCAGGGATACCAACTAATTTTTTATTAATGGATCTTAAAATCCCAACTGCTGTTCTTCTATTTTTTATTCTTGTAGTGAATATTGATAAAAAACTCCACAAATAGAATTGTATACTATTTCTCAATATGTTTCCAGAATGCAAACCGATAATTGTTGGTTTTAAGAGTAAGAATGTAAGAATTGATTCTTATATCAGATTTTATGTTATGTCCTCTAACATTGTCATATCATATTGAGTTAATCTGTTCTTTCATGTTTGATGCCTTAATTAATGTCTCCTTTGCCTTTCTATAAATATATGTTCCATAGGTCAACTTTTTCCACTATTCCAGTTTCAATGCAATTGAAAACTTGCTTTAGATGCTATCTCTCCCTCAACAGCTTCTTTAACTTTGCCAGAAACATGAAAGCAGCCATTGGCAGATAAACCTGTTTAGTAAATTTTATCATTTTCCATTTTAACCATATGTTCAAATCTATGTAGCCATTCCTAACTTGATTCATATATTACATGGCATACTTGACTAAAGTTTCAACTGTAACTGCTACAGCTTGAAGTATAACATCAAAACTCATATAAATGCTTCCTTTTCAACAATTTCACATGTAGGACATTCACCCCTTCTATAGATTTCATCAACTTCCGGGGAAATTTTTTGTCATTTTCATAAAAGGACCAATTTTATAGATATTATTACTCTTTGTTGCTGTGATAAACCACCATGATCAAGGAAAATGCAGAAGGAAGTATTTATCTGGCTAGTGATTCCATAAGGACAAGAGCCTTAATGGTAGTGAGGTATGACATCAAGGGGCAGACATGGAAGCAGAAGCAGGAAACAGAGATCACAACTCACCAGCAAGAAGGAAACAGTAAATGAGCAAGGTTAGCAACTCTCAAAGTCTGCTCCTGGTCATGTACTTCCTCAAGCAAGTCTCTACCTACTACTGGTTCCAAAACCGTCCCAAACAGTGTCCTAACCAGAAACCAGGTATTCAAATGTGAGTCTATAGAAGGCATTTATCATTCAAAGCACTACATACTCCATAACTTTTCTTTTACACATCACAGTTCTCACATGTCAGGACATAATTGGGCAAAGTAAGAATTACTTCAATACACTGATGTGTAGAAATAGCTGCTCACTTGGTAACCAAGAGGGCTATGACCACAGAGCAAGCAGAGTTAGGATAAAGTAGGGTTTGCTAGACAAAAGGATGACTCGCACTCAAAGCAGAGTGTAAAAATAATAATACTCAGAATAGTCTGTAGTTTAGCTTATAAATTACTCTTTCTGGGTTTGTCTGTTTATTATAGGAGGAACAAAACCACAGAAATCAAACTCACAGGAAACTGTATTTCTTATTATGTCATAAAAGTAACACATTCATAAACATGAAGGACAAATAACACAATCTAAGTTAAAATGGTTTGATTTTTATACTTAGCATTATGTTAACACGAACCAAGAAATATTAAGTCTTTGTGAGAGGAACTTTCATAAAACAGACTGCACTTTGAAGTAGGTTTACTGAAAATAAATAATTTGAAAATTCTCTAAGTTTGAGTTGATCACAAATGGAATAAAGTTGGTATTTTAGTGCCTAAAACAGCCTCTTGGGCTTTCTGTGATTAGTAGTGCCAAATTTCCTCCAGGCCATATTTCAAGAGTAGTACAACAGGCAACCACATATGGACATATCAAAATGCATCTGGTCTCATGATGTCTCCCTTGATTACATATTTCCCTTTTATTCTCAAAATCTTTTTGTCCTCTTCAATAAGAAGGTCTGAAGCAGGCTTCTTTACCCCCAATCCCAGTTTCTTTTCATAACCTACCTAGAAGCTTTCTAGGAGCTTAATGTGTATGGTCATTGCCCATTACATTCTTCTCTTCACTTAGAGACACTGTCACGCTCCCACTCTCAGATGCCAATATAGCATCTCTATCTGCCCCTGATTGTCTTTCAAAGTCAAGTCAAAATTCCATCTCTACATTACAACTTTAAAAGGAGCACTTTCAGGGTATAACTGAAATAGTTTCATGATACAATCTTCACACACTAAAACACTGAGTCCTTTCCTGATCCTATAGTTATGAAATGTTGGCAGCTATCACCTTGAGCCTTGTGTCTAAGGACAAGAAATAGCATAATTTAATCAACTCAGCTAGACATTGTTGTAAAGTAGGGTTAAAATATAATTTTTCTAGTCATGTGTTCTATATAATATAGGCTAGTCATGTACCACAAGTTATCAGGGTTCACTTCCTAGAGTAGCAGTTCTCAACCTGTAGGTCATGACCTCTTTGAGGACCACCTAAGACCATTGGAAAGCACAGATATTTACATTATAATTCATAACAGCACCAAAATTACAGTCATGAAGTAGCAACAAAAATAATATTATTGTTGGGGTTCATAACAACATGAGGAGAGGTATTAAGGGGTCACAGCATTAGACAGGTTGAGAACAACTCTTCTAGGATGTCAGGCAGTACCCACAATCAGACAAGTCAGCACCTTACTTTTGTATTCTACATAGATAGAAACACTTGAATGCTAGCACTCATATCCAAAACCTTCTTGAGACAGGGTTGCTTATCCAAAACTTAACTCCAGAAAAAAATACAAAACTTTGGCAATGGTAATGCTGAGTGAAAATACATTTTTAAAAATGCATTAGAGTAGAAGTAAATGTAATATATACTTGACACCAAGAAGGAACTCGCTAAACCACCTTTAATAAAACATTAACAGAGCTAGAGATGGGGTTCAGCACTTGCTTGACATGAGACTTTGAGTCTGATCTCTAGCACCACAAAAGGAAACAAAGTTATTGACTATAATTCAAATGATCTTTTCAGGAAATCACAAGTGAGATCTTCACAGATCTACAAGAATGACACCAACTGGCATTAAGGCTACCTTAAATGCCCTCCCATGATAATGAGAATGATGACTACCTTATATGCCATCCTAGAACTCTCATCCAATGGCTGATGGAGGCAGAAGCAGACACCCACAGCTGTGAACCAAATTGAACTCCTGGAACACAGTTGCAAAGAAGAGTGATGACCAAAGGAATCAAGATCGGGCTCACAAACCCACAGAGGCAGCTGACCTAAACAAGGGGGGAACACATGGACCCCGGACTGATGACTGAGGGGCCAGCATGGGACTGACTGATCCAGACACCCTCCCACCGAACCTGGGTGACAGAAAGGAGGCCTTGAAAATCTGTGGGACCTGGGAGAGTGGAGCAGTATTTATTCCTGGTATACAGAAGGACTCTGGGAACCCATACCATGTGGAGGGATGCTCTCTCAGCCTGGACACATGAGGCAGAACCTGGGCCTTTCCCAGGATGATATGACAGACCCTGAAAATGCCTCATGGAGGCCCTTGCCCTCCTTGGGGAGCTGAGGGGGGATGGAATGGGGGTGATGGTTTGAGAGGATTGGGGGGTGGGGGAGAAGGGAAGGGAGAGGGAACTGAAAGTGACATGCATAAAAAGTTAAATAAATAATATATGGAAAAAGGTAGTTTGTTGAACAACGCATGGTCAAGACGTAGTAATGACTATGTATCCGTAAGAACGGTTATGTTTCCATAGAAAAATTTGAGAGTACTATTTGCAAATAGATAATGACCATTCATCTTTGTGAGTAGCTTTAACATTTCAAGCTATTGTATAACTTATACCTGTATATATACCAAAACTACTTACTGTTAAAGGAAAACGATGCCATTATCTATTGTATATCTGTAAAGTGTTGATTTGATATATGGTTTCAATACGAAGTGTCATTTAAAAAAAAAAGACTTACATGATGAAGGCTGAATCGCCAGGTGCTGGATACAAGTATCAATATATTAATTTCTGAATATCTTACTGGGGCATACCAGTGAAGGGTGTCGAATATGCCTTTTCTCTTTCCTTTCTAGCTATCATGAAATAAGAAACCTTGATTTGCTGTACACTCTTCCAACTTATATGAACTGAAATCTCTGAGAATGTGAACCAAAATGTTTCCTCCTTTAAGTTCTTTTCTTAGGTATATTTTGCCCCAACAAAACATAACTAACACATCTTATAACATAGGTATTTTAATTCTGGGATATAGCCTAAAGAAATTATCAGAAAAAAGCAAATATTTACATATGAAAATTTTACACAAGCCTCATTAATAACAGCAAAACAATGCAATGATTAAATTCCTTAACAAAAAATGATTCATTAAATAAAAGATTATTTATTGACTTAAATCTAAATAAATATTAATTTAATTGTGAATTTATGCTAATTCAATATTAGGTTATACAAACATTTAATAGCCTAGGAGAATGTTGATGGAATAAAATATAAAGGTGATTATATTAAAGCACAATATTTTTGCACTACATATATCACATTACATATACTTATTTACAAGAATAAATACTGAAAATGCAAAATTTTATAAAGTATGAATGTTGGTTATTAATTTTTTCTTATTGTATTTAAAAAGTTAATGCAACCAATACTGTTCTATGTAAGGAAAAATAGAGTTCACTCATCAAAGAATTGTTCTAATGTACTCTAGTTCACTGTACTGATTATATGTACATATACATACATATGTTTAAATAAGAATATATTTCAGTTTTCTGCTTAATGCTTACTTTGAATAACAAACAGGGTAAATTGAATTCAAGTTTGAGTCTAGTTCTTGTCAATTTTTCTGCCACCATTATTTCTTTTCTCTCTTGCCAAAGTATCCCAGGCTATACAATAAAGTATGTGGAAGATCATTTTATTTATTAAGACATCGTCATCCACATTTGACATTTCCAGTTCTGAGTCAGTATCATCTTAAATGATACCGTTAGCTGAACAATTAGGGAGTTTACACACATACTGCATTATCACTCAAACTAAAATGTGTCACTTGTAAAATATATGATGTACCACTCCTGCAAATAACTGTAAACTATTTGGAAAGCCCCACAGGAGTATGAATTCCAACTGAAGTCTGTAACGTTGCTCAAGAAGAGAGCAAGGGCACTGGAGACATTATAAGTTTTCCCAACTATAGTGAAGGATAACCGAATCCAGGATAAAGCAAGGTCTGACTTGTATAAAAGTAAATGCAATCTCATGGCTCTAAATGCTTTCAGAGGCCCAGTGGGCTATGTTAACTTGTCTCATTGTCCTCTAGGGTGAACAAAAGTGATAAAGTAACGATCTCTTTGCAAGGCGGTAATTGTTCTCATTCTCATTCTTTGTAACCACAAAAGTCTATTTTTTTCAGTTGTATTCTGTTTTCCCTTTTCACCTTCACACTAACCTCCTGTACCTGCTGCCTCTGTTATAGCTTACATTCAGCAAACTACTATTTTCAGTGGCTCCATCTTTCAGTGGCATGTCAAAGGCTGGTATGCTATTTCTATCCTGGGGAGTTTCACTAAGAGAAGAGATGATTTGGGAGAATAGAAGCATAGTAATGAAATTACCTTTCTCAATCTGCTTTTTCTCCTATGGCCCTTTTGCTTCATGGGCTAATATTGCTTGCCTGGTGCTAATTTATAAACAACAAAAGCAGTATTCAATAAAACTGAATTCTAAGACATCTGTCAAAATCAGTACCTGTGATGATTCAGACAGCAGGTTAATGAAATTAATTTTTCCTAAGGGTTTCATACAATTGAGAGTTATTATCTTCTCCCATCGTCTTCATTTATCTGGCTAGAAACAACTCAAAATGTTCAAGGTCAGCTGCTAGTGCAGAGCACTGACTGAATGGCTATGATATAATTATGAGAGCAGTCTAGAGTATCCTATTATTTAGCAAACAAAAGTAGAACATGCAGCACCCCACATAATTACTGGTCCTTCTTCACTAAAGGACCTTAGTCTGATTCCCATTGCTTCCTGTCACTTCAGAATTACCTTCTGTGAAATTGAAAGTCGGTTACTGAATTTCAATGTGCTGGCTACCTGTTGCTCCCACCTCACAGTTGATTGCCCTAGGAGAAAGGAAAGTGTGCTTTGTAATCCTCGGTATTTCTCATTTAAATGTCCTCTTAGAGTCCAGATACAGCTTCTTTCCAAATATGTCTTTTCACAAATGACTTTTCATGTACTACCCAAATCAAGTAAAACATCCAAACAGTGTTAAATAACAAAGCATGGCATGTTCCACAGTGACTCCTCATTATATTCTAAACTGAGCATGAGCGTGATAGTTAAAGGACTTTCATGTGGAAGTCCCACTAACTGTTCCTAGCATGTCACCACTAGGACTGAAAATTTTCTTCATCAAAATGAAACTACCTGGAGAACTTCTATCAGCTCCAATAATAGACTAAGGTCCTGAAATGGGTAAGTTCTTATTGAGAAAAGAACTTTAGGATCTAGACCTAATAAAGAAAAGCAACTGTCTGGAAATCTGCAAAGCATTACCTAATGATCCTCAGGGTTTCAGTGTGTTCTCTTTTAAAACTCCCTTTTTATCTCTAACTTCACTAACGAGCTTTTCTACCCTTCTTTTGGTGAGTTTGTCTATAAAGTTTGTCAATCTTTATTTTTAGAGAAAGCAATATGTTTTGTTTGATTTTATATACTGGTCTCTTATTTTCATTTTATTAATTTATACTGATATACATTTTATTAATTTATACTGATATATTTTTGTCAGTTGCCATGTGCAGATTTATATTTATTCAGTTCTTGTTTTCTCTGAAGATTTATACTTATTCAGTGCTAATTATATGTACATGCGGTTATGGGCATGGGAATACAACTGCAGGTGAAAGAAAAGCAGGTGGTCCAATCTATATTGTTATGAGAGCAGTGACTTATTTTGATTTCTAGGAAGCTAATACAAACAGCCTTATAAGCTGCCTTATGAGTCAATCAGGCTTTTCAATTATTTTTTTCATTTGAGAAAAATGAAGATAATGCTATTTGTGACCACTTCAAATTTTAAATCAATTTTCCAAATTAGCAACCATCTGTTATGATGAATTGCATCCACTATTCAATATTAAAGGTTCATGCAACCTATTTTTTCTAACATCTTATTTGTTCAAAATATCGAATTTCTATGATTGCATGTTCACAGTTGATGCTTCTATCCTGAAAAATATCTTATTTTGCAAATTAATTCAAATTTAGATTCACAACAAAGTTCACCTACAGACCAGTTCAATTTATTAAAAATTATTCAGTCAATAAGATACTTGTTAATTTTCTTTGTTTTTCCATTTTATTAATGTATTCTTTCCCAGTTTTATGCATGTATATAATACATACGGGTCACAAACATCCCCTACTGGCTCCTATCCCCTCCTGCCTTCAGCACCTCCACCTCAACACCCTTCTTCCTAACTATCGTGTCTTGCTGTTTACTTTTGGTGTATGTGTCCCACTGAAGTTAACCAAGGTTGCCCACCTGGGCATAACAGTAGAATCATCCTCTATAGAATGAGGCATTCACCACTGACTGTCTTACTCAAGACAGTGACTCTTCCATAACAGCCTTCAACTGAGCAGGAGAGAGCCCATCTAAGCTTGTACTCCACAAACAAGATGTTTTTATTCTAATCTACTGACAATGGTGTCAAGAACAACTGACTAAAATAGCAATTTGGGAGACATTGGAGAAAATTGAAATGTATGTGAAATGGGTGGCAGAAGGTATTTGACTTACTACTGTATGTACCTTCTACCCTAAACAGAAGAGGGGTCTTAAACAACTACTGCTCATAGGAGTTAAAATGAAGTCAGGAGAAAACCTAAGGATGGGCAGATGGGAGGATGGGATGATGGAAGCAGATCAATGAAATGGAAGGTGAGTGTCCCCCAATCCCACCTACTGACACATTTACTTACTAATTACAAGGCCCTGTTATTTGACTGTAAGAAAATGTCTCCTTTAATTTAAAGCTCTACGGCCTATTAAAAGTCAAATCCTGAAAGAAGCCCTGCTCTAAGTTTAATCTTCCCAGTGATGTTTATCATACCTTACTCTGAAACAGAACTAGATAAAGTGAAGCAGAATAATTTAGAGCACACCACCATTGTTCTAAGCAACGGATACAGATGCACAAAGTGAATGTAAGAGCAGATGTGACAGAAACAAACCTAATAATCACTTTCTACACAAGGAAACCCTTCTTGGAAGTAAGACCTTGTACATATCAGCATGTTGCAGATAGGTCAGAGAAGTTCCAAATGAAGTTTAGAACTCATAGAGAAGTAAGACAAATAGAAGACAAGTATTTTAGTAAAGTGCATGAGGGCACCACCAATCCATTCCTAAACATTTTCTGGCTGTTGTCAATAGTTTCTAGGTGCTAGACATCAAGCATTCTTGGCTGCTGTACCGGCTGGTTTCGTGTGTCAACTTGACACACATTAGAGAAATCAGAGGAATGAACCCCAGTTGAGGACATGCCTCTATGAGATCATCTAGTGATCAATGAGGGGGGCAGTCCATGATGGGTGGTGCTATCTATCCCTGGGTTGGTGTTCCTGAGTTCTATAGAAAAGCAGGCTGAGTAAGCCAGGGAAAGTAAGCCGGTAATAAGCTCCCTTCCACGGTCTAGCATCGGCTCCTGCCACCTCATTCCTGTCATGTCTTCACTGATGAACAGAAATGTGGAAGTGGGAGCCAAATAAACTCTATCCTCCCCAACTTGCTTTTAGTTATGGTGTTTCATCTATATGGGAATCCTAACTAAAACAGTTGCCTTTCACAATAATCTCTCCTCTCTTAGAAAAAGGATTCCTATAATAAGCCAGTTACAACACCATACTCTATGTCTCAGCTTGCCTTGTAGCTGATGTGATTAAATTTTATACCATAACAAGCAAGGGAACACTATGTAAAAATATACTTGATGATTCCTTGAAGACAGTTAATTTAGTCAATAGGCTGCAACAATATAGAAATATTGCTATAGCATCTTGACCTTGAACATGAAAATATAATGTAAGAGAATCATAGGTTGTTAATAGAATCAACCCTTCCATTTTTAACATGGCACACCATATATAAAAGAGAAAAGTGAATTTTATCTGCCTATAGTAATGCAGGCCTATAATCTCAGGTAATATGGAAAAAGAAGTAAAAGCACAAGTTCAAGGCCTGCCTCAGCTCTGAAATGAGTTCACAGCCAGCCTATCAAGATCCTGTCACAATTAAATACATTTTAATGTCTCAGGAACTATCATAATAGTAGAGCACCTAATTGGTGTACGGAGGCACTAGGTTCAATTAGTAGCACGGCAAAAATCAAAGCTATTGAAAGACTACTTGTCAAAAAGTGAGAACTGATGGGCAAAGGAGTTAAGAGTGGGCTGGTTTAACCACAGAAACAGTTGACCTGAACAAGGGGGGGGCACTTGAACCCCAGATTGATGACTGTGTGGAAAGCATGGGACTGACCCAGACCCCCTGAATGTGAGTGTCAGTGAGGAGGCCTAGGTAATATATGGGGCCTTGGGTCATATTTATCCCTGGTGTACAAATAGCCTTTGAGTGCCCATCCCACAATGAGGGCTTCTTTCTCAGCCTGGACTCTTGGGGGAGGGCCTAGGCCCTGCCTTGGATGACATGACAGACTCTGGAGATCCACCGTGGAGGGCCTCACTCTACTTGGGGTTCAGAGTGGAGATTGGGGAACTGGGGGACCTGGTGGGGAGGGATACGGAGAAGGGAAGGGAGAGGGAGCTGGGATTGACATGTGAAACAAACTTGTTTCTAACTTAAATAAAATAAGGTAAAAAAAGAAAGACTACTTGTCCCAAACAAAAGACAAGGGTTTCTACTATAGCACGAATATAAAGACAGATTTAAGTTTGATCTAGCATGGCTTCTGGTTCAATGTAGAGAGAAGAAAAGGAAGAAGCAGGGATGTACATGAGATTCAACTTAGAGGAGTGAGTGAGAGCAGTACATAACAGTAACTCTATACAAACTTTCTAAAAGACATGACTTATGCCATGTAGGAGTGAATGAATTTAGTGTAGAACAGGCTGGGTTTCAGTTACTTGTATGACACCCATGTAGGTAGACTTTTTTGTCCCACCATCCAACTCTCAAATAACTACACAGAGACTTATTACTAATTATAATTATAAATGGTTGGCCAATATCTTTGGGTTGTTCCTCACTATTTCTTACAACTTAAATTAAGTCAGGTGTTGGTGGCACATGCCTTTAATCTCAGCACTCGGGAGGCAGAGGCAGGTGGATATTTGTGAGTTTGAGGTTAGCCTGGTCTACATCGTGAGTGTCAGGATAGGCTTCACAGCTACACAGAGAAACCCTGGATTGATAAACAAAACAAAACAAAAACAAATTGATCCATATTTGTTATCTATGCTCTAACATGTGGATGTACCTTCTTTTAGCATGGCATGTTAATCTCTTGTTTCCTCTGTGTCTGGCTGATGACTCTGCCTTTCTTCTTCCAAGTACTCTTTCAGTGTGGCTCTGCCTAGCTATTGACCAGGTGGCCCTTTAATAAACCAATGAGAGTAATACATATTCACAGTGTACAACAGGATTATTCCGCAACATACTTATTTTACATAGCTGGATGTTACAAGAGATCTTAAAATAAGACAGAAAATTTTAAAGTATAAAAATAGTTAATGCCAAAAGAATAGCTTAAGTTGTAGGAAATATGGTAAGATGAAAAACAAAAGGTCACAAAGAAGGGGATTCCACAAAAAATAATTGAAGAGGAGTATACAATGATGTTAGATAAATGCAAGAAGAGAATAAAACCATAAAATCCAAAGGAAGAATCTGTCATAAATGGAAAAATGAACAGTGTTCTTTAAGCAAACAAGAAAACAGAGCACTGGGGAGTAGAAACTGGGTGGAAGTATTAAGAATGTATATGGACTGTAACCTGAGTCTGTGATTTCGCATCCTGACCACATGGTCCCAAATAGTCACACAGGAACTTATATTAATTACAAACTGTTCGGCCTATAGTTCAAGCTTATTACTAACTCTTACATCTAAATTAACCCATTCCTATTCATCTATACATCGCCGTGGCCTGTGGCTTAGTGGTTCTCTGACATCTTGTCCCTTGGAAGGCTGGAGCGTGTCTCCCCTCACTTTGCTCCTTCTCATCTGAGTCCTCAGTTTGATTGTTGCACCTAAACCTATCCTTCCTGGGCTATTGGCCAAACAGCTTTTAATATTAACCAATTGGAACAATACATATTATTAGTGCACAGAAGCATCCTATAGCAATGAACCCTTTGAACAAATTGCTCATGGGCAGGAAATGCACAATTCTGGAGTTTGGTCTACTGATTTTAATTAGCCTAGAAAGTAGGACAAACATAACAGAACTCCAGTTCTGATCCTGCAGTGTAAAGGGATGTACAGAGTTGGGCTGTCATGTCGCTGTAATGTCTTTTTTTGAACAACCCTGAAGTATCTGTTTCCCCCTCAACCTGCATCTCACAAGGAGGCACATGGAGCAATCTGCCCAACTGTTAAACCAAGAAAGCAGGGATCCCTAGTCAACTTAAGCCATGAAACTTGATGGAGTATTGCACTTCATTACTATGGCAATGCTCAATTCAGACAAACTGACAAAAGCTATAAAGATGTATCTCTTAAATACTACAACTGATACTAAAAGAAGGGAGATAGAAAAAGGATCATGAGGAGGGGCTTGAAGCTCACAGAGCGTATGGTACTGTTCTAAATTATCAACAAAGGGATTAGAGATTTGAGACTGAAAGTTAGAATGGTACAATTCCAAATCTATGCTTTATTTCTGAGAAATCGTCATATTGACTTCCACAGTGGCTGTACAAGTTTGCACTCCCACCAGCAGTGGAGGAGTGTTCCCATTTCTCCAATCCTCTCCAGCATAAGCTATCATCAGTATTTTTTATTTTAATCATTGTGACAGGTTTAGCATCCATGAATTTGCATACTGCCTGCTGCTTGTTTTGTTGTTAACATCCAGCATAGTGGACTGGATAGGATGCAGTGTGTTTCTTCAGTTGTCCTATATCTGTTAAGACTTTCCTAATGTTTGGCTGATTTTGTAGAAAGTTTCATGGGCTGATGAGATGAATATATAAAATCTGCCTTGATCTTTGCTTGGGGGATAAATGAACTTGGGTAGCTTCCATATGGCAGTTGTTCAATAAACATTAGCTCCTCCTTCCTCTTATGAGAAGAAAACTGTTGAGCCATCTATATTTAATTAGGATTAGGGAACAACAAAAATGGGCTGAGTCTTGAGTTTTTCTGAAGTTTTTCATGTAACACAAATTGGCTTCTGCTCCAAGTAATGAAATGCTGCCTCTTAAACCTTACTATAAACAAGTATACATCGTCTCCTTCATGTTTATTGCACCCGATGTACATCTTAACTTTCAAGGGCCTTATAAATTCCTGTGCCACCTTACCCTTCCGCAGTATTTCTACTGACACCAGGTGAAGGGCAACATGAGTGAGAGCCTAGGGAAGGATCCCATTTACTCTGCCCTCTAAGTCCTGCCATATGGACAGCCCTAAGAGATGAATTTAAACAACATGATAAAAATGTGAGGAGGAATGATTTCTACTGATCTATTCTCCCAGCAACTTTCTTTCTCCCTTTAGTTCATCAGGGGTTATATTGAGGGCAGCAGTGGAAAACTATGTGTCTTTACTGTCATCTGCTTTTTATAACATCTCTATAATTGTCTACCACCTTCCATTCTTACTAGGTATTCAGAAGGCAAACACAAAGGTAACAGATTAACATGGTAACCTCTATGCCAAGCATAGAAAATAATGACTCTAGGAAGACTACAATACTAATATTAGTACAGTAGTAGCAATTGTTGACATTCCCTGAGCTTTTCCAGTGTGTCAGACAGTATTCTAAGGCCATTACATATGTTAACACAGGCTCACACTATTGAATAGTCATTAATATTATTCACATTTTGCAAAAAAAGAAAAATGTCTTTTATTGACACAGAATCCCCATGAAGTAGTTACAGAGTATCTACCAGTTTTTAGCCTCATATATTTTGATGTTCCATTGCTAATCATGTACAAACTAAAGGTAATATCTCAGTCTGTTCGGGCTGCTATATACAAAATACCAAAAACTGGGTTGCTCAGAAACAGCAATTTATTTTTCCCAGCTATAAAGAGAGGCTGGGAAATCCTGGGTTAACACAATGGCAAATCTATTGTCTCCTAAGTACCTTGCAACCTTATTAGCTGATTTCTGTCTTTCAACTATGTCCTCACATGGTGGGAAAAGAAAGGGTTTTGGTTATAAGGCCACAGATCCCATTCATGCAGGCTTAATCCTCTTGATCAGGCCACCGCCTCATAGAATCACACCATTTGTTATTATGTAATATCTTCATTTGTCCTTAAAATCTTACTTTGTTTGGGAAGTTCGTTCTATGTAAAATTAAGAGTGGCGCTCCCACTACCTTGTGGTGGTTGTTATCGGAAAACCTTATTTGCAACATGTAAGTCAAAAATTTTCAAGTCACATCCCACATCAGCGGCATCATGATCTACATTTTAATGAGATTTCCAGGTGATTAATTGGCACATTATAATTTGAAAAGCTCTAATATAGCACAATTTTTAGGAAACAGAATTTTTTTTCAAACTCCCATTTGTCTGAAGCAAAATTCTGTTAATTACAAATTCTGTGATCTTTGGGCACATCCCTCAATTGACTGACACTCCTTCCTCAGATATAAAATACAACAATAACAACACCTCTCTTAAAGGGCTGTTAAAAACATTGACTGACACTTGGGAGGCTTTAAGTAAACAAATGATAACTGCTAAACTGTTACCATTCTCCTTAGAGTTTCCAGCAAGGCTGAGCCAAAGTCGAAGATGCACCACCAAGACAGCATATATGAATGAGTTGAGTCTGGATGCTCTCAGCCTAGGCAAGTTATTAAACAACACAAGGAAAGCTTAAATCACAAAGCAAACCAAAAATGGTGGAATTGGAAAGCATGGCAAAGATAGTATGACAAGAACGAACTGAAAAAGGGAGGCCAGAAAAAGGAATTCAATTGAGAGGAGAGTGTGATTCCCTATGCAAGGGGGTTTGCACTTCCAGCCCAAAGTGGGGGTGGTGGGAGGAGGGGTATATGCTATAGTAGTTTTCCCATGCAGTTCTCACAGGATGTCCCTTAAAGGTAGAGTGTATGATTGAGTCATGCCAAATGCCCTCCACTTTCAGAGACATAGATCTATCTCATCTTTTGTATACATTTTCAGTACTGACATTGTTTACAAAAATATAGTAGTGTGGTGGGTGCAAATGGAAGAGTTTTTCACCAGTTTAGGCTCATTTACTCTTTTATTTCTACTTACAATGCACCAGGCTTGAGCATCATTAAACATAAATCCATTTCTGGGTGTTCAGTCCAAGAAGATGGTGTCCCCCAACCTGGTGGCCTCCAAAGGATAGGAGGGTCGCCTCATTGGCTTGTCTTTTTGCAATAACATTCCCTGTGGGTTAATATGTGCTATCAATATGACAAAAAGAAAGAAAAGCCTTTAAATAGCAGTCTGTGCTTCTTTTTGATTTGTCTCCTGCAGAAGCTGATTTACTGTGTGTTTCTTCCATCTGGCAGGAAGCTAATCTGAATATGAATCAACCCTTGCAAAAATAACCCCAGGAAATCTTAGACATTCATAACTTCCCAAAGTTTCTTTTTTTTTCTTTTTCTTCAACAATAGCATTTTTGTCATTCTTTCAGTTGTGCAAAGTTTTCCAATTGAAATGAAGTTTGACTATTGAAGGGGCGCTGCCACCGCATCCTGAGTGCTTCCTTCACACACTCATCCACAGAGCTCATCTTCTACATATTTTCACCTTAATAAGGAAATGCTGTCATTCCCAAAAACTAATCAGATTAATGTGGTGTTCACAACTTGATAAGCAAAGTGACAAAAAGATCATTCTCAAAGATGTGAATCTCCTTTCCGTGAGCATATTTTATGTTTTATAATAATTCCATTTTCCTCTAACACTAGCTGTACCAACTAACATTTCTGGTGGTGTGGAAGAAAACGCAAAACAAAACAGCTCTATGTTATAAATCATGACTGGAATCTTAAACGAATAGCCCCTGGGTAATTAAAACCTTATTCAATGTGTTTGCAACACACCACACCTAAAAAGATGATGTTTGTTCAGCATATAAGGATAACTGGACAAGATCACTTGAACTGGAAGGGGTAGTTTCAGGAACTTCAGCTTTCTCAGACCCCATCAATCCACACAAAGACAGAGGGGATAAATATAGTTATATCTATGACCTCTGTTCAGCATATACCAGATCTGGAAATTGGGAAATCAAGTATGTACAGTGTAAAATTAGAAATCATATCACTCAGGCTGATACATGAATACTTTTGGGAAAATTCATAGGCAAGAATTTTGTAACCAAGTCACTCTATTTCATCTTTACCTAAGAAGTGTAACTGGCTAAGCCCATCTTTCCATACTATACTCCACATAATGACAATACCACTAGCCATATTAATAAATACTACAACTATTTTCTTCTATGGGATTAGCCATTTTTAAACTCTAAGGATTAAGTATATTAAATTACTACAGAAATCTCTGAAATCTAACACTTTCTAATGTGACTTTTAAACATCAAAAAAGAGCAAAAGCTGATTGGTAAGATATCATTGTGTAGACTGTCCACTATACAACTCTAGAGGTAACTATTCACATTCTATCCAGCTAAATAACAATAACATTAAAGCAATTTAAAACCTATACATAATGCTAGTATATAGCAGAGGGTTTTCCATATGCATTTGACCATGGTATCTTGTTTCTCCAAAATGTTTGTTAAATATCTAGTGGAACTGCTGTATGATATTTTTATTGCATTCCGACACTCCTGAGACTGACAATCAATTCTATTTTGATTCATAGGGCGGAGCTAGCTACTACCTGACCGAAATTAATCATCATAGAAGATGTGGAGAACTAAGGACAGATAGTCACAGGAAGTAGTAAGGTGGGGCTAAGAGAGGTCTTGGTCCTTTTGCATGGAGTAATGAGAGAGATGAGAGGTCACTGGTCTCTTCTCCCTACTTCTCTGATCATTCAAATTCTTACCCGATATATGACTACCAAGTTTTTATTGGTAAAGAATAATTAGATAAACACATCACCTGGCCCCCCATGTTGGGTGCCATTTGTAGGTGACTTTTTCTCTCCCACCTGCTAGCTCCCAAATATCCACACTGAGACATCTTATTAATTATGAAAGCTCAGCTAATAGCTTAAGCTTGTTCCTAACTAGTTCTTATAATTTAAATTAGCGCATATCTTTTAACCTACATCCTTTTAAATGACTTTGTTATCTTTATTCTATACTCCCCATCCTGCTTCCTCTACATCTGACTGACAACTCTGCCTTTCTTTTTCCCAGTGTCCTCTGTGTCTGGCTGTCTTGCCTATACCTCCTACCTAGCTAATGGCTGTTTGGCTCTTTATTAAACCAATCAGGAGGTGCCTTGGCAAAACACATCTTCACAGTGTACAAAAAGACTATTTTATATTATCTTTGGCTGACTTATGTACAACACGCATTCTTGTGTTAATGCAGATATGTATGTTACCTTTAAAGTTTATGTGTTTTCAGAGCAAGGGGAGTAGACACTAATGAAAACAGGTGACCCAGGTGGTCCAGCCTCTCTGAATGCCTCTGTGACAGTATTCTCAGAGTTATGCATTCAGAACCACTTCATGGCTGCTGGTTAAGATGGACCAATCTCACAGACCACTCCAGCCAGAACTTCAGATAAGCCTTACATTTTCCTATTGCACAGAGAGTGGGAAACAAATTCTACAGATACCTCTCCCAGGACTTAACCATTTTCCCAGGATCTCCTAAGGATTCCAACACCCCCAGACAACAGGAAGTAGTCTAAAGAATACTACACCCATATACCTAAGAGATGGGATGGAGGACTTCTGGTCATTTGATGAGTTATAGATGCTTGTCATTGTTTGGAGGGGTTGGTTACAAATTGTTATTATTCATGGTCAGGAAAAAAGATAAACAAAGGAGTTAGATTCGAGGAACTCTTTCTGAGGGTAAAGGGATATAGTATAAAAATGATGATATAAAAGGGTAGATTATTGAGTCTACTTTTAAACAACCACTAGTCTCAAATATTTTATATTGGTATGGATTTTTGTATATTGATACAAATTTAAGATTGTTTTGTTAGAACATACTGTATATACATTGCTACTCTTATTTAAGGTATTGCACCTATGCAGCTCATTTAACAATGTAATGTAAATTTTTAGTCCTTGAAAGTTATTATTGCAAACTACTTAGGAGAATAAAGGAAAGCTGGTTTGCAGTTAGTCACTTATAATAATCAAACTTGTACACATTAGTTATGCTTTCAAGGTAAAAAAGATATATATATATGTATATATATATATATATATATTAGATAGACAAGTGTTCTTCAAACACTTCAGAGATCTACAGAATATGGCATTTAAAATGTTTTAATAGTATGATGATTTTTATGACAATGAGACATGTCTGCTTCTGACAGTAAAATCTACTTCAGAGAAGATGATAGGCATTGAAGAAACTCCATATGAAATTTGCTTTCTTTGTGGCAAAAGTTGGTCACTGGGCAAGAAACTGCCCTTACCTCAACTGCTGACAGTATGCTGTCCAAATTGGACAAGCATGACACAAAAGAAAGAAACTACAGGACAATACCAAGACAAAGTCTGATAGTCCTTCAAAATTCCTATTTCACAGAAAAGTCTATCATATATTCTAGGCCTATAGGCCAAAGATGAATGTACCAACATTACAGAGGAACATATAGTTTTGGAAGTTGTTTACTCTACACTTCCTGTTTACTCAGGTAATATCATATCCTTCTCAAGTCTCTGATGGGGTTGAAGACTAGATATAGTTATAGTTTTCATTATCACCAAATTCAGAAAATAAATTTACATAAGAAATGTAAATTGTATTAGGTTGAGAGACATAAAAGCTTCTATTATTTATCTGTGGAAGTGTTTTGAGGTCTGAAAATATATAGTTTGGGGTTGATAATACAAGTTAGGGTAAAAATTGAATTTGGTACAAAACTTTGGACTCACCAAAATATGATAGATAAGAAAGTATTTTCTATGAATTTCCCAAATGCAAACGAACACTGGATATTGTGAATGTAATTCTTACCTGATAATTGTTCTGATTATATATAGTTTTATTATGTTAAAGTTAAATCTTTTCTTTTTTAAAAATAAAAATCAGGAAATATTATAGAATAATCTTTTTGTACACTGTGAAGATGTGTCTTTGCCAAGGTACCTTCTGATTGCTTTAATAAAAAGCTAGACAGCCATTAGCTAGGAAGGATGTATAGGCAGAACAGCCAAACACAGAGGATGCTAAGAATAAAGGTGAAATCACCAGCCAGATGGAGAAGAAGCAGGATGGGAAGTACAGAATAAAGGTAACCAAGACACATAAAAGAATGTAGATTAAAATATATGGGTTACATAGCTAAACACTGAACTGAATGCCTGAAAATCAGAAGCAGAGAGAGAGAGGAGTGATGAGCAATGGGGTCAAGATCTGGCTGGCGAAACCCACAGAAACAGCTGACCTGAACAAGGGGGAGCTCATGGACCATAGACTGATGGCTGAGAGGCCAGTATGGGACTGATCCAGACCTCCTGAACGTGGGTGTCAGTGAGTTGGCTTTGGCATTCTTTGGGGCCTTGGACAATAGATGACTATTTATCCCTGGCATCCAAATAGACTTTGGGAGCCCATACCACATGGAGGGATGCTCTCTCAGCCTGGACACATGGGGGAGGGCCTAGGCCCTGCCGTGGAACAATATGACAAACTTTTGAGATCCCCCATGAAGGGCCTCACCCTTCCTGGAGAGTGGAGTTGGGATTAGAAGGGGGGTTGGGGGGGATTGGTGGAGGGTGGGAGAAGGACCTGGGATTTACATGTGGAGCAAGTTTGTTTCTAATTTAAATAATTAGTTTAAACTATAATAACTAGTTAGGGAAAAGGCTAAGCTATCAGCTGAGCTTTCATAATTAATAAGAAGTCTTGGGAGCTAGAAGGTGGGACAGGAAAATCCACCAGCATAGAATGCATTTGATTCTGTAAGATCTCCACTGGCCGTTCTCTTTAACTACATTTCCATGATCATCTATCTTATAGCTCCACTGTTTTTAAACAAATTATTGTTGCTTTTTCTTGACTATGTAAGGAAAGAACACAGACTTTGCTGTAAGAACAATTTGGATTAAACATCAGCTCATAATTGCTACTCACTCTGGGCTTCATTGTTATCATAAAATGGAAATAGTACCATGCACATTATAATTTGGTTATGAAGATTAAGTAAGCAAGCAAATATAAAGTCCCAGTACAAAATATGATGCATAGTATTGGGCAACAAAACTATATCTTCTTCCTAAATGCTTTGGTCACCGATTAAAATATCTTCCTATACTTAGTGTCCCCTCAAGTGTACACTCTTTATAAAGCCTTCTTAGACAGAAAAGTATCCCTCCTTCAAACTGAAAACTCTGCCAAGGTCCAGAGGACTTTGGTTATACTTCTTTGAAAGGCACAGTCTTGTATAATATGTCTAATATTGAATAATTGTGGCCAATTACCCTTCATGCTTGCTTGTGGAATTTTGAAGGCAGGCAGCATTGTCATGCCTGACTTTGATCTTTCCCAAAATGAAAACTATTTTAGTCATTCAATAGATGTTTATAGATTCTAATGAAATCAAACTAGCAAAGCAGCTAGAAGATTCACAAAATGCACACCCCACACACAAGACTAAAAGCTCCTCAGAGCTCATTGGATGCTTAGGGCAGTACATGCAGTAGCCTGTCTATTGATATGCAAAGAAAGTCCTAGCAAGACCCATGGATATATTTTACACAGCCTGAAGAAAATATTGAGGCTTAAATTGTACAAATTGGCTGAGCCAAAAATGTCTTTTATAAAATGAAGTCATTTAAATACTAAATTGGTGGTGGATAGGATAATCAATTGTAAATTGTAATTTCAAAAATAAAACAAACATCATAGAACAGTCTTAGACTCAAATATCAATATTCATAGAATCCCCATTCCTTAATTTCCCATTGATTTCAAATCTATACTAAATGTTAAGCTAAGCTACTGAGAAATGTTTATCATGATGATTTATTTGCTAAGTAAGTTATGTATACTTAGATACCCTGGCTTCTTTATTAATAAAATATGCATGATCCATATCTAGCAGTACATTTTTTTCAGATTCTCACATTGATGTCTTATAAAACAATATATATATGAGTCAAATAAAATTATGACTAAAAACTTTATTTTTAAAATTCAAAATATATTCAAGCAACCTTGCAAAATGAGGAGTTATTCATCAGTAGGAAAGAGAAACTTTGAGAAGAAAATACACACAGTAAAAAGAATTTTTTCAAATAATGTTGAGACAAAAAGAAATTTCTACACAGGCCCACTCCTTAGTGGGGTCTTTGGCACTTATGCTATAATATAACTGATTTATCAGTATAAAACACAAAATTGTTATTGCTAAAAGGATAGGGAAAAACCCATGGGGCTTCAACTCTACACAAAGAACTATAGGCAAAAGAGAAAAGCAGGGAGTAGGCAAGGTGGTCTTCCTCAGGGAAGAACTCACTAACTGGCTGTTCAGTGCCAAACAGTCAACGTTTAAAACATACATACAAGTAGTATTACACATATTGAACAGATTATATTTAGGAATATACATATATGAATACAACAACATTTCATGTAAAAAAAGAGGCCACAAATTTGACTGAATGCAGCGAAGGATAAATGGAAAGGTTTGAATGTAGGAAA
The DNA here is from genome assembly GCF_017639785.1 of Mesocricetus auratus. NCBI lineage: Eukaryota > Metazoa > Chordata > Mammalia > Rodentia > Cricetidae > Mesocricetus > Mesocricetus auratus. The sequence goes on along the minus strand of NW_024429188.1, from coordinate 107,457,237 downwards.
GGAAGAAATGTAATTGTTTTACAATTTCAAAAAATTAAACATATTGTTTCCCTATAGTAGGATACCTTGCTTAGCCTTGATACAGGGAAGAGGGGCTTGATCTGGCTTCAACTTGGTATGCCAGATTTTGTTGACTCCCCAATGGAGAACTTACCCACTCTGAAGAGTGGATTGGGGGATGGGGTGAGGTGGGGGAACAGGAGGAGAAGGGGGGGACTGGGATTGTTATGCAAAATGAAAAAACTTTTCAAAAGAAAAATAGTTTAACATGATTTCATAAAACTGATTACTTTCTGTACACAGATGAGTAGGAAATCAAAGAAAAGGGAGTGTGAAACGATATTTCAGAAGATAAGGTCAAAAACCAGAACCAGATAATACTCTAGCTAGTTAGTGGCTGATGGCAGTATGACACAACCAAGTGAATATGTTGTAGTCCTAGGTTGGACATGCAACTTTGAAAGTCCAGAAACAGTTCAGTGGAGTAAGTAAACGTTCTTTGCAGTAAAACCAATTCTAATCTCAAGGCAATTAGAAAGCAAACACGGCAAAATCAAACATTTACAGAGAGGGGTATTGAAAAGAGAATGCTTAAAGCCATCTGTGACATAATGAGTAGTATTTACTTTAGGAATGAATCGACACTTCCCTCCCTTCATTGAAATAGACTGAAAATGGAGAGATTAAACAGGTGAAAGGGCACAGAAATATATAAATATGCAAAAGAAGAAAAATCGTAGCAGAGGCTAAATCAGTGTCCATGAGCCCAACATAATTCGCAAGCTTATATTCCCCTTTCACTGCACAGTACGAGGAAATAGGGAATTTCAGGGAAACAGTAAATGAATTTTAGAGGATCTCAATGAGTCTCACAGAACAGACAACTGAGTGAATGATTCTCTATGGGAATGAAACGAAGGACAATGGAATGTGAGGAAAGTTGGTCTAGTTGATTTATCAATTTCCAGTGTTTCAGCCTGTGCTATATATGGGCATACAGGTCTGCAGTTAGTAAAATTCAGGACGACTGAAGGAAGCTGTGCCTCCTTTTGGTGAAACAAATTACGTTTAGCGTAAGGAAAGTTTTCAGAAAGTTCTGAATAGGGAGGAGGGAGACATAAAAGAAAATCACAAGGACTGCAATCAAATTGATCTGCACATCTCAAAAATGCTTTACTTGGAAGATAGCATCCACTGATTTCCATGTATACAATGGCCGGAAGAGTTTTGTTTTGTCCATTTATTTTTAATGCAGTGTGTTTTTGAACAGTACGGATCTGAGACTGGCTAGTGCCAGGGAACTTTAGGCCTCCCTGGAACCAGACCTACAGCTACAGGATCAAAATGCAAAAAGCTTCACACCCAGTTGATGTTAATGACCAACTAGTGTTTTTCATTTTGTTTAATTTTGTTTTGTTTTCAGTATAACAAACAGTGTATTCACTATGTTCTGCTAGAAGCTGCTTGGAGGGAAGTAATAATGAATATGAGGAAACTAGGAAGCTATTATAAGTGTTTCAGGTAAAATGCTGTACAGATATAAATGATTCGATTCAGGACTAAGACCCTCGTTAGAACACTGTCTAAGAAAACATGCCCTGAAGTGAAAATCACTAACTTTATTAAGAATAATTGGTATTTCTTGTCCACTATTCAATACCCTACAAAGTTGACACTAGCACATGTTTTAAAACAAATGGGGAGCAATTATTATGACTATATTAAACCATGTTTAATGCAAATCAAAATCAAGATGAAAACGAATTTTAAAATATAAATGACCAAGATGATTTTTATAACCATATTTGAAAGCACAGGTCATATTCACTTGATAAAAATGTAAAATGTCTTATATTTAAAAATAATCGAGAATACCTACTAGACTCCCCCATGTATTCTCTAATTATCTCACTTTCCTAAGCCCTTTAACTCCTATATTTTTAAAAATCAATTGAGAGGTCACTAATACCCAATAATTTACAGAAGAAAAATAGGCAACAATAATTTCCCAATTTTACTTAAACTACTTGGCAAATAAATATAGAGTATGTATTGTATTAATCAAAATTTAGAAACCAACATTATCAAATACTTTCTAACATAAAAGTTAAAGTTAATACCTGAAGATTAAACCTTAGAGTATTTTGTATACTATTATGAACATAATTATTATAAATATGAAATAAAGGGTCAAACAGGATAAATAGCTACAGATAGTAGTAGAAAGGAAATGTCTTGTTTTTTCAGTCTTTTGCTTAAGACTCTGCCAACACATAAAACTAAAGTAAAAGTATAAAAATTGGATTCCCTACAAAAAAAAACTTGATCAAGCAAAACAAACTACTATAGAGTGGACCACACTACAAACTGCTATGAAAAATTCCAAAACTCAATAGCTATAATACAAATAACCCAATTAAAGTATTCAATATATCCCAGCACTAGAGAAAAAGAGGCGAACAGATCTGTGAGTCCAAAGCCAGCCTGGTCTGCATAGTGATTCTAAAGCCAGTCAAGGATATAAAGAGGATCCTGTCACAACATGTCATGGGGTGTAATAGAACTGGGCATTTCTCAAGAGAAAGCATAAAAATACTGTTAAAATTGTCTATGAACTTATCAGCATGAAAATTAACACTGAACCACGGTGAGAACAGCCATTACCAAAAGACTAACAATACCAATGATGCTAAAAAGAGAGAACTTTACTCATTAAACTTGACCATCTGTGTGATTGCTTTGAGAAGCAAGTAGAACATCCAGAAGTGAAATATCAAATGTGTGTCTAACAGCATTTCAAGACAAGATTAATTAGAAGGGAATATCCCATCATGAATGTAAACAGCATTATCTCATTGTCCAATAGAGTACTTATTCTATCCTGTTTGCTATTTGCCAGTGTATGAGCTCTTCCATTCTATCTCCCTGCAATGGTGAACTGAAGCCTCTGAAACTATGAGCAAAATAAATCTGGCTTCTCTTTACTCATTTTTGCCATGAATCTGATCACAGAAACAAAAAAAATAATGCACAACATAAATTATCACAACTGTGAAAAAGTATAGAGATTCATAAAAAAATTAAAAACATAACTACAATACAGCTGAGCAGTCCCAACCCTGGAATCATCCAAAAGAAATGAATTCAGTATATTGAAAAGACTCTCGGGGTTTACTATTGTACTCTTTATAATAACCAAGAAATTGAAACAACTTTAGTGCCTATTAACTGACAAATGGAAAAAAGAAAGTATGGGATATGAATACTATAGTTTATTATCCAGCCTTAAAAAAGAATGAAATCTTGCCATTTGCAATAATGTGCATGGAACTGGAGATCATTGGACTATATAAATGAAGCCAGGTATAGAAATATAAGTACCACATAATCTCATTCCTATGGAGAATTTAAAATACTGATTCATGTAAATTGAGTACCTACTGGAAGCTCATAGAGACTGGGGAGAGCTGGAAGAAGTAAGAAACAGAGAAATTGACAAATGAGTATTAAGTTGTTGGTAGATGGGAACAGAGACAGTCTGACATGCTGTTACATAGTGGGATACCTATAGACAAAAATAACAAATGACACTTCAAGCATCCAGAAGAAATATTTTCAAGTGATCTCACCATAAAGAAATCATAAAAGTTTGATATTGGCAACCCTGCCAATTCCTTGTAGTTTGGAGATGCACTGAAAGCAAAATAAAAATTGTTCTTGTTAATTTGTTCATTAGTCATACGTGAGCTAAACCCAACAAAACAATTGCTTGATCCGGGTCTCTAATGAGAAATCAGTAATGTGTAAGTGACCACAGAAGACCAGTAAAGAACAGTTTTAGAACCAAAAATATATTGACTTCACTTCCAAAGATTTAAAAACTTCCAAAAGACAGAGGCTTCCTAGAATTTTTAATATCATTCAAAATAAGTTAGCAAAAATATCCCTACCAAACTGTTTCACATTCCCAGTTGAAAAATGAGTAAACTGTAATGTCTTCCTACCAGGATAAGAAGACTAAAGTGTTTAAGCTACAGAGGACCACTTTATAAGTCTGTCTATTTGGATGGTCTGGCGGACCCCAGGGTAGAAATGCAAAAGAATATTCATAGTAGCTTTATTTGCAGCTGGCAGAGGCTCAAAGTAGCCCAGAGTTCATTATTAGTAGAATGAGTTTCTTCCTCTGCCCCCTTCAGCCATTTCCCATAGCCTGTCTCCATTTCTTTGTGATTTCCTGCCAACTCCCCAAACCACCAGGGAATCTACAGCCTCCACACTTGGCTGAGTCCCAGGTAAGCTGTCTGTGCCCTTCTTTACCTCCTTCATTATGAACTGTTCAGAGCACTGTTAGATTGCTACCAGCCTTAGGTGTTGCTACTAGCCCACCTCCATCCCTTTCAGAATTGCTGTCATTATTGGATAGAATCAGAGTACCGCTAGTTCTATTTATTTTTGCCACACTTTGTAGTCCATACCCAAGGTCTTGCTTAAGAGAACTCAGGAGTCAGTCGTCCATCCCCTCCCAACTAGCCTAATTCATCCAATTTGCTTAGGTCTGAACCCACAGTGTTAACCAGAACTTCAGAACTAAAATAAGTCAGAATTGGTACTGTAAAATCCAGAGGGACACTAAAACTAGAAACCAAGTATCATTCTTCTGGTCTACAAAAATCAGAAGAAGACAAGGTTGTCCATAATCTCCATGCCTATTGAATGTAATACGTGAAGTCTTAGATAAAACAGTGAGAGAGACAGCTGAAGAAGACAAAGGGGAAAATGCAAATAGGAAATCAGGAAGTCAATGCATCTTTATTTATAGATAGTACAATTTTGTACATAAAATTATCCTAATACTCCACCAGGAAAATGTAGCAGATACCACTTTCACAAGTAGCAGGATAAAACATTAACATGAAAAATCAGTAGCCTTCCTGTGTACAAGACAAACATACTCAAAAGAGAAATCAGGGAAACAATACCTTTCACAATATCCACAAAAAATAAAAAAGTAAAAGACTTGTATGATAGAAACTTAAGACATTGAAGAAGGAAATTAAAGTTTATTTCAGAAGACAGAAGTTCTCCCATGCTCATAGATAGGTAGGATTAATATAGTGAAAATGCAATCATATCAAAAGCAATCTACAGATTTGTGGTATAGAAGTAAAGAGAGGATTCTCAAAAGGTGAAACACAAATGCTTGAGAATAAGCTTTTAAATGTTCAACACCCCTACTCATCATGTAATTTCAAATTAAAACTACTTTGAGATTTCATTGTATCCCAGTAAGATTGTTCAAGATTAATAAAGCAAATGAGAGCAGATGCTACCAAGGATCTGGGAAAGAGGCACATTTATTCATTGCTGGTGGGACTGCAAACTAGTACAGCCTATTAGGTGAAGTTTCTTCAAAAATCTAGAATATATCTATCACAAGATCTAGCTATACCACTCATGAGCATATACCCAAAGGACCCTACATTTACTACAGAGATACTTGCTCATCTATGTTCATTGTTTCTCCATTCATAACAGCCAGAAACTGAAACCAGTCCAGATGCCCATAAACTGATGAAAGGATGGGGAAAATATGATACATTTACATGGTGGAATATTATTCTGCCATTAAGAAAAAATGAAATCATGAAATTTTCAAGTAATTGGATGACCTAGAAACAATTATCCTGAGTGAGGTAACCCAGCCCTAGAAAGCTAGATATTGCATGTTTTCTTTTTCGTGTAGATGTTAGTTTTTAATCTTTAGATAGATAAGTGCATGTTTCAAGCTGAGTTAACAACAGAGGTTAGATAGCCAGCATGGATCCCAGGCAAAAGATGGGTTCTACCAAGGAAGGGAAAATAGAATATATTCTTATCACGTGGTTATGGGGAAACAAGAATAAATCAATTAAATGAGGAGGGCCATGATAAGGAAGGGAAAATGAGGGAATATGAGAATGATCAAAACACTCTAAAAGCCCTTTAAAATCCATATGGAAAAGAGCTACTGGTGAAGGTTCCAAAATTATATGCATATGTGCTTGTTAGATTTATGTTGACTTGACACAGTCTAGAGTCATTTAAGAAGAGGGAATCTCGATTGAGAAAATGCCCTGACCAGATCGGCCTGTGGGCAAACCTGTGGTTCATTTTCTTCGTTGATGTTTGGTGTGGAAAGGTTCATTCCATTGTAGGTGGTGCCAACCTTGGGCAGTTGGTCCTGAATTGCTATAAGAAAGCAGGCTGAACAAGCCAAGGAAAGGAAGCCAATAAGCAGCAGTCCCCTGTGTCCTCTGCATCAGTTCTTGCGTCCAGGTTCCTGCTTTAAGTTCCTAGCATGGCTTCTCTGGATAATAGACTATGAACTGTAAACTGAAACACACCATTCCCAAGTTTCTTCTGCTCATGGTATTTTATCACAGCATTAGAAATCAAACTAAGCAACACATATGAAAAGAATTAAAATGAGTCACTGTATAATCAAGGTGACAGTACTCCAAACTAGACATTATGCTACCAAGTAAAACCTCCAGTATCAGGAATGGGTTACATTTCATTCAGTTGTTGGTAAAAAGAGGTCCAATAGGCACCACCTATAAAGTCTATTGCTAATGCTGCTGGTTACCCTCCACAACAGTAGGCGCTATTACTGAAAAAACACTTATTTATGTCATCAAACCCACGAAACTGGAGGCCCAGCTAGAAGCTTCCTTTCTACTATCATTCATAATGCTGTAAGGTACTCTTCAGGATATCAGAAGAGGATAGTCATCATCAGTCTCACCCAGCTACAAACCCTGTGACCCATAAGAGCCACTGCAAGATACACTGATGGAATAGTGACAAACTTTATCCGCTCTTCTGTCTCTGTGGAGTTCCATTAAAGAGCAAGTTAATTTGTGATAGATAGATAGATAGATAGATAGATAGATAGATAGATAGATAGATAGATAGATAGACAGACAGACAGACAGACAGATAGATAGATAGATTTCAGGACAAGATGATACTTAGAAGGTAAAAGGAGTGTATTAATGGTGGAAACAGCATGAAGTAACTTTCTCAAGATACTGGATGTTTTCTGTTTACACCAAAGTATATCTTTTTCAAAATTCAATGAAATAGTAGATTTAGCTATAGGCAAACACTATACATGAATGAAAAATCCAATAGGAAATTCTTATCCGTGTTATCTGTGTGTGCCAAGGTATCTTACTTACATCATGAACAAAACAACTTGGGGAGGAAAGGGTTTATTTCCCCTGACAGTTCCACATCACAGTTCATCACCGAGGGGAGACAAGGCAAGAATTCAAATAGGACAAGAACCTAGAAGCAGGAGCTGATGCAAAGGCCATGGAGGAGTGCTGCTTACTGGCTTGATCATCATGCTTGCTGAATCTGCTTTCTTCTAGAACTCAGGATGAACTACCCAGAGATGGCACCACCCACAGTGAGCTGGGTCCTCTCACACCAATCATAAATCCAGAAAACACACCACAGGCTTGCCCACGGGTCAGTCTGGTGAGGGAGTTTTTCTTATGTGACGTTCCTCTTCTAAAATGACTCTAGCTTGTGTCAAGTAGATATAGAACTTGCCTAGCACAAGAGTTCTTTAGGGAAATGTTAGAGACACTGCAGTGCACTGGAGTTGATGCATGGATCCCAGTATAGATGTGTGATAATACAAGTAGAAGAAGATGCCTATGGTAGATCTAGAAAAAAATGTGTCCCAGCAATATATTGTATTGTTTCACAACTCTAACCCTACTTATATTGGCCTAGTTTTGTGGAGTATTGTGGTGAATACTATAATGGCAGATTATTCTTGTCCACTACCAATATTCTTCCTCTTCATTGTGACAGGCTAGCTTGTGGTCCTAGAGGACCGTCTTGACTCATAATAGTTATCTTGCCTTTTACGACAGCCAAAGAAATCCTGCCTTTCACAACTGCAACTCAAATTCAGTTCTAGTTCTTTATTCATCGTTGCTTCAGTTATTGGGTAGCAGCCTTATCCTATAATTACTACTCCTACAATACTTCGTATATCATTTTACCCTTTTTAATCCATAAGATTTGACCTTCAGTAATTAATTAAGATATACTACAGTTTAGTCAAATAAAACAAGCTCATAAAACACAGTATTAATTTCAGTTATAGGGGTATAATTTCTGTAACTAAATGAAATGTACATTTTGCCAGTATCTCTCCACTCAACAAATAGCAGACACATTATGATAGTAACAATACACATCACCTCTTTCACAATCCTCCAGTGATCACTCACTGTTCATGCTTCTCTTCTCACAAAGAAATAATCACAGTGTACTAAATATCAAATTTGCTCTTTTCTTTCTCTTACCCATTTGTAACGGGCAGTAAATTTTAATATGTTGACATAAAATTTAGATGATACCAAAAAAATAACTCCCCCCATTTATTAAGACTGTTTGTCATACTTCCAATTTATTAGCATTTTATACACCCACACTAACATGAAAAGGGCTCATGGCAAACAATCTGTTATTTTATTAACAATCCTTTTGTTAAATTTCCTTGTTTAGGATTTCTTATATGCTTTCCTTGTACTTACTAGCTACTTAAAATCAAGAGGATATTAGAATATTATATTATATTAGGATATTATATTGTTAGGCTAGAGAAGGAGTTCAGCTAGTACAGTGGCTGCCTGGCATATACAGGCTTTACATTGCATCCATAGCACCACAAATAGGAGCATGTTCACTGGAAAATTCTTCCATCCTAGCTATAAATTTCAAAAACAAATTGTAGAAAAAACACAAAAGCCATTATTATGTTCAACTCTCATAAAACTCAGAAGAATAAAAATTGGTTTCTGAAATTTAAAATCTAAAATAATAAGAGAGAGAAGGCTGAAATGTTTTCCTTTTGAGACAGGATGTAGCTCTGCAACCCAAGCTGTCAGAACAATCTAGAGCACAATTATGGTCCAGGAGGGCACCTGTTCCATAGAAACACTTCCTCAACCTCCCAAATACTAGGATTACAGATGTAAGCCCCTAAACCCAGCTAAGGCTGACAATTTTGCCAACAGTAAACTAAGAAAGGGATATAACCCCATGCCAACCAATTTCAAAAATAATGGCCAATGGAACAAAAAAGGATCCTGATGTTCTAGAGATGACTTAGAAAGGAATTTGAGCCTCTATAAACCTACAGAAGTGGTACTAAGGGAAAGTGCATTATTAGAAGCCTGAACATTATTTTCAGTTCCCATTATCTGGTAAGAATCAAAGATGATAAATAAATGGCCCAGAAAAAAGTCAAGACAAAAGTCTTGAGAGTGCAGCCATTAACTACTGCTTTCAATAATCCTTCCGTCATCCAAACAAATAAGAAAAGACAATTACAAAAGGGAGAAATACATACATGCATATACACGAACATAAATCCACACACATATGTATATGTATATATGTATAATTGACCTCAGATTTCTCCATAACATCATTCAATAAGAATTGATCTTTATGATAATAATAGAAAACATTTATATAAACAACTTGATGAAATCTAACCAGACAAAATATGGATAAAGAAGTCATGGTAAAAAAAAATGTTAACAATATAAGAAGGCAGAACTATGTGTGCAATCCCAGGGCATGGGAGAGTAGAATCATGACATACAGTTTCATATATTACCCAGTTTTGTTCTTTACATGTAAAGGAAAACATCCTCTTGACCTACATGCATATTCAGGGGACTCTGCAAGTATTCCTGAAAAGAAAATTACTTAGCAATATCACTAGCTAACTAGGAGAATAATCAAAATATTGAACATGGAGTTGAAGTTTTGGCCAAATAACTTGTAGCAAGCCTGGATGCTTTTAGAGAATTTAAACCAAGCAATTATGAGGACCAGGACATGCAAAGTCAATTTAAATATTAATAGGTTTGACAAAATCAAAGTAATTAACAAGAATTGTCTAAGGTTCCCTGTGGTGCTGAAAACAAAGAAAATGATAATTTCCCAAGAGAGGTATAGCTGGATCATCTGGTAGGTCTATTTAGAGCTTTCTGAAGAGCCTCCACACTGATTTCCATGTGACTGTACTAGTTTGCATTCCCACTATCAACAAATAAGTGTTAACATTCCTCATATCAACAGCAGCATTTGTTGCCATTTCTTTTTAGTCCTAGCCAATTTGACTCGAGTAAGAAACTACAGAGACACCTAATTGCTAGTCCATGTTCACTGCTGCTTATTTACAATATTCTGGAAATGGAAACATCTTAGATGTCCATCAACGTATGAATGTTTAAAAAGTGTGATATGTTAACACAATGAAATGCTATTCAACTATTATGAAAATTGAAGGCTCACAGGTAAATGGATGGATCTGGAAACATCTGAATGAGATCACAGAGCAAAAAAGGGCAAATGCCATGTTTTCTCCCAGCTATAGATGCTAACTCTGACTCTTAAAATGTGTGTTTCATTTAGAACATCCACAGAGGTCAAGAAATTAATAAGAGGCCAAGTGATGCGGTACTTTCAAGGAAAGAAAGAATATAATAATATAATGGAAAAAAGAACAATGGAACAGCAGGAAGTGGTAAATGAGGTGGGAAATGGGAGGGCAGGGTATAGGAGATACATGGAGAACAGCAAATACTAAGGGCCTTCTGGAAAAATCCTAAAAAACTACTACAAAAGCATTTTAAAATATAAGAATATAATATATAAAGAGTTTAAATTGAATTACCACATAATGGAGGAACCATTCCCCATCTAGATACCACAGGCAAACCAACAAAAGCCCAGTCTCAGAAGACTGAGGACATCACATAAACCACATGCAGAACACAGAAAACTCAGGCTGGCTCTGATCTACAAGATTCGTCCTTAATGGCTAGCTTTCATAATGCTTGAAGGGGTGAAGCACACTATCAAAGGAGAAAAATCATTCATCAAACTTATTTAGCTACGAATCTTATAAGGTACAATAACAACCAGCCTGGCAAGATATACCCACTGGAGCAAGCAATAGTATAGTACAAATATCATGGGAGTATCCAACAACTTTCTCATTGGATTTAAATTCACTCCACAAGATGGAACCTATACCCAGACTCATTGCTGGGGCTAAGAACGTGTGCCTAGACAGATCAAATTCCCTATAGGATAACCTTATTCTATTATTCTGCTAACTGGACATAGCATTGAGGCAACTCCCAATGGCTTGTTATCATCTAAATTGATGCATTAGTCAACCTCCATCAGAAAAATTCTTTGTGTAGTAAGTAAATGGTGATTAATGCAGAGGCTGACAACCAGACAAAGAATAAGAGACCATGTAGTTCTCAGCCCTAAAAGGAACATCAACATCACAGGCTCTCCCAAAATTCATGGATCATTGAGTACAATAGCCAGCAGTGCAGAGGAGGTAGATGACTATAAAGAGACAGATGCAGAGTGTTGTTAATTGATAGCTATCAGGAAAAGGAGAGTTATTTTCCCTCAAGAATGTAATCTCTAGTGAGTGGAAGACACTCTAGTGAATGTTCACATACCCAGGAGGTTGGGCTAGCACTAATTGGACTGGAGAGGTTTTTAAAAAATGAGCACACAAACTTGAAAGGGTGAGTATGGAATGGGAGGTAAATCTCTGGGGAGTTGGGGGAACAGGGCATAAATATGATCAAAATAAAATGTATACAATACTCAAATAATTAATAAAAATAAGTACAAAAGGAAATAGTAATTGCACAATCATTTTGCTGAACTATGATGTCTTTCCCTACTAAATCCAAGTTAATTTCTGGGCATCATTTTAAATTTATAATGGTGCAGTAAATCTCATTTCTGTCAAAATACATGGAGCTACCACCCAGCCATCGAGTTACTGGTATGTTTTCAGAAAGACATACATGAAAAGGTATTTACCAGTGTTAATTGTTGTTTCTGGGTGAAGAGCATTGAAGTGACTTCCTTAACTTTGCTTCTGTATTGCTTGATACTTACTTTACCGTAACAAACCACCACTTAGTGCAATAACTGAAGATATCTCATATAAAGGAACATAAGACTGAGGAACAAAACTGCTACAGCAATAACTTAACAATATATAAATGTAAAAATAATGCTTGAATTTGTATGTTAGCAAAATGTCATTCTCAATAATCCATAGGAAATGCTGGATTCTAGAACTAAGGCATTACTTATTTGGCCTCTCTAGCCACAATGAATGTAAGGAACAAAACAAACTTGATTTCTTTAACACTACTTTATAGAATGAACATCTAACAAATTTGGGATAGCTTTCCTCCATCCAAATTGGGGACAATTGTTTTTTTATTGTCATATATGTTAAGTAAGTTAAGATAGTTGACCAACATTTGAAATGTATACGTGTCTTCATCTATAAGTCAAAATATCAAATGGATTACAAAGTCCAAGACACCTTCTTTCCCTTTAAAATAGTGTTCTGCATCCCAGCAAGCAAGTGGGCTTCAGTCTCCACACTACATATTTCTAGCGACCAAGCAAAGATTTTTGCCTATGTATTTTTATTCGTTCATCTGCTAAATAATTTCTGTGGAGTCATCTAACTATGGGCAAATCACGAGAATTCAGCTCAAGGCACAATTATGCCCAATTTCATTAAATTACTTCTGGCAAATGGTGCTGGAGTTTTACAATAGTTTTCAAACATCTAATAAGTAATTGCGTGTAATTGTGCCATTGTCTGATAGTGAAATGAAAGAGCAGGCTCTGTGGAGCAGTGAACCCTCCATTTATGTTGTACTGCAAAGCTTTCTGGCCAAGAAATCCTTCCCAACTGTCATGCTGAGGAAATTGCAGGGTTTACTGCAGTGTAGGCTTTTAACTTATGAAGATGGACCAAGAGGCAAAAAGGAACAGAATTCTCCAAGTAAGTCCTGGCAGCCAAATTCTATGTCTCTTTTTACGTGACAGAATAATGCCCAGCCAACAGAGAAGGATCTACCATCTTCCTTAGAACATTAATTACTTAGCAGTCTTAATTTGAATTTCCTAAATTGGTACACTGAATGATGACTTGCTCACTATTTGGTGTGACTGGTAGACCTCAAGATCACTTTGCCTTACTGCCCCTTCTGAGGAAATGGAAGTGAAAAAAAGTCTAAGTCAAGCTGCTACTTTAAGTTATGTGTAAGCCCATTAGTTTTATCATTCATTGACTATTTATTGATCACTTCTGTATGCCAGACCATGGTCTCTAGGGAGATCACAACTGATAAGATAGACTGGTGATACAGTGATATAACAAATAGGTTCCTGGAATACAACCTCTAAAACTCTTGGAATATCTAAAATGATGAGTGTCTTCTGTATGGCAATGAGGTGGTTAATGGCCAGAGAGGTCTAGGTAGCTTCAGGAACCAGAAAGGCTACAGCACAGTTGGAAGTCTAGGACCTTCTGTTGTTCATGCAGGCTCCAGGCCAGGAAGGGAGGCTGAAGTTTAATTGATCATCATTTAGGCTCATAAAACTCCAAAAACACAGTTTGGAGAGATTCCAGATTGTCACATGCATACGGATCCCTGAAGGGTAGCACATTGGGAGAAGGCATGGAGGCTAAATGCTCTTCGCCTATATCTTGTCTTATGAATCTCTTCAAGTGGCTGTTAATCTATATCCTTCGTTAACATAATAAACTAGCAAACGTGTTTCCCTGAGTCCAGTAGCCTATCTTAACACATTAATCAAACACAATGAACAGGTAGTAGGAACTAAAACCTTATAGATTTTTATCAGGCACACAGACAAAAAAAATCTACTGTCTGAAATTGGCCTCTGAAATAAATGACAGAGTTATGAGACTGAGAAATTCACAATAAAGATAATCCTATCTCATGGTAGACTGCATCAAAATTGAATTACCTTATAGAAAACCCAGCCTGGTGTCCCATGGAGAACTGCTTGGTATATGAGGAAAAATTCTGTACATAAATCAAAGCTCAAAGATCAAGTACTCCATGTTAAGTGTTAACTGGCTCTGTAACAGAGAGGGGAAATATGGTTTGCCCACAGAAACCTACTTTCATAAATGTTACACTTTATTAAAGGTAAATAAAAAATAAGTTTTGATATAATGGCAATTTCTTTGTAGTAGTATAAGAAACACAGCAGGGTAAGGTGACTATAGAAAGATTGTGGTTGAAATAGAAGTGTGTAGAGATATTAACCATGTAAAAGATACAAAAGTGACTTCTTTCAATCTCTTTAAAAACAATAAGTTTTGCATTAAAATGTATCCTCTATGGTATACAGCTGGAGCTTCCAATTACATGTCTTTGATATCATTCAAAAAGATCCTGTCTTCAAAATAGTGTTACATTTTTTTAACCAAATACCTTTTCCAGTTCTGTACAGAAAAAAAGTTTTGTGACCAGTCATTCTCTTAAAAATCAGTTTGACAATTATGATTATGTCTTACTCAACTTGGTATCTGCTATAAATCGAACTGTATATTTCTCAGAAATATATACTAATTCAAACCCCTTGCTTCAGAATATGACTTTATGGGTTTAATCCAGTTAAAATGGGGTCATTAAAAAGAACCCATACCATTATGACTGGCATAAATCTATGAAAGAAAAGTTAGGATGCAATGACCTGCATATGGGGAGAACAACCTGTGAAAACAAGATTGGAGTGATCTATCCACAGGCCAAGCAGTAAGACACTCAGTCTGTGATACCTTGTTATGGCACTCCTAACACATTAATATGCCATCATTGTAAGAGTTTAGCATGAACATTGAATATTTGCATAATAAATAAATGAAATGCCTTATAAATAAACTTGTCTCTTTTAAAAACAAAAACACACTAATAAATATATTTGACCTCCATTTGTAGGAAGTATTTGGTTGGCCTTAAAAGCTTACATTATACTATTACAAATACATATTATGTGCCCATTATACATTTCAACATCAGAGGATGTATATAAATCCTTTGCGTTATTGGGAGAGAAGACAGGGAAATCAAACAGAAATTAATTCTTCTTAGATGATGTCACAAGTCAGACCACAAAGGGAACAAAGTCTCTGATGCTGTGGTGATTTGAATGAAAATGGCCTCCAAAGGGAGTGGCACTATTAGGTGTGTCCTTTTTGGAGTAGGTGTGATCTTATCAGAGGAAGTGTGTCACTGTAGGGCTGGGCATTAAAGTTTCCTATGCCCAAGATACTGTCCAGTCTCAGTTAAATTCCTGTTGCCTTTAAGTTAAGACGTGGGACTCGCAGCTCCATCTATGGCACTATGTCTGCTTGCACACCACCAGGTGCCTCCATGATGATAATGGACTGAACCTCTGAAACTATAAGTTTGCTATCTTGTAGGAGGAAACTTAGGACTTCGCCATTAGCCACGTGGCACTCTAGAGGCACATATGGATGTGGTAACGAAAGGGTGGAACCATGCCGCAAACCGCACCCACTTTGGGCATGACTAGAGACAGGGCGGTGAACTGTGCCACTAGCCAGGCCCACTTTTGGGCGTGGCTAGAGGCATGTATGGAGGTTCTTATAAAAGACTGCAGCAGAACCACATTTGCCCTCTTTTTTCGGCATTCCGGTTCAGTAGCGAAGGCTACTTGACTCATCTGGGATGCCCGTTTTCTCTTGTAAGTAATTTCTACAATAAACAGTCACCTATACCATCAACAAGTGTGCCATTTATCATTACAGCAACATTACCTCAATTAAAATGTTTTCCTACATAAGAGTTTCTGTGGTCATGATGTCTCAGCAACTGACAACCAAACTAAAACAGATGTCATTTTAAAATGAAACACAAGTAAACTTAGTCTGTAGCTCAGAATTGTTGGGTTGCCATTGGAACAAAATTCCTTTCCAACCCAGCAACCTTGCCAATATATATGGATGGATATCGATATATCTATGTATTGAGATTTACTGCTTCCTCATTAGTTAACTCTACCTTGAACATTAGTCAATATCAAATGTCTTGGGAAAAGCTCTATTCTTCAGTTGATCTTGTCAATTTCATAAATGGCAAACAATTCATTTTGTCATAGGACCAATCAGATCTTTCTAAGAATCAAAATTAGTAATCAAATATAAGTCCATCAGACTCTTGGGAACCAGTGGGATACAATATAGAAATCATGGTGTTTGGAGGCAAACAGAGCTGAATTTAAATCTAGCCTCTCTCTACAAATTACCAGTTGGGTGACTTTTAGGTAAATAATAAAACTATCCTATGCCCCTGCTTTATTTTGAATAGTGAAAATATTACAAGGAGTAACAAAGACTGCAGTAACAGTCAGGAGTTGTGAGAACTACCACCTTGGGAAACTCTAGTTCATTATTAAAGACTTTTTGAGACAGGGTCTCCCATAGCCCAGTCCTTCTCAGAATCTCTGCATAGCCAAGGATGGCCTGGAACTCCTGACCCTCCTGCTTCTTGCACTCAAGTTCTCAGATTGAAGGTGTGTACCACCATGCATGGCTTAGAAAATTCTTATATATAGTTTTTTGGGGGTCCACCTAAAGTACCTCTCTGGGAAAGGAAGTTTGATGATTTGACTGTGCATCTTAGCATTTAAAAGCTGAGCTGTCTCTCCACCAAAATTCCTCTCTGAACCTTTGCTTTATATCCATCAGAGTAATGAATGTTAGCCCTTCTGAAAACAAAACCTTGAACTTTCATTAGCATAATTTAATCATTTTTTCTTGTTCACTTCATGTCCGGATGTGGGTGAAAGGGTATCCAGGACTGCTCTCCTACAAATGATTGCTCTTAATATCTTGTGATGCTATTTTAAATATTGGTCTTTGAAATCTCCGTGAAAGGAAAAGGAAGCTATGCTTTATTATAAAAGAATTTTATTACCACTTCTAGAATTAATGTGTTGGCATTTTGTACACATTCCATTAGCCAGACCCAGTTACATAATTCCAAGATTGGGACATGTAATTCTTTTAAAATAAAAGCAGAAATGGAATATATTGACATATAAACATTTTCTGCAAAAATATTCTTTCATGTGAGGGTATTAGGCAATTTTGGAAGCTTAGATCATATCCCTGCCAATTTTATTTGTAATTTCACAAGTATATGTGGTTTCAGAAAAATATTTTTGATGTGTGTGCATGCATACATGTATGCACATATATGTGTATTTAAGAGTACATCTGTGCATAGTTTTGTAGAGTATGTTTTGTGTCATTATGATTCTGTATATGCATGCAGGTGCATGTTCATGTATGAATATGTGAATGGAGGCAATAACTAGACACTGATATTTTCTACTATGACTTAACACCTTATTTTTTCAGATGGGGTCTCTTACTGAATCCAACACACTTGGATGGCTAGAATGACTTGCAAGCACGTTCGGGAGCTCTACCTGTATTTGCACCCTTAACACTATATTTATGAACACACACTCAACTACATCCAAATTTTCCATGGGTGCTGGGGTTCCAGACTCAGGTTTTCATAACAGTATGATAGACACTGCATACTGAGACACCAATCCCCAATATTTTTATACTTTTATATAACTCATTTCCCAGAAAATACTTCTTAAATAACTGTTAAGACCAGTGGTCCTCAACTCATGGGTCTCAACCCCATTACTTTAAGACAATTATTTTATTATCTCTATGTACTAGTGGCTGACTTTGTGTGTCAACTTAACACAGGCTGGATTCATCAGAGGAAGGAGCCTCAATTGAGGAAATGCCTTCATGAGAACAAGTTGTAAGGCATTTTCTCATTTAGTGATCAATAATGGAAGGCCCAACCCATGGTGAGTGGTTCTATCCTGCATCCGAGAATGTAGCGAGGTGGTCGGGATAGATGACACAGAGACCGGTCGGTTGCTTTAAGAAAAACTTTATGCTTCCCCAGTCAGCTTAGGAGGAGATTCCAAGTCCGCTTAGGATAGAGAAGTCTCTCAGGAGAAGTCTCTCCAAGAAAAAAGAGCTTCCCTTTTTAAGGACTTCTGTCATCCATCTATATGCAATTCTTTCCAGACTTCTCACCCTCCTGGCTGGTGGTTTAATCTCCGGCCCCAGAATCAGGGAGACACAGCAGGGGAACAGGAAGAGGCATCTAGCCGTAGGGGGTGTGAAAGTCATGGTATCTCAGTGAGTGGGCCCTTATCTGAGCCCTATCAAGAGCTTTATAGCACTGAATT
The DNA here is from genome assembly GCF_017639785.1 of Mesocricetus auratus. Classification (NCBI taxonomy): domain Eukaryota; kingdom Metazoa; phylum Chordata; class Mammalia; order Rodentia; family Cricetidae; genus Mesocricetus; species Mesocricetus auratus. The sequence goes on along the minus strand of NW_024429188.1, from coordinate 107,439,030 downwards.
GTTTTCAGTAAACATTACACAGCTGCCTGCTCCCAGGCCGAAGGGGAAGTAGGTTTCTGCTCAAGGTCTGGTGTCCCCACACAGGCTGGATTCATCAGAGGAAGGAGCCTCAATTGAGGAAATGCCTTCATGAGAACAAGTTGTAAGGCATTTTCTCATTTAGTGATCAATAATGGAAGGCCCAACCCATGGTAAGTGGTTCTATCCCTGAGGTGATAGCCCTGGGTTCTATAAGAAAGCAGGCTGAGCAAGCCAGAATGAGCAAGCCAGTAAGCAGCATCCCCTATAGCATCTGCATTAGCTCCTTTCTCCAGGTTCCTGCACTGCTTGAGTACCTGTCCTGACTTCCTTCAGTATGACCAAAGTAAAGCCAAATCAACCCTTCCTCCCCAACTTACTTTATGGTCATAGTGTTTTTCATAGTGATATAAACCCTAACTAACACTCCAGTAGTCTAGTTTCAGAAAAGACTAGTCAAATATTCAGTGACAAAATAAATTGGTTTTCATGGGCCAAGTACAGTGGAATGGTACTCAGCTAGATTGAGGTTCATATCACTCCAGTCCAAGAAACAGAGTCTCCATACCCCCAAGTGTTCCATAAGTGAGTACATAGCAGTTAGGAATAGTACTACATCAATACATAGTCAATATGATTTTTTAAAAGTCATAATATGGCTAGATAGAGATCTTTAGAAACTGAAAATAAGATTTGATATAGCGCATGTCTCATAGTATTTTTTAGGAAGTGCTACTATAGACAGATTTCTTCATTACCAGCTTATAGCCTAATCAAGAAGAATGCTGCTTTTTGTTCAAATGATATAAAAGAATTTCCTCCTTCATTTTAATCTGAAGAGGGAGATTAGCATATGACAAGATTTGGGATATAGAATTCTCAGTTTTTGATGAGGAACCTGAAGAGGTAGGAGATAACATGAATACCAGAGATAAAATTCTGTAGCAAGTAACAATGAAGACACCTTACATTTAGTAAACATTGTTGTGATGAGACAAGAGGGTCCCCTTAACAATCCAGGGAAAGATATTCTATATATAAAGGAAAACCTAAAGACTTCTTTGCATAATGTTCTGTGGCTCCTGAGAGAAAATTACTTCTCACTGTACACACACAGAAATAAGTTTTAATGAATAAATGACTGAGGAAAAGTCATATGATTGAGATGCCATCCACATGGAAGACAAAAAGAGCAAAAACGAGAACAGTGAATGAGAAGAGATAAGTAGCCTCTATTTTTTAAGTGTTGGAAAATGATTCTTTTATTTACACTTGAAAACCCCTAAAAATTGCTCAGTGTTCATATTATGCAGTTCATATAGTAATGACAATCCACACCTTTTCTACGCAAGTTTTCCATGAATATTAAAGTCATGCTTTATCTCTAAGGTCAATTTTATTATGCTAGATTAAAAGAAGTTTGAATAAACAAAGCCAGAGAGCAAATCTTCCACATAACATCAGTCAAACCCTGCTGACTGTCAAGAAAGACCGATTAACCTATTTTCTCTGTTTTCACTACGACCAGGAATGGAGCGATTCATCTATCATAAGAAAGCCGATTTTCAGGATATGGCCAGCTACATAACAAATAGATTACAATTTACTAGTCTTTTTTTAATATTGCATGTCCAAAATTGTGTATTAATGTACACTTAAAGCAAGAGATCATCCTTCTAGGAAAGCCACATTGACAAAAGAGGAAAAGCTATGTTCAAGGCTATTCATACAGCATTATTTATAAAAGAAAAAAATTGGTCATGCTGAAAACATTCACAAACAAGTGACTGCTTAAATTAATTAAAACATTTATATAAAATGAATAAACATGTATAGAATAGCAATGTTTATATGATAAAAGAAACATTTTATCAAACAAAAAGTCAAGGAAGAGGTCAAAGGTGACAGAGGTCATATCCTAATACTGAGGAACTAACTTTAAGAAGTTTCTTTTGACCAAAGATAGAAAAATTAGCAGATGAATGAGAATAGGTTAAAATGCAAGAAATATGCTCAGACCCTTGGATTCATAGTAGAAGTTCAAAAATAGTCACTCTTCATCATTGGAAGATTGTAGGAAAGTAACATGAGCTAATGTATATATTTGAAGTAAAAAGAAAATTCAGAGGTAAATATAAAACAAGGTCTAAGTCTATCTCAGGACTTTTCTATAGCTTCAACAAAACACCATTGCCACAGCAAATTATTAAAGAAAGCATTTAATTTGAGGGATTAAGGTTCTAGTGGGTTACCGTCCACAACCATCATGGCAGCATGGTAAGCAGGCATGTTGCTGGAGCAATAACTGAGAGCTAACATCTTGAGACAATAACTACTAAGCAGAAAGAGAGCTAACTGGGAAAGGCATGGGCTTTTGAAATCTCAGAGCCCACCCCCAGTGATACACCACCTAATCCTTCCCAAACAAATGGTTCCACCAACTGAAGACCAAACATTCAAATTGTATGAGCCTATTCTTATTCAAACCACCACAAAGGAAGAAAGTAATGAGAAGGATGAAGCAGAAACAAATACTCTGTGTTTTAATATACCTTGACTTACAGCTTTTATTGTGCATAATTAGTGTATATAATTTTAAAGAGTTAAATCCAAGTAAGCCAGTCTCTTACTTGTTGAAAGTTGAAAGTAAAATGAAGTATTTGCTTTGGTTCTTATCATATTTAACTTGTTTTAGTTTAGATTAACCTAGATAACTACATTTATGAATATAGTATATTGTGATATTTCAATACTTGCATAAAGTAATACTAAACAAATCAAAACAATTATCATCTATCTCCCTTAATTTTTATACTTAGAACCCTCAACTCTTCTTTTTATTATATATACAGTGAGTTATTGTGAACTATATCCATCCTACATGCTGACATTATTACTGTTTTTTTATTCAAAGCCCTCGATTTAAATTGGCCAAAGATAGAAATATTGGGGCATCAATTAGAATGATTTTAATGACTTAAAATACATGAAATATGTTAAAATTTTCTCATAGTAAAACTTAGAAATATCCAAAAATTAAGAAAAAATGGGAATACTGGGATGTATAAAATATATATGGATTAATTATAGTCTTTTATCATTTATTACCATTAAGCAAATAAAAATATAGCACAAAATTTGAACATTATTAAAATGCATGCACACAAACATAATTCAAACACGTTGCCACATATAATTGAAATAAGTATAAAAATATATGAAGACAGCATTAAAATATAATTTCTTTTTTTAAATATACTTTTTTTAAAGTTAAATTTAAATTAGAAACAAGATTGCTTCACATGTCAATTCCAGGTCCCTCTCTATTTCCCTCCTCTCCTCCCATGCCCTCCCACCAACCCCCCCCATTATCCCCTCATTTCCCCAGGGAGGGTGAGGCCCTCCATGGGGGTGTCCATAGTCTGTCATTTCATCCAGGGCAGGGCCTAGGCCCTCCCCCAAGAGTGGGATGGGAGTCCAAAGTCCATTTGTATACCTGGGATAAATACTGATCTACTACCCAAGGCTCAATAGATTACCTAGACCTCCTCACTGATACCCACATTAAGGGGGTCTTGATCAGTTCCATGCTGGATTCCTAGGCATCAGTCTGGGATTCAAGAGCTAACCCTTGTCAGGTCAGCTGTTTCTAGGGGTTAAACCAGCCCAGTCTTAACACCTTTGGTCATCAGTCCTCCCTCTCTGTCACTGGATTTCTTGAGTTCAGCTCAGTGCTTAGCCATGGGAGTCTGCCTCTGCTTCCATCAGCCACTGAATGAAGGTTCTGTTTCCCAGACTCTCTGGCCATGGGATAGTAGGCTGGCACTTCCCAGATCTATGTCTAAAATCCACATATGAGAGAGTACATACCATGTTTCTCTTTTTGTGACTGGGTTACCTTGCTCAGAATGGTTTCTTCTAGTGCCATCCATTTGCCTGTAAATTTCAGGATTCCATTGTTTTTTTCTGCTGAATAGTACTCCATTGTGTAAATGTATCACATTTTCTCTATCCACTCTTCGGTTGAGGGGCATCTAGGTTGCTTCCAAGTTCTGGTTATTACAAATAATGCTGCTATGACCATAGTGGAAGAGACATCCTTGTTGTATGAATGGGCATCTTTTGGATATATGCCTAAGAGTGGAGTTACTGGGTCTTGTGGTAGGTTTATTCCCATTTTTCTGAGGAATCTCCATACTGATTTCCAAAGTGGCTGTACAAGTTGACACTCCCACCAGCAGTGGAGTAGTGTTCCCCTCTCTCCTCATCCTCTTCAGCATAAACTGTCATTGGTGTTTTTGATTTTAGCCATTCTGACATGAGTGAGATGGTATCTCAGAGTTGTTTTGATTTGCATTTCCCAGATGACTAAGCATGTTGAGCACTTTCTCAAGTGCCTCTCAGCCATTTTAGACTCCTCTATTGAAAATTCTCTATTTAGTTCTGTTGCCCACTTTTTAATTGGATCCTTTGGTGTTTTGGAAACATGCTTCTTGAGTTCTTTGTAAATTTTGGAGATCAGCCCTCTGTCAGATGTGGGGTTAGTGACTATTTTTTCCCATTCTGTGGGCTGCCTTTTTGTCTTGCTGACTGTGTCCTTTGCCTTACAGAAGCTTCTCAGTTTCAGGAGGTCCCATTTATTAATTGTGGATCTAATTGTCTGTGCTACTGGTGTTATGTTCAGGAAGCTGTCTCCTGTACCAATTCGTTCAAGGGTACCACCCACCTTTCTCTTCTAAGAGGTTCAGTGTGGCTGGATTTATGTTGAGGTATTTGATCCATTTGTGCATGGCGATAAGACATGGATCGATCCGCATTCTTCTACAGGCCAGCATCCAGTTATGCTAGCACCATTTGTTAAAGATGCTTTCTTTTTTCCATTGTATATTTTTAGCTTCTTTGTCAAAGATCAGATGTTCATACATGTGTGGGTTAATATCAGGGTTTTCAATTCAATTCCATTGGTCTATCTGTCTATTTTTTACCAATACCAAGCTGTTTTCAGGACTATAGCTCTATAATAGAGTTTGAAGTCAGGGATGGTGATGCCTCCGGAGGTTTCCTTGTTGATCAGGGTTGTTTTGGCTATCCTGGGTCTTTTGTTTTTCCATACAAAATTGATTATTGTTCTTTCAAGGTCGGTGAAGAATTGTTCTGGGATTTTAATGGGGGATTGCATTGAATCTGTAGATTGCTTTTGGCAGGATTGCCATTTTTACTACATTGATCCTACCTATCCAAGAGCATGGGAGATCTTTCCATTTTCTGAGGGCTTCTTTAATTTCTTTCTTTAAAGACTCAAAGTTCTTGCAATACAGGTCTTTCACTTGTTTGGTTAGCATTACCCCAAGGTATTTTATGTTGTCTGTGGCAATTGTAAAGGGTGATGTTTCTCTAATTTCTTTCTTAGCCCTTTTATTATCTGTATATAGTAGGGCTACTGATTTTCTTGAGTTGATCTTGTAGCCTGCCACTTTGCTGAAAGTGTTAATCAGCTGTAAGAGTTCCCTGGTAGAGTTCTTTGGGTCAATTATGTAAACTATCATATCGTCTGCAAATAGTGAAAGTTTGACCACTTCCTTAGCAATTTGTATCCCCTTCATCTCCTTTTGTTGTCGTATGGCTCTGGCTAGAACTTCAAGTACAATATTGAAAAGGTATGGAGAGAGTGGAAAGCCTTGTCTTGTTCCTGATTTTAGCAGAATTGCATTGAGTTTCTGTCCATTTAGTTTGATGTTGGCTGTTGGTTTGCTGTATATGGCTTTTATTATGTTCCTGTTATCCCAGATCTCTCCAAGACCTTTATCATGAAGGGGTGTTGGATTTTGTCAAAGGCTTTTTCAGCATCTAGTGAGATGATCATGTGATTTTTGATTCTCAGCTTTTTTATATGGTGGATTACGTTGATGGATTTTCATATGTTGAACCATCCCTGCATCTCTGGCATGAAACCTACATGATCATGGTGAATGATTGTTTTGATGAAATCACAATTTCTTAAATTTAACTACAGGATATAATATACTATTGCAATAACTTCATACTCACTTCCTATTCCTATCGAAGTGAATTGACATGTTTTGGTTATCTGCTTAAAATGCTTTCTGTCATTGTTTCTGTGTGAGCAGTTTATCTTTCTGAGTATCACAGGACAAACAGACCTTGCATCATTCCCATAGTTTTTCTATAAATATGTATAACATAGAATACATATAACATAGCAAGTGAAAAAAATCTCTTAATTGATCATGCTATTGACAAGGCTTCTGGGAAACAGGAGGCTGTTTTTGTTAAACTGATAGTTATATGCAGTGATCAAACAGAATATGCAAAGAATGGCCCCCAGAGAACTCTAAACAGCCTCCCTGCTCATAGCTGAACTACTTGCCACTAGCCCTCCCCAACCACCAAGAGCACAACCACAAGCATCTAGTAGGATGCCTAGCTGTTACAGTACCATTAGTGTTGAAGATGCCAAGGTCAGGCCTCACCTTTGTAGTACCTGTTGAGAAGGACATAATTAACAATGAGAACGGTACTAGGAAAAATAAATTGGTTCACCATAAGAAATAGACATACTTTTGTCAATAGACATGGAGATAAGCAAGATTTATTTGTACATTACTTTTCCATAAAAGAAGAATGGCCATAAGAAATATTTTTGCAATGTGAGACAGGACAGTACAGAGTTAAGTGCAGTTTCAGAGAAAAAGATATGGAGGTAGTAAATGTTATAGACCCTGGTGGATTTTCAATTCAAGACAGTAAAACTGCAACAGGCAACAACCATTATAAATTCTATCTACCACCTAGTTGTCCTCCAGGCAATTATCAGCAGAATTACCAGAACAGTGAGAGTGACAAAGGAATAGGGACTGCGTAGCATACCAAAGGCCAGGTCCAAAAGTTCTGCGCCTCTCAAGGATAAAGGTCCTCTGCCTTGCTACATGCAGAGGCCCTCTGGAAATCCACCACAGTGTCGCAAACCTCCTCTTTAAGGAACAGTGATGGAGGATACTGATATCTGTCATACAAAAATATGAGGCAGCTAAGTGAGACAGGATATGCATTGATATTATAGATGACTATTCTTTGGGGGTTCTTCTGGCTCCTCAGACAGCTGAAAAGTGAAGAAATGAAAAATATGAGGAAAATAAAAAGATATGAGACCCAAGCTTAGTAGCAACCTTAAACACTATTGAAACTTCAATTACCAATACAGATACCTAGAAATCCTAAAACCATAAAATGGTCAAGGGACAAATCAGCCAAACCAACACACACACACACACACACACACACACACACACACACACACACACAGATTGAGCAGGACAAAAACAAGTAAGTACCAGCCACCATCTAGTCTCAACAAGAAAAGGTTTCCATACATGGAAAGAAAAAGAAAAACAGAAGGGATTATACATATTTACAAAATATCTGGAAAATAAAAGAAATAGCTATGTGGTGGTGGTGTGGCACACGTCTTTAATCCCCAGAACTTGGGAGGCAGAGGCAGGCGGCTATCTGTGAATTTGAGGCCATCCTGGTCTACAGAGTGAGTTCCAGGACAGCTTCCAAAGATATAGAGAAACCTTGTCTCGAAAAAGAAAAAGACAGAAGCATAGTAAAAAAATTGAATAAGGAACACATAATTAAATGATTAACGATTTATAAAGTTTCATAGAAAATAAATTGTTTCAATTATGAAGTATTCCCAAAGTGATGCATTAATACAACATCTGTGAAACTCCTTTGTAACCAGTCAGTACTGTGCTGCATGATAAGAAAATAAAAAACACAATCCCTGCCGTACAATATGAGAATAAAACAATGGACAGGTAAATAAGCCCCCAAACATGAAACTACTCACTGTGAAAATTCATGTATATGCCAAACAATGGCAACTCCAGGGGCTCTTGTTTTTCATAGTCCCAACAGGAATTGTTGTCATGAGCAAACTCACCATTACACAGAACAAGTATCTGAAACACATGTATGTCAGTAAGCAACGAACACTAGAATAACTCATATGTGGATCAAAGAGAAATGAAATCCAGGCTGCCCGACTATAGCTCCTATGACAGCTTGAGAAGGAAAACAAGGAAATTATCAGGAGAATGATGGAGATGCCAACATTTCTGCTACGAATAGCATTTCTGAGCTCCTGACATGTATGCTTAGCAATACGGAATTAGACAGAGCTAATTCCATTCGTGCTTGTAACAAGTGACCTTCCAAAGAGTAGATAAGGTTAGAAAGCATGTAGACAAACGGAGAATAGTAAAGAGGAAGATTACCTAAGCAATAGGCCAGATACCAAGAACATGATTGAAATTCATTTCCGAAGTCGCTCCAGAAAATGCTCACTAATCAGTCTTCCAGGAGGGCCGGTGCCAATTGGCATGAATGTCAGAAAAGCCTGCCCACATCAATACAATCAGGGTTTGACAAGAGACATCAGATTTTGCCAGTGCCTAAGCAAACAAGCTGCAGAATTAATAAGCATCATCTTAGGAAAATGCTAGCTGACTTTTATAAGTGATGATAATTTGTGAAATCACAGAGAATTTGCAAAGAATCAATAATGACCTGTTATTATTCTCATAAGAAAATAAATTTTTAAAGTTACATTGACCTTAGAGGAAAATGCCCTTTTACTTTAAAAATCTCATACAGAAGTAAAAAAAAAATCAAGTGTTTTTGAAGTATGTTTTCCAACGAATACAAATTCAGCCAGAGCTTTCTTCCTGATAAGACTCTAGACAGAATCTGAAGAACTAGAGAGATAAGAAAATATATTTGATTAACCTGAGAGCAAACCCTAAACTATCTCTGTAAGTACAGAGCATACAACTTTTAAAAGAGAAACTCATACACCTACGGGGGTAAGAAGAAAAGCTGCCAAAGGAGGCTTAAGTGTGCTTTTAAGAAGTGCTTACAGAGCCGGGCGTTGGTGGCGCACGCCTTTAATCCCAGCACTCGGGAGGCAGAGGCAGGCGGATTTCTGTGAGTTCGAGGCCAGCCTGGTCTACCGGGCGAGTTCCAGGACAGCCTCCAAAACAATACAGAGAAACCCTGTCTCGAAAAACCAAAAAAATAAAAAAGTGCTTACAGCACCCCTTTCCAACTCTCCCAGGAAACTGTAACCTGAATTGACAGGTAGGGTGTGGGGGATCATACATTGAAATGTGTAAGCATCCTCCTTAAAATGCCTAGACTTTTTTTCTGTTCTACTGAAAATTATGAAATGCCTATAATTAACACTATTTTACAACTCCTATATATACATATATATGTATATGTACATATATATACACATATATATACATATATATATATATATAATTAAAATGCCGCATAGGCTGGAATTTTGTAGAGGTTCTATTCTTGAGCAGATGCTACCCATTGCTCACACCTGAAAAGGACATTGTTGGCCTTTTCTTTTGCAATATTACTATTCTTAGCATAATTCCCCTGGCCTTGCTGAGAAAGGAATAAAAGGGCTAGAAGCCAGTGATTTCTCACCAGGAATAGACTGCAGGGTTGGAGAGAACAGGGTAATTATCTTTAGTAATGAAATTCTGTTTTGATAAGGCCATGGGGGAGGGGGCAATGTGGCAGGATAAATGGGTCAATTCATTTATTTCAGTTTCCCTTATTCAGCAGCCTTTTGGATCTTCTAACCCCGGAGAATAGAAGCCCTGACAATGCATGGGTCAGCAGAGCATATGCTGTTTAAGTAGGACCTATCAATGCTTTGCAATATGGCCAGGCTTCAAAAACACAAAGACAAAAAAAAGAAAGTGCCTTTCCTACAAAGATATCAACAGTTCCGTCTCCACCATCAGCTGCTCCAGTTGCTCTGTGTCTCAGTGTCTGCCTTTCACCAGCTAACCACTTCTATTGCAGAGCTGCTCTACAGATCCTGTAATCCCTCAGAAAATTTCACGTTTCCCTGAGCTCCAAATAGTTTTCCTAGCACCTGCCAAAGTTGGTGGATGAAGACTTTCAAAATTGCAAGTATCCTGATGAACTAGAGCAATTGTCTGTACTATACAAAGTTTGATACACTCAGGAAGAGTAGAGTACATCTCCCACAAACTAATTAATGTGCCAAGTAAGGCAGATTGGCAGCTGTTCCCTTCTCATTAATTGGCTTTCTACTTGTAAACGTTTTGATCTTTGTAAAAGTCTCAGATCACGACATTCTGGTTACCAATTCCTTGTCTTATATCAAGAGAGAGGACTGGATAACCTGCAACCTGGAGTTCCCTATCAGGAAAGCACTGACAGCCTGTTCTCAGACTCCTCCTTTGCAAATCTACTCATAGTGTCTGAACCCCAAAACTAAAAGTAATAAAACCACAAGTTCTATTGTATATACAATCTACTGCAGGGAAGAGCTATGATTGTAGTACTCCTCTGTTAAAGAAAGGGCAAATGACAACTTGTCATAATAATTTTTATACCACTGACAACTGTTATTCTGGGGCTATGTACTGACTTTCTGGCCCTATCTATAACTGAAGCCTAAACCATAGGAACAATTTACTTGGGTTTTTTCCCAGTCCCTAGCCTTTTAAACTTCTAGTAACTTCAGTTTCATTTTTCCATTGTCTGGGTGAATAGTATCATGTTTGGGCCAGTCCACACTAATCTTACTATACACCTTTGGTATTTTCTATGGAATTGGCTTTTTTTATATTCTTTGCCAAATTCTTTCTTAGGTTGGGAATTTTCCTGATTTTCACATTTAAATCCCTTCTAGTCATAGACTCTTCTTTTAATTCATTTTTCCTTCTTGTAGCCAAAAGAAGTTATGACAAGACTTCACATTTTGCATAGAGATTTTTTGATCAAATATTCTATTTCATCATTCACAAGCTCTAAACAACAGTATAATTTGCCCAAGTTCTGTTTGATATTCTTATATGTATAGTTTTTATTCCTGTTTCCAATAACATGGTCCTTATTTTATAAAAGATAGTATGACAGTGACCTTTACCATCCACTTTTCTACTGATATGATGACCATGAACACTTATGTATTCTCTACAAAGATAGAGGCATTTTTACAACCCTCACCAGAACCATCTTGTACAGTCTGCTCATGACAGCAACAGCATGTTTTTTTCTTTCCTGTCTGTTTTTGCAGTCTCCTCTGTCTACTATACTCTTTCAAAGCAATATTTCAGTCTTAGCTATTTGTTATAGTCCTTGGTAACAGTGACTACCATTATCAGTTCAGATAATAACAAGGTACCTTAAGTTTGGGCATTTATAAGTGGCAGAAACTTATTTCACATAGTAGTTTTAGAAATTGGAAAATCCAAGACCAAGATGGCAGAAGATTTGGTCATTTTTAGTGACTATAAGATACAAAAGATGAGAAAAAACAACCTTATATCACATAACATTGGAAGTTGTATTACAGCAGGGATATAGCTGATGCAACTTAATAGTTGAGTACTTACATGTACTGAGTCCTAGGTTCAATCACCACTAATGCCACAAAACAGAAGTATAGAAATTTCTCTTATAAGTTATGATTGTTGCTAACTGAATTTCCCAAATCAGAGATTCATTCTGCAAATTTGTTTAGTTTGCATTTCGAGGATCCTATTTCAGAAGCCCTCATGCCAATATGAGCTATACGCCTCCAGATTAAGTGTTCTTATTCTACTCGAAAGGGTTATCCAGATAGGGTAATGATATAAGTCTTAAATATTTCCCACAGGCTTGTGCTTTGAATGTTTGGTCCTAATATTATAGCAGTGGAGACTGTGGAGCCTTTAAGAAGTATAAACCTGATAGAAGGAGATCACAGCGGCCTTGGTTTATATCTAGTTCTTTTGCCTGGTATATACCATGTGAATAAGCCACTACAACATGTTCCTACAGGCACAGAACTCTTCCGCCATGCTTTCCCCACTATAATGGACAGAAATCTCTCCAAAATCAAGAGTTAAAATGATCATTTCTTACCATAAATTGTTTTCATTGGTCATTTTGTCATTATGATGAGAAGAATAACAAACTTGTGTTGGTTATAATGCTCTCCTTATACAAAATCCCCCAAAGGGTTCTGGAGGCAGAACAAAACATCCAGCATCACCACCATTCCTGTCTTGCCCTTCAACCCTTCAGGAGAGAGGTGAGGGCTGTGGGCTATTGCAGCCCACCATTCCCTCTTTGAGACCCCTGATCTGCGGCCACCAGATCCTTCCTACCACAGAATCCCCCAGAGGTAACTGGAGGCAGAACAAAGATTCCAGCATCGCTGCCATTCCTGTCTTGCCCTTCTACCCTCTGGGAAAGAGGAAAGGGAAAGGCACTACCTGTACTCACTGAAAGAAGAGATTAGAAGACAACAGTATAAGAACACATCCAACAACAAAAAGACTTATATGACACCACCAGAGTTTAGGGATTCTACACCAGCAAGACCTGAACATCCCAATGCAGATGAAGCAGAAGAGAATGACCATAAAAATGACTTTATGAAAATGATAGAGGCACTCAAAGAGGAAATGAGAAGATCCTTTAAAGAAATGGAAGAGAAAACAAACAAAAAATTGGAAGAAATAGAGGAATAACCCACCCAAAAATGCAAGAAATCAACAATTCTCTTAAAGAAAAGAAGGAAAATTTAAAAAGCCAATCGAACAGATGAAGGAATCAATTCAAACAGTTCAAGATGTGAAAACTGAAATAAAGAAAACAAAGAAACACAAACTGAGAGAATGCTGGAAATAGAAAATCTGGGTAAATTATCAGGAACTACAGACATAAGCATAACCAACAGAATACAAGAATGGAAGACAGAATCTCAAGTGCTGAAGATAAACTAGATGAAATGAATTTATCTATCAAAGAAAATCTCAAATCCAACATATCCTTAACACAAAATATCCAGGAAATATGGGACACCGTGAAAAGACAAACCTAAATAATAGGTATAGAAGAAGGCAAAGAAGCCCAGCTCAAAGGTACAGAAAACATATTCAACAAAATCAAAGAAGAAAATTTGCCCAACCTGAAGAAGGACATGCCTATGAAAGTATAAGAAGAATACAGAACACCAAATAGACTGGACCAAAAAAAATGTACCCTCACCACATAATAATCGAAACACCAAACATACAGAATAAAGAAAGACTGGTAAGAGCACCAAAAGAAAAGGACCAAGTAACACATAAAGGGAGGCCTGTCAGAATTACACCCGACTTCTCAATGGAAACTCTGAAAGCCAGAAGGTCCTGGATAGATGTTCTACAAACACTAAGAGACCACAGGTGCCAGCCCAGACTACTATACCAAGAAAAACACCCAACCACTGTAAATAGAGAAAACAAGATATTCCATGACAAAACCAGATGTACCAAATACAGATCCACAAATCCTGCCCTACAGAAAGTACTGAAATGAAAACTCGAACTCAAGGAAGTTAACTACACTCACAAAACATAGGCAATAGATAATCCACTTTACCAAAAGCCATAAAATGGGGGGGGGGGGGGAATCAGACATAATACCAGCACCAGAAACAAATCCAAAACAAACAAGAACCAACAATCAATGGTCATTAATATCCCTCAGTATCAATGGTCTTAACTTACCTATAGAAAGACACAGCCTAACAAAAAAGATACAAAGACAGAATCAATCCTTCTGCTACATACAATAAATACACCTCAATTTCAAAGACAGATGTTACCTCATAGTTAAGGCTTGGGAAAAGATTTTCCAAACAAAGGGCCCTAAGAAGCAAGCTGATATAACTATTCTAATAGCTAACAAATTATACTTCAAACTAAAATCCATCAAAAAGATGAAGAAGGTCATTTCATATTCTTAATAGGAAAAAACATCAAGATAAAGTCTCAATTCTGATCATCTATGCCCCAAATACAAAGGCACCCATATTCATTAAAGAAACATAACTAAAATTCAAATCACACATAATACCTCACACACTTATAGTGGGAAACTTCAACACCCTACTCTCATCACGAGACAGGACTACCAGATAGAAACTTAACAAAGAAACAAAGGAACTAACAGAAGTTATGGGCCAATTGGGTTTTACAGACATCTATACAACATTCCATCCAAACACCAAAGAATATACCTTCTTCTGAGTGCCACATGGAACCTTCTCTAAAATCAATCACATACTCAGAAATAAAGCAAACCTCAACAGATACAAAAAATGGAATAAACCCCTATATCTTATCAGATCACCATTACTTAAAATGAGAATTCAGCAGCAACAACAACAACACAAATGCAGAAACCCTAAAAACTCATGGAAATTGAACAATGCTGAACTTCATCACTCCCGGATAAATGAAGAAATAAAGAAAGAAATCAAAACACTCTAGAAATCAATGAAAATGAAAGCACAACATACCCAAACCTATAGGACACTCTGAAAGCAGTGATAAGAGGAAACTTCATAGTACTAAGTTCCCACATGAAGAAACTGGAGAACAATTTCACTAGAGAATTAACAGCACAACTGAAAGCTCTAAAACATAAAGAAGCAAACTCACCAAGGAAGAGCCGATGCCAGGAAATCATCAAATTGAGGGCTGAAATCAATAAAAGAGAAACAAAGAAAACAATACAAAGAATCAATGAAACAAAGAGTTGGTTCTTTGACAAAATCAACAAGATATTCAAACCTTTATCCAACCTAACCAAAAGGCAGAAGAAATTAACAAAATCAGAAATAAAAAGGGGGTCATAACAATGAACACTGAGGAAATTCAGAGAATCATTAGGTCATACTTTGAAAGCCTGTATTCCATAAAATTGGAAAATATAAAAGAAATGGATAATTTTCTGGATAGATACCACTTCTCAAAATTAAATCAAGAAGAGATAAGCAATTTAAATAGACCTATAACAACTATTGAAATAGAAACAGTCATTAATAGTCTCACAAAATAAAATTCAGTGCAGAATTCTACCATAAATTCAAAGAAGAGATAATAGCAATACTTCTCAAATTGTTACACACAATAGAAGCAGAAGGGTCAGTGCCAAACTCTTTTTACGAGACTACAGTTGCCTTGGTATCCAAACCACACAAAGACACAATTAAGACAGAGATCTACAGATCAATCTCCATCATGAGCAAAAATACTCAATAAAATACTGGCAAATCAAATACAAGAATATATCAGAAAAACCATCCACCATGATCAAGTAGACTTCATCCCAAAGATGCAGGAATGCTTCAAAATATGAAAATCCATCAATGTAATCCACCACATAAATAAACTCAAAAAGAATAACCATATGATCATCTCACTAGATTTTGAAATAGCCTTTGAAAAAAATCAAATACATCTTCATGATAAAGGTCTTGGAGAGATCAGGGACAACAAGAACATACTTAAACATAATAATGGCAACATACAGCAAACTAACAGCCAACATCAAACTAAATGGAGAGAAACTCAATGTGTTTCCTCTAAAATCAGGAACAAGACAATGTTGTCCACTCTCTCCATATCTCTTCAATATTGTACTTGAAGTCCTTGCTAGAACAACAAGACAACAAAAGGAGATCAAGGGAATACAAATTGGAAAGGAAGAAGTCAAACTTTCACTATTTGTAGATGATATGATAATGTATATAAGTGACCCAAAAAACTCTACCAGGGAACTCCTACAGCTGATAAACACCTTCAGCAAAGTGGCAGGATACAAGATTAACTAAAAAAAATTCTGTAGGCCTACTATAAATAGATAATAAAGAAGCTGAGAAAGAAATCAGAGAAACATAACCCATTACAATAGCCACAAAAAACATAAAATATCCTGGGGGTAACTCAACCAATCAGGTGAAAGACCTGTATGACAAGAATTTTGAATCATCAAAGAAATAAATTGAAGAAGATACCAGAAAATGGAAATATCTCACTTGCTCTTGGATAGGTAGGATCAACACAGTAAAAATGGCAATCTTGCCAGAAAAGCAATGTATAGATTCAATGCAATCCGCATCAAATTACCAGCACAGTTCTTCACAGACTTTGAAAGAAAAACACTCAACTTTATTCAGAAAAACAAAAGACCCCGGATAGCCAAAACAACCCTGTACAACGAAGTAACTTCTGGAGTTATCACCATCCCTGACTTCAAGTTCTGCTATAGAGCTATAGTAATGAAAACAGTTTGGTACTGGTACAAAAACAGACAGGTAGACCAACAGAATCTAATTGAAAACCCCGATATTAACCCACACATCAATGAACACCTGATTGTTGACAAAGAATCCAAAACTATACAGTGGAAAACAGAAAGCACCTTCAACAAACGGTGCTGGCATAACTGGATGGGGACATATAGAAGACTGCAGATAGATCCATATCTACCGCCATGCATAAAATTTAAATCCAAATGGATCAAAGACCTCAACATAAATCCAGCCACACTGGACCTCTTAGAAGAGAAAGTGGGAGGTACCCTTGAACAAATTGGCACAGGAGCCTGTTTCCTGAACATAACACCAGTAGCACAGACACTGAGAACAACATTTAATAAGTGGGACCGTCTAAAACTGAGAAGGTTCTGTAAGGCAGTATGAGAGAATATCTTCACCAACCCCACATCTGACAGAGAGCTGATTTCCAAAGTATACAAAGAACTCAAGAAACTAGTCACCAAAACACCAGATAATTCAATTAAAAAGTAGGGTACAGTGCTAAACAGAAAATTCTCAAAAGAGGAATCTAAAATGGCTGAAGGACACTTAAGAAATTGCACAACATTCCTAGCCACCAGCAAAATGCAAATCAAAACAACTTTGAGATACCATCTTGCTCCTGTCAGAATGGCTAAAATAAAAAACACCAATGACAATTTATGCTGGAGATGATGTGGAGAAAGGGGAATGCTCCTCCACTGCTAGTGAGCATGCAAACCAGTACAGCCACTTTGGAATTAAGTATGTAGGTTTCTCCGGAAAATGGGAATCAGTCTACTTCTAGATCCAGGAATTCCATTCTTAGGCATATACCCAAAGGATGAATATTCATACAACAAGGACATCTGTTCAACTATGTTCATAGCAGCACTATTTGTAACAGCCAGAACCTGGAAGCAACCTAGATGCCCCTCAACCGAAGAATAGATAAAGAAATATGGTACATTTACACAATGGAGTATTACTCAGTACAAAAAAAAAACCAATGAAATCTTGAAACTCGCTGGCAAATGGATGAAAGTAGAAGAAACCATCCTGAATGAGGTAACCCAGTCACAGAAAGACAAACTTGGTATGTATCCACCCATATATGGATTTTAGACATACAGCAAAGATTTGTCAGACTATAATCCACACCTCCAGAGAAACTAGGAAACAAAGAGTACACTAAGAGAGGCATACATGTGAAGGGGAAAAGAACAAGATCTCCTGAGCAAATTGAGAGAATGTGGGGAGGAGAGAGGGAGTTATGAGAAAGAGAAGGGGAGAAGAGGAGGGGGTCAAGAACATGAGAGAGCAGAGAGATGGAGTCAGGGGAAGAATAGAGGACAGCAAGAAAAGAAACACCATAGAGGGAGCCACTGTAGGTTTAAAGAGAAATCTGGCACTAGGAAATTGTACAGAAACCAACAAGGATGACCCCAACTAGAATTCTAAGCAATAGTGGAGAGTCACCTTCAATGTCCTTCCCCTATAATGAGAATGATGGCTACCTGAAATGCCATCATAGAGCCCTCATCCAGTAGCTGATGGAAGCAGAAGCTGAAACCTACAGCTAACCACTGAGCCGAACTTCTGGAATCCAGTTGTAGAGAAGAAGGAGTGACGAACAAAGGGATCAAGACCATTCTGGGAAAATCCACAGAAACAGCTGACCTGAGAAAGTGGGAACTCATGGACCTCAGTCTGAAAGCTGGGTAACCAGCATGGGACCAAACTAGGCTCCCTGAATGTGGGTGTCAGCTAGGAGCACTGGGCAGTCTATGGGACCTCTGGCAGTGAAACCAGGATGTATCCCTAGTGCACTAAAGGATTTAGGGAGCCCATTTCCCACGCAGGGATACTCTCTTAGCCTAGATACACAAGGGAGGGCCTAGGTCCTGCCCCAAATGACTTGACCAATTTTGATAATCCCTCATGGAAGGCTTCACCCTCCCTGAGGAGTGGCTGGGGGATGGGATGGGGAGGCTGGGGGGGGGGGAAGGGAGGAGGGGAGAGAGGGGGAACTGGGATTGATATGTAAAACAAGATGGTTTCTAATTTAAATAAAATTTATAAAAATAACAATGCTGTCCTCCAGGCTTTCCTGAAGGATACTGGACAATTTTGCAATATGAAAAGCTTTACATGTGGTAAATAGTAACTAATTTTTTTAAAAAATTGCACTTCTGAATCCATACGCTATCTCTAAATGAGGAATTCTGGCACCTGAGCTTATAAACATGACAACTATGCCCTCATAGTATTAAAGTTGCTGTCTCATAGAAATCCATTCATGTGACGTGCTTAGCCTGAGGGCATAGAGGCTCTAAGGAGATGGAAAGTAAGACCCACATAAACAAATAGGTTTCTCAGCTATGTTTCAGCCTACTTGCTAATAGATGTTAGTGCATTGCCACAATGTGATGGTAAACCATAGCCAGGGTTGTACGGGGAGGCACCGTGCTCTTGTGCACCTGTAATTTTTGGAAACCACTGACTACTGCACCCAAACACCTTACAATTGTTTGGCCAATCAATTAATTCATATCAGGTTCATGGATACATTAATTTGTTCACCCAGAGCATTTTTATGTAAATTTTTGTATACAATACCATTGTGGGTACCGAAGACACTGAAGATATGGACTCATCCTCCAGGAAATTGCAGTTTGCTATCATATGAGAAAAGGAAATATAATGGCTGCATTTTAATATTTTCAAGGTTTGCTATTTTCAAATCGACTCTGCATTGGCTATTCACCTCTATTTATGAAGCAGCCACGAGCCACATTCATATACATGCATTTCATCAATCTCATTTTACAGCTGAAGAAACCAGAAAATGAAAAGATATGAACACAGCTCAACAAAAATCTGATATTTCCCTAAAGCCTTCAGGTATTTATCAGTAAAAAAAAAATGATTGAAAGGTAGATGGGAGGGGCACATGGAGGACTGCAAGCAGCATGCAGTAGTTGAATGGCAGAATAGAGAAGTAATTCAAAGAGCAACATTCTTACCCAAATCAAACTTGAAATCCCTACTACATAACCAATCACAAACAACAACAGCAACAACGAAAAACTTGTTCAAATGCACTGAGTTCATTCTCCATAAAGGGAATCCACTCAAGTACAGAGTCAAGGTGTAAACAGTTGAGCTGCCACAATAAATCAATCTCCCAAGATCTGTGTGTGAGCAGACACATCTGGCATTCTTGTGGCTCATACTGAAACCAGAAATGGACTAGTGAATAATTACATTTGTAATTATGCTCATGAAATTGAATATTGTAATTCAAAGATGTTTTATTTCTGAGTATAGCCATGCATTTTTATGTGATCTGATTAATACAAAACAAATACAGTGGTCTTGAATGATGAAGTCACAGGCACAAATACTGGAGTTTACAAAAAAGCAAACAATGATATCTGCTGTTTATATTTTTCTGTTATAGTATCCAAGATATTGAGCACATGAGGTTTAGGAAATATTCCTAAACTCTTTCTGTCACCATTTAAAATAAAGATAGAAGAGACAGTGGTATTCATGATGCAGGGACAGGAATGCTGTAATTCTGCAGATCAATTGGAATTGTGAGGCAGGAACAGTTGCCTGCTTCTGACACAGCCCTTCCTATCTTAATGAAAATCAAAACTAAGCAGCTCTGCCACAGTGGCCTCTGTGCTCAGAAAAGTCTCATGATAATCCACTCAAACCCTTGCCATGTCTCAAAATAAGAAAGTTAGTTCCCCAACTTCACACACACACACACACACACACACACACACACACACACACTTTTCAGTTTCTGAGTCATAATTTTCAATTACATAACTTCTGGTACATGTGTCTTGCAGGACAGTAGCACATCTTAAAGGCTTACTGGTTGTTCTCCAAGACAGTGGTTTTCACAAGATCCTAATTTCCAAGATTTGCTAGCACTGAGAGAGCAACTATTGCCATATCCTTCCCTGACTCCACTCTGTAGAACTGAAAAGGAATGTGACCATGTGTTGATAGAGTCAGACCCAAATGAAAGCAGAGACATTCAGCTTTACCCTGCATTCAGATATTCCTCTGGCATCTGTAGACCCAAGTAAAGAGTTTGTGATCTTTAGGAAACACAGCCTTTAAGCCTTCATTATACACTGACATGTTCGATGTACTTTAGAAGATAACTGCCTATTGAAAATCTTCAAATGTAAAATTGAGATTTTTGACATATGACTTTTATTAACAGTGAACAGTAAGGCTGGAGTCAGGGGTAAGGGAATGGGACTGGAACATTATAAAAGTCACGATGACACCTTCTCACTTAAAAAACCAAATAGACACACTCTTCACTATTACTAGGAGTCTTAGCTGAATCTCTGAGAATGTCTCTAGCACCAGGTTTCTACCTAAGCCCATAATGACTCCTTCTATCAAGATATGTCTTTCGTTGCTCTCCACCTCCATCCCTGAATGGGCCTTCCCCTTTAATCAGACTAGTGACTCCCCTGATGGAAGCAGCTGCAGTGACCCACAGCCAAGCACTGGGCTGAGATCCTGGACTTCAGCTGAAGGGAGGGAGGAAGGATCATATGAACAAGAGGGTCAAGAGCATAATGGGAAAAACCACAGATACAGCTCACCCAAGTTAGTGGGAGCTCAAGGGCTATGGATTTACAGCTGGGGAACCTGCATGGGAATGAACTAGGCCCTTTGAACACAAGTGGCAGTTATGTGACTTGATCTGTTGAGCGAGTATCCTGACAGTGGCACCAGGACCTACCTATCCCTAGGGCATGAACTGGCTTTTTGGAGCCCATTCCCTATGGAGGGACACCTTGCTCAGCCATAAAGAGTAGTAGATTGGATATCGAAGGAGGAGAGGTAGGAGTTATCAAGGGAGAGAGGGAGAACTGGGGTTGGTATGTAAAATGAAAAATATTTTTAATTAAAAAAAGAGTCAAATAGACTGAAGAAGTCAGAGACAGAGCTGTAAGACAAAGTCAGAAAATGTGAGAATCAAAAGCAAGAAGCAGCATGTGTTGAACTGGTAGCTTATTCAAGAAGCAGATGGGAAGTTCCATTTTCAAATGATGCAATCAGAGATACATATCAGGAAGATAGCCTTTAACCTCATATTTCTGTCAATTGGAGGGAAAAGCCTCCATGTGGGACTTCTGTACTCACTGACTAGTGAATTGAATTAATATTTTTCATTCTGAGATTTTGTTTTACAGATAAGCAGCATAAAGTAGAATGAATATAGTCTCATAATGAAGTCCTGGTTCCCACAGAGAGGAAATTTTCAGCCTTATTGCACACTCTCGTCGGCTGAGAGGTGTTAAAGACAGATGTCTAAGACTCGCCACTAGCTATTCTGATTCACTGAGTGGTGCCTAGGCATTTAAGTACTTCCTTAAACTGTCTGAGCTTGAGCCCTGGAATGCTGAACATGTCTATAATAAGGGAAGCAAGATTGTGGATTCCAGGCCAGCCTGGGCTACATAATGATCCCCCAAGAGATTCTATTGATCATGCATTTATATAGTTCCATCCTAGAATTATATGAAAGTGAGCTCCCTGTTACAATAGTATCAGTACCACCAGAAAACTGATTAGAAATGAAAATGATCTAACACCACTCCAGATTTCCTGATTTAGAAACTGGCAACCAGCAAACTTTTAATGATCCTACATGGTTTTGATTCACGGTAAACCACGGTGTTATAATAATGATTCTGAGACTTCAGGTTGCATAAGAATAACCTTGAAATCTTATTAGCATGCAAATGTGATCTAGTAATTCTGAAGTGAAGCCAAGAGCAAATGCAGGTAAATTCGCTAGGCAACATACACTGGGAATCAAAGGAAAACAGTGCTTGGGACTCAGCTACAGCTGCACATTGCTGGTAGGCTTATAGTACCCGTTTCATTGTGAAATGGCCCTTGGAATGCAAGTACAGAACTTCCTTGAACTCCCTTCTGCAATAACCTATTCTTAGAGTCCATCATCTCATCCAGACCAAACATCTCAGGAAGCTGGGCCATCGTAATTGCACAGATACAAGACTCCTGTTGAAATGAATGAGCTCATGTACATATATACACACACACACTCCAGTTTTCTGTGCTGGTTACTTTAAGGTGTTTTATTGCCACATACATGAGGGATAGTTCCATAAGGTTACATTTTGCACAACGTGATTACACAGGCTTTAGTCCCACCACCAGAGAGATTGCACAGGTTTTAATCCCAGCACTGGAGAATCAGATCTCTGTGTTTGAAGCCAACCTGGTCTACATAGCAAGTTCCAGGCTAGTCGGGGCTACATGGTAAGACCTTGTCTCAAAAGGAAAGGAAGGAGGGGAGGAAAGGGAAGGTGTGTGAGAGAGGAGGGGAGAGAAGGACGAGGGAGGGGAGGGAAGGAAAGGAGGGGGATAGGGAGGGGAAGAAAGAGAGGGGGAGGGAGGGAGGGAGGAAGGAAGACACTCAGCCATAATCACTATAAAATATTTAACTTCACAAGCCAATGATTCAATATGAAGATTACTCAAAATATGACAAATTTTTGTAACAACTACCTTTTTATTCACTGGAAAAATAACTGACAAGCAAATCTTTGGCCCTACTGGGCCCAATGTAAATGAGATGTTGACCCGGTGGGTATGTATTGCCTGACCTCATGTGCCTTCTTTTCTGAGGAGTCCCTGATGAGATCATGAAAGCGTGTATCTCAGTAGTCTGTGAACTGTCTGTACCATAATTAAAAATACAAAGAAGCAGAACATTCAAGTGCTCTTATTTGGAGAGGAGGAGGACTGAGGAATGGGAGAAAAGCCGCACACAAAGGAAATACCAGTGGCCTGTTTTGCATTCAATGACAAGGGGAGTGTTTTTGTATTGCCCATAATTTGCATTAAGTACTTTAACAATGCATATGTGTGTGACTTTACTTTAACCTATACCCTGAGGAAGAGTTAAAATATACTGTGGACAGGATTAGCTAGCCCAGGTCCATGAGTAGAAAGGCAACAAACTGAGATTCCAATATAATGAACAAATTTGTCCAAAGTCACTAATGCAATTACTAATGGAGGTTAGCCAATTATTTTTTTGCACACTCTTAGTGCTTTCTGCTGTATTACATAAATGCCTGACAAAGTTTCATTTTAGCAAATCACACAGGTACCTGGAAACCTGAAGAAATGGTAAACCAACAGTAAATGTCCCTAGCAGACAATTTTGTTCTCTGCCTTTGAACTTAAACACAAGTTGTCCTCGGGAGTCAGCTTTTAGGAAGTAGGAACACAACCTGTATTAAGAAGAGTGGGGATGGGGATGTGGCTTGTAGGTATCATGCACAAAGCCCAGTGTTCCATTCACACCAATGTGAGAATAACAAGAGCTCTGTTATGTATTCTATCATCGTTACAGCATTTACTCCCATGTATTGAAGTCCTATTATCCATGAGCATAATTAACTTCCAGACATATCAGTAGTACTGCCAAGTATTCATAGTGTAATCTTGAAAATACAAAAATTATTACTAAGAAGTACAGATAATTTAAGAATTCCTTATGTAAAACAGACTGGATCCAGCCCAGCAGCATTCTGTGCAACTGGTCCAGCCCTGCTGTTTTCCATTTGCTGTGATACCTAAATCTAAGTCCTGTTTCCCCTTGTTTTGTCAAGGTATCTAATGGCTTTCTGGGGCTGAAGCAACTTTTGTAAATAAGGTCAGCACATTTAATCATATACTTTTTTCAAAATGCAAATTGAAATATTTTCCTATGCAGCAATCCTCCCTCAACTGCAAATTGTTTTTCTTTCTGGCATTGTAGCAATAACCTAAACAGTGTTTTACAAAGTGAACAGAATTATTTAGGTCAAACAGGCTTCATTCTCACAAAGAAAACTCCAATTAATATCTGAGTAGTTATTATTGGATAAGCAGAAAATCACTCGCATTCCTCTTTCTCCTACGGAAGAAAATAAACCTGATTGGCAAGTAACAATGGGAATTGTCTTAAGACAACTTGACCAGGATACCAGTGACTTCTAACCCTGCAGATGTTCTAGAATGGTAGGCTATATAACTGCAAGTACCAAGTCTAAGAATAATCAGTTACTCCCAAGTCACTATTAGAGTTCCCCCTTTAAACTGTTCTCTTGTACACAAATAAATTAGGAAACCTTCACTAACTTGTACTCAAAGTGTTCATCTCTTTCCTTTCAGAACTTGGGATTGATCCCAGGGCCTTGCACAGTCCAGGGAAGGGCTCTACCACCTAGATGCACGTCTAACCTTTTTGTTTTAACTTTCCATTTTAAAATGAGACTTCACTAAGTCATCAGTCCATACTATCCATGAAATGGAAGCCCTGCCTCAGCCTCCTGGGGAGCTGTGATGGGGTTATCAGGCCCAGCTGAAATACCCAGTTTATTACTTATAATAAAGCTGTTTTATTACAAGTCAAAAGTAATTTCAGACCATGATCCATACACATACCCAGCTGAGGAATGGTGTCTCTGAGGAAATGTAATATGTAATCAAAGAGAAAACATTTTCTTAGAAATGTTTGTGTTCAGTGCACAATGTTCTTTTCTCAAACACATGCCTACGCTCTTTTCCCAAGGACATAGCTGCTTTGAAAGAAGAAGAAAATATCAACATGTACGCTTAGCCAAAACATCCACACAAGTGCTGCTGTTTCCAAAATAATAAGACAGAATAATTTGGCAAGGTAATAAACTCTGTTTTCAACAATGTTTCAAATCTATAAATTTTTTCTATTTTTTCCCAGAGAGCATTACCAACAGATAAAACAACCATTCAGTTCAGTTGGGTCCAAGTTCCTGCCTACCTGTCTCTAACCCACCAACTGCTACAGTTCCTTGCATGACAGTACATAGGAAAAAGAGAATACAAGGTTGAATAAAGGATAGCCAATAGGGGCAGAAGTCCACAAATAAAGAATTATGTAGTATGTACCTTCAGCCAGATTCCTTCCCACAATATCTCCTTCTTGATGAAATGAACACTGAAACTCTTTGGAAGTAGAATTAAGGGCAGTTTTTAGGACTATCTTTTTTAAAATTTAAATTAGAAACAAGGTTGCTTCATATGTCAATTCTAGGTCCCTCTCCCTTTCCCTCCCCTACTCCCATGCCCTCCCCCAACCCCCCTCCCCAAATCCCCACTCCTTTCCCCAGGGAGGGTGAAGCTCTCCACGGGGGTATCCATAGTTTGTCATTTCATCCAGGGCAGGGCCTAGGCCCTCCCACAAGAGTTCAGGCTGAGAGAGCATCTCTCACTGTGGGATGGGCACACAAAGACCATTTGTATGCCAGGGATAAATACTGATCTACTATCCAAGGCCCACAGATTGCCAAGGCCTCCTCACTGACACCCACATTCAGGGGGTCTGCATCTGACCCACACTGGCCTCTCAGCCATCAGTCTGGGGTTCAGGACTATCTAATCTGAGTGTTCTGAGTAAGAGAACCCCTTGACTTTGGCTCCAGCAGTATTATGATAAACAAGCATAACTCAGGACTTCTCTAAAGTGAGAAGTTACCTGGAACTCACTGTTTTATTGTAAGACATTCAGTTTTGCAGGTGCTATGATAAGCATGAAGCAGCAGAATCACTGGGCAGCAGCAGTAAACTGGATAATGTGAAGATTTGAAGACACTTCTAGAGAAATGCTGACTTCTAGGTATGACTCTCACTAATCTCTTGAACCTTGAACTTCACCTTCTTCAGCTATCAAATGTGGCCTCAGTATATAGGCCTCAGGACAACTATGAGCTCAAATGAGATGATC
The DNA here is from genome assembly GCF_017639785.1 of Mesocricetus auratus. Taxonomy (NCBI): domain Eukaryota; kingdom Metazoa; phylum Chordata; class Mammalia; order Rodentia; family Cricetidae; genus Mesocricetus; species Mesocricetus auratus. The sequence goes on along the minus strand of NW_024429188.1, from coordinate 107,412,985 downwards.
TGTATAAATAGAATCTGCGTAAAGTTCTTTGTAAATTTTAAAGGGCCAGGAATATATATTATCATGATTGCTGTATTATACTTACTGCATTTGTTCATTCTAAGCTGTCTGGAATTCCCAATATTTTATAAAAGCTGGGTGACAAATTTCCAAACTTTGTCCATATACAATATAATTTTACATTGGTTATTTATTTCATTTTAACATGAAAAAAAAACTATTCTAATAATAACTTTGACCCTCTGCCACAATTAAGGAATGACCTTTTAGGTTTAGACAGAACTCAGTTAAAAGAGAGTCAGTACTAAAACCATGCTGCCACACAAAAGACAAAATGATTCTCAAATGTTGGGTCCCACTTGTAGCGCATATATGTGTTTGAGAAGCTTGTATATTCAACTGCACTTTCAAACTACCATTATCTCACTCAGATAGAGCCTTTAAAAATATGTTGATGGTGAGAATTACTCACAATGTTGCTTCCAGATTTTGGATATTACAAACAATGCTCCTATGAACATAGTTGAACCAATGTCCTTGTGGTATGAGTATGCATCTTTTGGGTATATGCCCAAGAGTGGAATTGCTGGATCTTGAGGTAGACTGGTACCCATTTTCCTGAGAAATCGCCATACTGATTTCCAAAGTGTATGTGCAAGTTTGTACTCTCACCAGCAATGAAGGAGTGTTCCCCTTTCTCCACACCCACTCCAGCATAATCTATTGTTGGTGTTTTTTACTTTAGTCATTCTGACAGGTGTAAGAGAGTATCTCAGAGTTATTTCTATTTGCACTTCTCTGATGGCTGAAGATGTTGAGAAATTTCCTAAGCACCTTTAGGCCATTTGATATTCCTCTATTGAGAATTCTCTATTTAGATCTGTACCCCATTTTTAATCGGATTATTTGGTATTTTGATGACTAGCTTCTTGAGTTCATTGTATATTCTGGAAATCAGCCCTTTTTCAGATGTGGAGTTGGTGAAGATATTCTCTCATTCTGTGGGCTGCTGTTTTGTCTTGTTGACGTGTCTTTTGCCTTACAGAAGCTTCTCAGTTTCAGGAGGTCCCATTTATTAATTGCTGATCTCGGTGTCTGTGCTACTGGTCTTATGTTCAGGAAGTGTTCTCCTGTAATAATTCGTTCAAGTGTACGTCCCACTTTCTCTTCTAAGAGGTTCAGTGTGGATGAATTTATGATGAGGTCTGTGATCCATTTGTACTTAAGTTTTGTGCATGGCAATAGATAAATGTATCTATCTGCAATCTTCTATATGTCCCCATCTAGTTATGCCAACACCATTTGTTGAAGATGCTTTCTTTTTCCATTGCATAATTTTGGCTTCCTTGTCAAAAATCAGGTGTTCATAGGTGTGTGGGTTAATATCAGGGACTTCCATTCGATTCCATTGGTCTACCTGTCTGTTTCTGCACCAATACCAAGCAGTTTTCATTATTAAAGTTCTATAGTACAACTTGAAGTCAGGGATGGTGATGCCTCCTGAAGTTCCTTTATTGTACAGGGTTATTTTGGCTATACTGGGTTTTCTGTTTTTCCATATAAAGTTGAGTATTGTTCTTTCAAGTTTCTGTGAAGAATTGTGCTGGGATTGCATTGAATCTGTAGGATTGCTTTTGGTAAAATGGTCATTTTTACTATGTTGATCCTACTTATCCAAGAGCATGAGAGATCTTTCCATTTTCTGGTATCTTTAATTTCTTTCTTTTAAGACTCCAAGTTCTTGCCATACAAGTCTTTCACTTGTTTGATTAGCATTACTCTAAGGTATTTTACATTGTTTGTGGCAATTGTGAAGGATGAAGTTCCTCTGATTTCTTTCTCAGCCCATTTATTGTCTGTATATAGAAGGGCTACTGATTTTTTTGATTAATCCTGCCACTTCCCTGAAGGTGTGTACCAGCTTTAGGAGTTCCTGGGTAGAATTTTTTGGGCCACTTATGTAAACTATCATATCACCTACAAATAGTGAAAGTTTGACTTCTTTGTTTCCAACTTGAATCCCCTTGATCTCCTTTTGATGTCTTATTACTCTCGCTAGAACTTCAAGTACAATATTGAAGAGATATGGAGAGAGTGGACAGCCTTGTCTTGTTCCTGATTTTAGAGGAATTGCACTGAAGCCCCTCAACCAAAGAATAGATAAGGAAAATGTGGTGCATTTACACAATGGAGTACTACTCAGCAGTAAAAAAAAATGACATCTTGAAATTTGCAAACAAACAGAAGGAACTAGAAGAAACTATCCTGAGTAAGGTAACCTGGACACATAAAGAAAAACATGGTCTGTACTCACTCTTACACATGGAGCAAAGGATAACCCGCCTACAACCCACAATCTCAGATAAGCTAGGAAACAAAGAGGACCCTAAGAGAGACATACATGGAACCCCCTAGAAGGGGAAAGAGAGAAGATCACCTGAGTAAATTGGGAGCATGGGGGGAGGGAGGAGGGAGGTAGGAGAAAGAGGAGGGGAGAAGGGAAAGAGGGAGAAGAACATGAGGGATCAGGAAGGTCAAGTTTGGGGAAGAACAGATGATAGCAAGGAAAGAGATACCTTGATAGGGGAGTCATTATGGGCTTAACAAGAAACCTGACACTAGGGAAATCTCCAGGAATCCACAAGGATGACCCCAACTAGGAATCTAAGCAATAGGGAGAGGCTACCTTAAATGCCCTTCCCCTATCATGAGATTAATGACTTCCTTAAATGTCATCAGATAGCCTTCATCCAGTAGCTCATGGAAGCAGAAGCAAAGATTCACAGCTAAGCACTGAGTTGAACTTCTGGAATCCAGTTGTAGAGAGGGAGAATTGATGAGCAACAGGGTCAAGACCATGCTGGGGAAACCCACAGAAACAGCTGACCTGAGCAAGTGGGTGCTCACAGACCCCAGTCTGACAGCTGGGGAACCAGCATAAGACTGACCCATGCTTCCTGAATGTGGGTGTCCGGTGGGGGTCTGGGCAGTCTGTGGGGCCTCTGGCAGTGGAACCAGCATTTATTCCTAGTGCACAAATGCACTTTGGGAGCCCATTCCCTATGCAGGGATACTCTCAGCCTAGATACATGGGCGGCCTCACCCTCTCTGAGGAGTGGATGGTGGAGTGGAATGGGGGTTGGTGGGGACATCGGAGTACTAGACAGAGAGGTAACTGGGATTGGTATGTAAAATCAGATTGTTTTTAATTTAAATAAAAATTAATTTTAAAAGAATTAATCACAATATATGCTTAGTAAATCTGAAGTTTGTCAGTTTCTCTCCTAGAAAAATCTGGTCCATTAAATTTGAGTAACAGCCCAGGGATTTACACTTTCACAGACATCCTAAGTGATGGCTGTTGGAGACACACCCCTTTAGCTCACACTTTAAAAAGCACTGGGATAGAAGCAATATTCATTCCAATTTATCATGTTTATATGCATTGTTTAAAAGGAAATCCTTTTCAGTGAAATGCTACTTGACAAAAACACTGTCTAATTAACAAAAGCTAAGATGACTGCTATTGACTTCAGATACTATCTTCCTTGACACAAGGGGATTTATCCCAATTCTGGTTTATCTCCATCATGATAAAAGCCACACTTTAAAACTTAAATGAGAAAAAAAACAGGTGATTTGAACAATTCAGGTATGAAAAGGGGTCAGGAGATTAGAACTTCTAAGTGCAGCAAGTTGGGTAATGGAACAATTTATAAAAGAAGTTCAGTTGCTTCCTACAGAGGAGGTGGAACTCTTCAAGGGACCTGGAACACTGAATCAGAGACTGGCTAAATATAATTTCGTTACAGAAGAAGAAAATGTCTTTCTGAATGCTATGAAAAGACAGTTGGCAATCAGTTATTTAAAAGAGGAGTATATGATGTAAGTGAATGACACCAACAACTATTTGAAGCCATAAGAAAAGTATTATAGGGAAGTCTTTAAAGAGTTGTGTCTTATAGATTACCTCTCAAAAGTCTACATCCACTTCCATGTTTCCTGCTTTTAGTAAACTCTCTTGCACCTGGCAAGATCACTGAGCTATCCTTAGCCACATGATTAACAGAGGTTTTCTAAGATAGATAGACTCTCTATCAGGGATGCAGCCACATCAGATAGGAAAAGTCGCAGCCTACAGAAAAATTGTTAAGTTTCAGTTGGCACTATGGGCCTTATCCTTATCTCTAAAGATAGAACTGATTTCCAAAGAATTGGAGGTTGTAAATGGGTCATCTGACAGATAACAGCTGATAGGCCAGTTACTGCAGAGCAACAAATCCTGGTACAATCTAACATTTTAACTTGCTGGCAACTCTTTATGTGGTGTGTGTGTGTGTGTGTGTGTGTGTGTGTGTGTGTGTGTGTGTGTGTGTGTGTGTGTGTGTTTTACTGTTTTCCCATAGTAAAAGCAACATGTAATCCTTGAATAAAAAATATAAAAAACACTCTAACAATTCATTTAAAAATTTTACCATAAGCAAGTGGGGTTGAAAGTGTCATAAGAAAGATCCTTCATACCTCAGGGACTGAAGAAGGTAAGAGAAGAGGTTGAGAGGCGTCCTCTTGAGGCCCCTTTTCCTCTTACCGGGTTGCCTCGCCCAACCTTGAGAGCAGGGTTTATCCCTAGTCTTTTTACAACTTGTTATAAAGTTTTTGGTTGATATCCCTGGGAAGCCTGTTCTTTTCTGAATGCAGGAGCATTGTATGGGTGTGCCGGAAAAAGTGGAGGGAGGAGAGGCTGAGTTGGGGTGTATTTTGAGAGAGGAACAAACAAAAAGGAAAACGTGTCATCTGACACTGTTCCATTCAATCTCCTAACCCATCAGCTTTTCTGCCCCCAAAGATTTGCACCCATGAGGGCATTTGCAAGCCTTAGCACTCCCTACCATTATTTCACTAGCAGTAATAAACATTTGAAACTCCTGTGGAGTCTGCGAAACTGCACATTATGAAGTATTAGACCTGGGGTAGAACCTGTAATTCTGTGTCTCTAACTAGTTGCCTACTGATGAGTGGAACAAATATTGAGAAAGTTTATAATACTTGTTCATCACCTCAACTTTACTTAAGCTAACTATTCACTGAAGAACCTCATCAACATAAGCTCACTCCCATGATGAACTCATACACCCACCCAAAACTTCAGTGACATCTTCAGACAATTTTTCCATCCACTCATCTTCTGAGAAAAATTGAATTCAACCTATTACTGCCATATAATATAGCTACATCAATTTCTCCTCCTTTTTATTGCAACCTTTCACTAAGTTCTCATTCACTGATGACTTTGTTCCTTCAAGTGAGGTGTGGTAGGGAAAGAGAAGAGTCATTTTAAAAGTGTTACTAGAGAAATTTACCAAACATGAGTGCCTGGTGTATGTCATTATAACTTCCCAACTATTAAGCAAGAAATAAATATCTGTTGAAAAACATTTGTTCTGATCTTCACAGTACAGAACTAGAGCAAATACTCAAAAGTCCGAGGACATTAATTGTGGGCAATGATAGAAAGTAAGAGGAAACTGGCTAAGACGGGAAAATATAAGAAGCAGAACATAATATGACATTGTTTTGTGAATCTGAATGTTCACATATATTGCAATATAATAATTCACTTTCTAAGTATATGCCTAGAAAACTCTTAAACTTGGAAAACAAAACCCTTTTTACTAAGAAAGCTCAAAGTTGTGACAAACTGGAAATAAATCAAATGTCCATCAACCACGAAACGCATGAATTATTATGTACAAAATAACTTTCTATAGCAGTGAAAATGCATTGATACAGCTTAAACAATATAGATGCTTCCTATGAATACAATGTTACGTTATGTAAAAAATACTATTGTATAAAGATTGTACATACAGTATGATGCTATTTGAATGATCCTTACAAACAAAATTGGGTATTATTTAAAGATTATACAGAGTTATAGCATTATCATAAAAATGATAATAAAAAGTTCAGAATACTAGTATGGAAAAGGGAAATTAAGAGTGAAAAGAAGACATTGATTGGCTGATTAAAATGTCACTAGTGTGAAAAGGTTGGAATGTTGGAGATTCTATGGGTAATTATCTTATTTGGGCTAGTTCTAGCCCTCCAGAACAGACATCACTTACCTACTCCTGTGTCATAACTAACGTCGTTTGACTAATAGATAGAAGACTCTATTAACTAAGCAGTCCAGTAATTTCCACCTATCCAAAAGCTAAGAATGCCATCAGATATCATCCTAGACCTCTAGAAAAGCTTCCCCACCTTACATTAGCTCTCTGATGTGCCCACAAATGTGTTTTAAACTTACCTTGATTTATGACTGCTTTGTTCTGCAGAACTATAAAATTTCATACAACAGTTTCATCATTGAAACATGGAAGTTGGGATAACCTAAATCTGTATTTCCGGGTCATCACTCAAAATGGCTGGAGAATAAACTTTTAAGATTCACGCTGTGGTTTTTACATCAAGAGGAGGCTGTTCTCTAGTTCCTAAATTAGGGATCTGATCCAGATCTATTCATTATTATTTTAATTTCCTATAATGAACATGTAAGTTTCACACAATTTTATATATAATACATGAATTAAATTTGAACTAAAATATGTGTACTTTTGTATATATTTGGATCATATTATTCCTTCACTTGAACATTTTTGCTCCACTCCTGATTTTCTCTGATTCCTACATGCTCTCATTGTGTGATATCTTTTCCCCATGATAGGATAGAGCACAAAAGCTCTCTAAGACAGGGGAATTGTTGGTTCTGCTCTAAAGTTAAATAGCTTCTGAAATGAGATGGTACTTCTAGAAATGCTTTCCTCTTGGACAACCAGCTTCAAGGAAATTTCAACTACAAATATTTTCCAATATTCTCCTTTCAATAAAAGATATAAAAACACGGCCTCAGGAGAAAAAACTACAGAGAAATATCAAAATGCACAAATGTAAGGGATGATAGAACATCCTGTCTTTCAAAGTAAAATCTTCCCAGTTGGTGTGTATGCGAGTCATGGTGTGTGCATTTGTGTGTGTGTATATGTATATGCATATGCATGCATGTGTTCATATGGACATGCATGTGTGCAGGCATGCATTGCACATGTGTGCATATGTATATGTATGTGAGTATGATAGGGTTATGCTATTTAAGAAGTATGTGATCTCACTTCTGACTCTCAGAAAAGCATTTTTTCCAATCTTTAAGGAAACAGCAGTCTTAATGAAGACAATGGTAAACTCTATATGCTTGCTCATGCTACAAGCAGTCATTTCCCTCCACACTAAGCAAGTAAATAACCAGTATGACAGCTTCACAAAAGCTTAATGAGCTCAACTCCACCACCTATTCAGGGTCAAGGGTTGGTATGCTACTCCCTGGGCATGGTCATCTTTCATAATTACCATCCCTTCTGACTCATCTGTCAGGAGCATCACTGTTTACTCTCAAGGCAGCCCTGACCTCAGCGGAAGTTTGCAACTTTTATATTTTACCTTCTGTTTTCTGTAATTAAGGACTATTATACTATTATTGTACATGACAAATATAACCCAGCAGGTATCATGACACCACGTGGAGAGGAATATTTTTGAAGGATTTATGTCATAAGAAAATACACTAATAAGTATAGCTGAACAGATGGGTCCCGATCACAGATTCAGAAAGGTTGAACATAGCAAGTAGTGAAGATTGATACCTACTTACAAAGCAGCAATCTGGGCTCAGAGAACAGCAGGCCACCATAGATAGCTGGCATGTTTATTGAAGCATTAAAAGAGTTTTGCAGTTCTCATAATTATTACATGATCCTCTGGTTACACAGACTAGTCTACAGTGAGTTTTCCAATTCATTTAACTCTTAAATAGCATAAACTTTGAAGCAATACCTATGTTCATGTAGATGCAATAAATTTACTGCCATGCCATTAAACATTGTTTGCACTTTAGAAATGTCAGTGATATTTGCAGTTCTAAACACAGTGCTTCATGCCATTTCAAAGGTGCACTTCGTAGAGCCAAAAATATTCATGTTTTAAAAGCCTTTCTCATAGAAATGGCTCAGGGTCAAAAGGCAGAAACAAAATCTCGGTTTCATCTTTAGTCTCTTCAAATGCATCATTTAAAGCAATGTCAGGAAGAAAACAAGTCCAGGAAAACTAGTCTGCCTTGCAAAACAAAAGGAAGTTTTAGATTTATTTTAATCCCCATTTATAGTTTATAAAAGTCTTTATTAACAAATTTGACCACATTTGCTGTATTTTGCTAAACACCAAATATAATACTGAAGTTTTGATTGATAGCAATAGGAAACTCATCCTCTCCACTTGGAAATTCAACATGCCACATTCTGTGTATGTAGGAAGCATCCTTGCTTTTTGAATTCTTGCCTTCCTCTTAAGTTCCTCGAATGTTATAAAGAAAAAAATCAAAAGAACTATGTGAACATTCAAGCTGTTCAACCTCCCAAGAATCCAGTTTGGTACCAAAGTTTCTCCAAAGCTCATGGAATTAAGAGACATCAACTCACTGGAGCCTACCTTCTCATTAGTGCTTCTTGTGTTTCAGTAACCAAGACACTTTGAAAACTACTATTCGTACACCGAATTTTGAGCAGGTAGTGTCAAATGTAGCATGAAGCCAAATTCCCACCATGAGAAGAACTTAGTCTACTAGCTAATATAAGCCAAAATGGTAAATGGAATATAGGCCAAAAGAGAAATCAAGGTTGCTTTAGAAGTATATAAAAAGGGGAATTTGGTCTGGCACGAGAAGATCAGGAAAGTTTTTCTCAGTGAAAGAGTATTTCAATGGAGAGCACCAGTAAAGAAAATGTTGGTCTTGGTGCCCATAACTATGTGAGCTGCTCTCAATCTACACAGTGGTTCTCACCCTTCCTAATGCTGTGACCCTTTAATACAGTTCCTCATGTTGGTGGTCTAGACAGTGGTTCTCACCCTTCCTAAGGCTGTGACCCTTTAATACAGTTCCTCATGTTGGTGGTCTACACAGTGGTTCTCACCCTTCCTAATGCTGTGACCCTTTAATACAGTTCCTCAAGTTAATGGTCTAGACAGTGTTTCTCAACCTTCCTAATGCTGTGACCCTTTAATACAGTTCCTCATGTTGGTGGTCTACACAGTGGTTCTCACCCTTCCTAATGCTGTGACCCTCTAATACAGTTCCTCAAGTTGATGGTCTAGACAGTGGTTCTTACCCTTCCTAATGCTGTGACCCTTTAATACAGTTCCTCAAGTTGATGGTCTACACAGGGGTTCTCGCCCTTACTAATGCTGTGACCCTTTAATACAGTTCCTCATGTTGATGGTCTAGACAGTGGTTCTCAACCTTCCTAATGCTGTGACCCTTTAATTCAGTTTCTCATGTTGATGGGCTACACAGTGCTTCTCACCCTTCCTAATGTTGTGACCCCTTAATACAGTTCCTTTTGTTGTGGTGACCCCTAATCACAATGTTATTTTTGTTGCTACTTCATAACTGTATTTTTGCTACCATTATGAATCATAATATAAATATCTGATATTCAGGACATCTGATGCAACAGGTTGAGAACCCCTGGTCTACAGTATAAATTCCCTCCAGAACTTTTCTAGCTGTTAAATCAAGGCTTGCTTAGAAGAGATGATACTAGAAGGTCATGTTTCCCCAGGTGTGATACTATGATGATTTTATTTTTCTTTCCCATATGCCTTCCTCCATTTCTTCTGTGAGAATCAAAGCAAAACCAAAAAATGAGCCCAAAAAGGTAGTTCTCATATTGGTACAACAAAAGAAAGAAGCCAAAATATCCTGCCTGAGCTGAGGATGTTGCTTAATAGACACACTAGTTGCCCAGCACAGAAAAGGGTCTGGGTTTGATACCCACGACTGAATAAACTGAACATGGTGGATCACACATCTAATCTCAGTGCTGGAGAAGTGAAGACAGACAGACTGGGAGTTCAAGGTCATTGTTTTCTACTTAAAAAGTTTGAAGACAGTCTGGGCTACTTGAGACCCTCTCTCAAAATACACACACATACATATATGCACACACACACACGTACATACATGTTCACACACATACAAACACATACTCACATGCATATACAGACACACACACACATACACACACACACACTTTGCTTATAAACTCAAAAGACAGGTGCTCAAGTACAAGAATGTAGGATTCAGCAGCATACTGAATCAATTCTTTCTCCTTGCTCCTTCTCCACAATCAAAGAAAAATTCTACACTCACAATAATTAAAGGACAACACAGAGAATAAAGGCAAAGATTTACCACTGTTCCTCTTCAGTGAGTGGGGATTAAGGAAAGATGGCGGAACACATTTTAGAGCCAAGTGCTATGCCAGTGTAAAAGGTACAAATAATGGTGACAGGCAAATAAAGGATTTTTTCTGCAGTTTCAAGGTTTCCATGGATATCCAACAGAACTTAAAAGTGAATAGGTCCTATAGATATTATGAAACGATACGTAATAAAAGACACAGGGACAAGAACAGCACTACCAACCCCAACATCCAAACTCCTCTGGAATTATGTAGTTTCACAGTGACTGGGTGCTAAATTACAAATTGTCACTCATGGTTGTGATCATAGGACCAGCTTGAAAAGTGGACACAGAACCCAATCAGATGGTATTCCTTTATGTAAAGTATGGTAGCTCAAATGGAGAAGCAAAGATCAACCTTCAATTCATTCCAGTGGTAGGAATCAGTCCAAGGAAGTTAGTTACAATGCTGATGGATGGGGTGGCTTGAAGACCGTCATCTAATTTAATTAGATAATGAAGACGGAAGAAGGTTATAAGACTAACTTAGATGAAACCAACCCCAGGTAAAGGATATGAGCATATTGGTTCTTGTTGCCATAGTGATCCCAAATGCCCAGCTTAAACAACTGCACACAAACAGAATCTCTCTGGATTGCTGTTGCTTCTGTTTCTGCATCTTCCTCTCAAATCTCTGGCTCAGGAGTGATTCCAGTTCACCTGTACAAACATGAAATGATACCTTCTTCCCTTTGGAAATAAGTGTCTTTAGGGAGGTTTGTAACAAAACATAGAGATAATTGAAAGGAATAAATCCCATGGTATCTATACCAATAGGTGGAGTTGAGAATAGCTTGGAATCAAATATGCTTGTTAGGTTTAAGACAGTAATACATATTTTAGAAAGACAGTTAAGCACAAATAACAGACATCCAATTTAAAACATTTCACTAACATAATTTTTCAATAAATTTTGCAACATTTTTTTGTTTCTGGCACTGAGGGCTGGGAAGGTCTCAAGGAAAAACAGAGACAGATGGAAATACCTTCCATTTATCATATTTTAAATTTTACTTTATACTTACTTTCTCTCTCTCTCTCTCTCTCTCTCTCTCTGTGTGTGTGTGTGTGTGTGTGTGTGTGTGTGTGTGTGTGTGTGTGCATATGCCACTGCATGTACAGAAGTCAGAGGACAACTGTGGGACTCTCTTCTCTGTGGGTTCCAGGGGTTAAACTCAGGTCATCAGGCTTGGCAGCAAGTGCCTTTCCCACTGAGTCATCTCAGTTTCCAGATTTTATTCCCCAATGAAGAAAGAATTCAGACAAAGTAGAGATCTGAGAGGATGCTTTCATCACAGGGCAAATGTATGCACTCAAAGGTGCATGCACAGACTGGATTTTCAGGAGTTTGTACAGCATATCTTAATGGCAGACAAATGGATGGAAGAAGGATTGATGATTCATGGGCTAGTTCCCAGAATTCTGGGAAAGTGTGGAGTTTTTTTCCTCCAAAACAAGGTAAGTTCTTTTCTGTTCTTAGGTGTGATTTGGGAGTATGTCATGATATTGGATACATAATGTGTACAGCTAAAACCAAATGACCATTATATGGAAATGCCAGTATAAAGAAGCAAAGGACAATCAGCAATCCTCTGGTGGTAATTTTAACTAAGAAAGTTCAGGCAATGTCATGGGTTTTTTTCCTCTCTTTGAACAGTAAGGCAAGTCTGCTGTAGCACTGGCCCTTAGCCACATGTCACCTCTTTCACTATGCTATGTGGCCTGCCTCATTTAGACTCCATTTCTTTTAGTAAGTACCTTAGCTACTTTTCTATGCTGAGAAAAGACACCACAAGAAAGGTAAGAAAGAAGTTATCGGTGAATAGCTGACAGTTTCAAAGAGTGAGTCCGTGGCCATAATGGAGAGGAGCATAGCAGCAGGAAGGCATGACATTGGAACAGTAGCTGAGCCTTTAAAAGCACAAGGCAGAGAGGAAAAGCTCACTGAGAAAGATATGGGCTTTGGGAACCTCAAAGTCCACCCCAGTGACACCCTTCCTGCATCAAGGCCATACCTCCTAATTCTTCATCAAGTTTGGATCAAGTATTCAAATACATGAGCCTATTGGAGGACATTCTCATTTGTAGTACTACACCAAGTTACTTCAGTATTTAAAACAACATTGGGTTCTTTATATTTACATCTTTACGTTGTTAAACTTATATAGCTGTTCAAGCAATTAATGAGGTTTCACTACCTGGCATCCAAGTTTGCCTGATCAGGTACTTTGGATGCTTAGAGTGAAAATCAAATAGATTTTAAAATGTACTTTGAAAAGCTAATAAGAACTGAAGAATCTAAGTTTACAAATGGGAATTCACCTAATTAGACAAAATTCAGTCTGTTCAGCTTGATTGATCTAAAATAAATCAAAGGTTGCCTTACAAGGGATTGACAAAATATAGTATATTTATGTAGTAGACTTAAATATTTAAATTGAATTTAAACACCAGAAGAAAACTACCTTTAACTTGTAATTAAAACCAGGCAAATATGAATAGCCTCCCCTACACACAAACGAGACTCCTCAGCCATCAAATAAGTTTGTGTTCTGAAGGAGCCTGCCAGTTCCAATCTCAGGGAGTATTATGGTACATCTCAAGTTTCCAAGAGGCAAACTAAAAGTGGCAGAAACTGGAGGCTTCCTACTCACCATGCTGTTTTCAATTCTGTGTCCCCTGCACACCCCTTAATGTAAAGAGTAAACAGTCTGAAACTTCACTCTCTCTGCTTTACTGACAACGACGGGGGCCTGTGACCCTGTTCTGGCCAAGGATACCTAAATGGAAGTTGTTGAGTTCCTACTGCTTTCTTTGTGAAATAGACATACACAAGAGCAGAGCTCAAATAGGAGTTCTGCCGCCGCCTTGAATCCCCCTTAGGAAACATACTGTGTTGGCTGTATAGCAGGCATTTGTGATTAAGAGGTATGAAACATAAAACCAAGCTTGGAGGGGTGGGAGTGTGGCAGAGAAGAAAACAAATGTTTGAGCTGTACAATTCCCATATCAACCACAAGACCATTCATGTCTGGGCTTTCTATTAATTTATTTATTTTATATCCCAACCACAGCCTCCCCTTCTTTCTCCCCTCCCATCCCCTCCTCACCTCCTCCCCTCAAGCCCCCCAAATCCACCACTCTTCTGTAATGGCTCAGAAAGGGGCAGGCTTCCTATGGGCTTCAGCAAAGGATGGCTTATCAAGCTGCCATAAGTCTAAGTGCCTCCACCTGTAATCAGACTGGGCAAGGCAATCCAGCATGAGGAATAGGCTCCCAAGAGCCAGCCAAAGCACCGGGCACAGCCCTGCTCCCATTGCTGGGAGTCTCACATATAGACCAACCTATAAAATTGTCACATATATACAGAGGGCCTAGGTCGGTCCCATGCAGGATCCCTGGTTGTTGGTTCAGACTCTGTGAGCTCCTATGAGTCAGGCTAGTGGTTTCTGAGAGTTTCCTATGATGTTTCTGACCCCCCTGTTTCTTGCATTCCCTCCTTCCTCTCCTCAGTAGTACTCCTGAGCTTGTGCCAATGTCAGGTCTTGGGTCTCTGAATCTGCCTATATTAGTCACCAACCAAAGGCTCTTTGATAACAGTGATGATAGCCAGGGCAGTCACCAGTCCAATCACAGGGGATGGCCAGTCCAGGCTACGCATCCACCGCTGCCAGGACTCTTAGCTGGGGCCATCCTTGTAGACTCATGAAAACTTCCCTTGCATGGGACTTCTACCTTACTCCATAAGGCCACCCTTTCCAGTCACCTCTCTCAGCACTGTCCCTCTCTGCCCACCCCCTAACCTGACTCCTCAAGTTCCCATGCTAACCTGCCCCCAATCCAACCAGGAGACTCCTATATTTCCCCTTCCCAGGGAGATTCATGCATCCTGCCTCAGGCCTCCCTTGTTACCCTGCCTCTCTGTGTCTGTGGAAGTTGTCCTTTACAGTTAATATCTACTTGTAAGTGAGCACATACTATTTTTGTCTTTCATGACCTGAGTTGCCTCACTCAGGATGATTTTTTCTAGTTCCATCTATTTGCCTTCAAATTTTCTGATGCCATTTCTTTTACCAGCTGAGTACTCCCTTGTGTAAATGTACCACATATTCTTTACCCATTCTTCAGTTGAGGAGTTTCTAGGCTGTTTCCAGGTACAGGGTATTACAAATAAAGCTGTTACAAACATAGTTGAACAAGTGTCCTTTTTATGACTGAGTATCTTTTTGGTGTATGTTCAGGAGTGATATTACCAAGTGGGTCTTGAGATAAATAGATTCTTAATTTTCTGAGAAACCACCACATTGATTTGCAAAATAGCTGTACAAGTTTGCACTCCCACCAGCAATGGAGGTGTGTTCCCCCTTGCTCCACACCCTCTCCAGTACATGCTGTCACTTGTGTTTTTAGTCTTAGTCATTTTGACAGGTGTACTATGGAATATTAGAGTTGTTTTTATTTGCATTTCCCTGATGGCTAAGGATGATGTGGTGTTTCTCTGCCACATGAGATTCTTTACTGGGGGATGTCCTTCTGTATATATGTTTCTCTTATTTGGCTGATGAATAAAACACTGGTCAGTAGACAGGTAGGAAGTATAGGTCAGGCTATGAGATGAGGAGAATTCTGGGGAAAGGACGCAGGGAGGGGTCTTGAGGAAGATGCCATGTACCTGCCAAAAGAGTAACATGCCAGATTACATGTAAGCCACAGCCATGTGGCAATATAATTTAATTATTAAATGAGTTAATTATTAAGAGAACGCTAGCCAGTACTAAGCCTAAGCCATTGGCCAAACAGTTTATAACTAATATAAGTCTCTGTGTGTTTATTTGGAGCAAAGCTGCTGTGAGACCAGGTGGGACAGAAACTCCACCTACAATTCTTCTGCTGTAAATTCTCTGTTTAGATCGGTACCCCATTTTTCAATTGGATTACTTGGGTTTTTGATGTCTGGTTTCTTGAGTTCTTTATATATTTTAGAGATCAGCCCTCTGTCAGATGTGGGGTTGGTGATGATCTTTTTCCATTCTGTAGGCTGCCATTTTGTCTTATTGACAGTGTCCTTTGCCTTACAGAAGAGTCTCAGTTTCAGGTGGTCCCATGTATTAATTGTTGATCTTTGTGTCTATTCTACTGGTGTTATGTTCAGGAAGTTGCCAATGAGTTCAAAGCTGCTCCACACTTTCTCTTCTATCAGATTTGGTATATCCAGTTTTATGTTGAGGTCATTGATCCATGAGGACTTGAGTTTTGTGCAGGGTGATAGACAAGGATCTATTTGCATTCTTCCACATGCTGACATCCAGTTAGACAACCACCATTTGTTGAAGATGCTTTTTTTCCATTGTATAATTTTTAATTCTTCATTGAAAATCAAGTATCCATTGGTATGTGGATTTACATCAGGTTTTAAATTCCATTAATCCACCTGTCAGTTTTTATGCTAATATCTTACTGGTTTTATTACCATAGCTCTGTAATAGAGCTTGTGATCAGGGATGGTGATACCTCTGGAAGTTATTTCATTATACAGGATGTTTTAGCTATCCTGGTTTTTGTGTTTTTCCAAATGAAGTTGAGTA
This sequence comes from Mesocricetus auratus, assembly GCF_017639785.1. NCBI lineage: Eukaryota > Metazoa > Chordata > Mammalia > Rodentia > Cricetidae > Mesocricetus > Mesocricetus auratus. Next base: position 107,397,046 of record NW_024429188.1, on the reverse strand, counting down.
TTGTTCTTTCAAGGTCTGTAAAATTGTTTTAGAATTTTGATTGGTTTTCTTATTACTAAACAATAAACATCCTGGTATTTTAAGGCACTGATAATTTGTTTTTTGTTGTTTTCAGGCAAAAGTACTCCCCATTGGATTCATGAGAGATCAACTTGAATAGCAGAATCAAAACAGATAAGAAGCGAGGAAAAGAGTCCTTTGAGACTCCTCTAAAACTACAAAATGGCTCCAAGAGATGTCCTCAACATTAGAACCATGTTCAGAAGCTTTAAACAAACTGCAAGGAGATGGAGGAGGGTGAAAAAATGAGTTGTTTTAAATCTGAGTGTGAATGCATTGTTAATTTATACTGATGAAGCTATCAGAGACATAGTCTTTGGTCTACCTTAATAGGCCTATTTTCTCATTCTCTCAGGTTTTGGTGTTTGCTTGTTTGTATTTGAGACAGGGTTTCTCTGTGTAATAGCTCTGGATGTTCTGGAGCTTGTTCTGTAGACCAGGTTGGCCTCAAACTAAGAGATCCTCCTGCTTCTGCCTCCCAAGCGCTGTGATTAAAGGATTGCACCACTACTACCCTGCTCTTTCTTTTATACCATCTTGGTCCTTAATTTGTAGCTTGACATCAACCATCTTCAAGACCAAACCCGTTAGTCAATCCTGAGTGTGTTTCGCCCATCATCAGCAGAGCTTCTCAGTTCAATGATACTGACAGTTAAGATCAATCATCCACTTCCTTGAGATAAGTAGACAAAGTATTGACTTCTCTGCTCTAAAGATATACAAATCATCCAGTCAGAAGTGGAATTTCAACTAGATAGAGGTCAGTTTTCCAAGACTATCAAAACTCTAAAAATTCAAGTCGTGTTCTAAAAATGCAGATCACAGAGGTACTCTTTCCAATCTTTTACATCACTCAAATTATGAAGGTTTTACCTTTTGATGTCTCAGTCTTTGCTATGATTGTTAGATATCCAAAGACAAGATTAAAGCATGGCCTTATAGTGTGATGAAACTGAATCCATTTAACTTCCCTGCATATAATCTGTGGTACATCCTTGAGGCAGGAAAAAGGCATAAAGAATAGAAAATATATTTCAGGTGGGGTGGAATGCATGGAAACCCAACCTAAGTTCAGTTTACCAATATAGGGAAACCTATATTGCCTGCGAACTGAGTCCAGTAAGGCTTTATTGTTTTAAAGTTTGGATAATGCCAAAGAACCTGGCTTCATCATTCTCACTGATACCATCAGCAGAGAAAGTATATTGATTTTGTTTTGGCTTTATTAATAAACTGCACAGTCCTTTTATCTAGAACTACTGAGTAAGCATAATGGAATGGAAGCTGTTTTACATTTGGGTTCTCTTCATTTGTTAAGCTTGATGAGAACACATTTGCATTTTGGATTCTGCTTGAATTCTTTGAAAAACAAGTCAATAATAAAGCTGATGGAGTAATGAATGGATGCATATCATCAAACAAATTCAGTGATTCTTACTTCCAATTCCTTCCAAATACTTTGCATAATCTGAGAGGGATGATCTCCCATTTTAATCACCATTTTAACTCCCACTGAATGTGTGTTTCTATCCTGACATTAATTCTGTCCTCTGCTACCCATTCTTTGCTGGGCTTCACTCTCCTCCATCTATTTCCTGTCTTCTCAATTAACCAATGATGTGCTTTCTCTTTAACATGAAAGATGCTGCTTTGCCTTCAACTGCTCAGCATCATAAGCGGGCCATGCTAATTCTCAGCTAAGTAAACAACTTTGAGGTGACTGCCAGTATTTGTGGGTGCTCAGAAGGAACATGTGCCCTCTGGGAAAAAAGAAAGCTTTATCATAAACAGTCCCTTTCAACTATCTTGTAATGATTTTCTTTATAATGTCTTTATCTTTCAAATCAGTTCTTAACATTTTAAGTACATATAAAAATACAGAGTAATCTTATCTTTTACTTAATCACTGATAGATAGGAATATATAGATGTATCTTATGTATATTTTAAACCCCTACAGAGATACTGAAATATCAACTAAGTTTATATTTATATGACTGTATGTTTTATACCTATCTTATCTATAATTAGTTAATTCATTTGCTCAAGATGGTTGTTAATAACCTACTGAGTTCTAGGTACTGTTATTGTTAATGAGACAAACAAGTTACCAACAAAATCCCAAGATCCTTATTTTGTGAAATCTAGCAATGAAATTTTTAATTAAAAATTATCATAATGGTGTATCAGAAACCAGAGGCCTTGAACCAAACCAATGACTCATTGCAATAAACATTTGCAAGTGAAGCTGGTAGGACAGAAGGGTGTGCTGTGTGACACACTGGGCTCCCAGTGCCACTAAGATGAATGAAGAGGTGATGGCGAGGCAGAAAAGACAGAAGAACAAGGTGTTTTGTTTTGTTTTGTTTTGGTCTGGTCTTATTTTTTTAATTTCCTTTTTGGAGGTGTTACAAGAGTGAAGGGCAGAGGATATGGAGAGATGGTGAAATGAGTGGAATTGGGGTACATGATGTGAAATTCCCAGAGATCAATAAAGAAACTTATTTACATGATCATAAAAGCCTAAGCCCTATTTGTCTGTTTTACCCAGGTATAATTTAAAATCATACATTTCTAGCTTGAAAACCATCCTAATAGATGCAAAAATATTTTTGGTCCCCCAATGAATAACTAAACCATGATGTCCTTAACAATGAAGAATGCTGTGGGAAATAAAGAAAAATACATATCAAAGTAAGGTATTCCCAGATGTGGGGAAGGATGGTTGTCACATTAAGGAGACCAGTCCACCAAATCTTTATTGAAAAGGTGGAATGTGGACAGACACTTGAAACAAATGTGGGTGTTAGCCACATAGTTCTCTACAAGATTACTGTTACTGACAGAGGTCAAAGCAAGAAAAAAAAAAACTCAGGTAAGATCTTGCCTAGTTCACCAAGGAAACTTGTGAGGCTGAATCAGAAGTTAAGAGTGTCAACAAAGGCAGGCACATCATATGGAGGCTTGCAGGCAACACAGAAGAAGACTTTGACTTTAACTGCAAGTGAATTACCAAGCCACTGGAAGAGTCGGAACAGAGTAGTTAAGTTCCACTGGGATGGCTTCACCATTCAGATTGGAAATCTGGGGCTGCATAGCAATGATGGAAAAGAGAAAACTGGCTGATACTGAAGCAATGCCAGAAGGATGCTTGGTGAACCAGTGTGGCAGCAGCAAAGGTAGTTAAAAACGGCGACAATATGGCTATATTTTGTACAGACAACATTTTGGTGGAATATTGACGTGCTAAATACACAGGAAAGGTATTAAAAATTCCTACTTTATAACATAAGAATCTAGAATTCAGAGAGGTTGTAGTTTGCCTGAGTTTTATGCAACTAACTGAATAGGAGAAATAAGATAGATCTTACCATCAACATAGTAAAAATGGCAATCCTACCAAATTAATCTACAGATTCAGTACAGAACCCATCAAAATCCCAGCACAATTTTTCACAGACCTTGAAAGAACAATACTCAACTTTGTATGAAAAAAAAAACCAGGAAAGCCAAAACAATCCTGTACAATAAAGAATCATCTGGGAGCATCACCATCCCTGACTTCAAGCTCTACTATAGAGCTAGAGTAATTAAACAGCTTGGTATTGGCATAAAAACAGATAGGTGGACCAATGGAATTAAATCGAAGACCCCAATATCAACCCACACACCTATGAACACCTAATACTTGACAAAGAAGCTAAACATATAAAATGGAAAAAAGAAAACATATAGGTATAGGGTGCTGGTAAAACTGGCTGTCAACATGTAGAAGAATGCAAATAGGTCCATATATATCACCATGCACAAAACTCAAGTCCAAATAGATCAAAGACCTCAACATAAATGCATCCACACTGAACCTCATAGACGAGAAAGTGGAAAATATATAGGCACAGGAGACTACTTCCTAAATAGAACACCAGTAGCAGAGACAATGAAAAGTGGGACCTCCTGAGACTGAGAAGCTTCTGTAAAGCCAAGAACACAGTCAACAAGACAAAACAGCTCCCTACAGAATGGGAAATATCTTCACCAACTCCATATATGACCTCCAAAATATACAAAGAACTCAAGAAACTAAACATCAAATTACCAAATAATCCAATTTTTAATGGGGTACCGATCTAAACAGAGAATTCTTAACACAGCAATCTCAAATGGTGGAAAGACACTTAAGGAAATGCTCAAAATCCTTAGTCATCAGGGAAATGCAAATCAAAACCACTCTGAGATTCTGTCTTATACCAATCAGAATGGTTAAGATCAAAAACACCAATGACAGCTTATGCTGGAGAGAATGTGGAGAAAGGGAAGCACTCCTCCATTGCTTGTGGGAGTGAAAACTTGTACAGTCACTGTGGAAATCAGTATGGTGATTTCTCAGAAAATTAGGGACCAACCTACTTCAAGACCCTGCAATACACAAAGGCAGGGCATATACCCAAAGGAGACATAACCACACCACCAGGACATTTGCTCAGCTATGTTCATAGCAACATTATTTGTAATAGCCAGATCTTGGAAACAACTTAGATGCCTCTCAACTGAAGAATGGATAAAGAAAATGTGGTATATTTACACAATAGAGTAGTACTCAGCAGTAAGAAACAATGACATCCTAAAATTCACAAGCAAGTAGACAAAACTAGAAAAAAATCCTGAGTGAGGTAACCTAAAACCAGAAAAACAAATATTGTATCTACTCACTCATAAGTGGATACCAGACATAAAGCAAAAGATACCAGCCTATAATCAACAACCCCAGAGAAGCCAGAACCCTCTCCAGAAACAGATGGAAGCAGATGCAGAAATCCACAACTAACCATTGGGGCAAGTTCCTAGAGTACAATCAAAGTGAGGAGGAACAATAATATGAACAAAGGAGTCAAGACCATGATGGGGAAACCCACAGAATCAGCTGACCCAAGCTAGTAAGAGATCACTGACTCAGGTCTGACAAATGGGGAACCTGCATAAGACCAAACTAGAATCCCTTAATATAGGTGACAATTATGTTACTGGGACAATATATGAGGCCACTGGCAGTGGGTTCAAGACCTAACTCTAATGCACAAACTGACTTAATGGAGCCCATTCCATATGGAGAGATACCTTGCCCAGCCTAGACACAGGGGTGTGGGGGTGGAGAGGTGCCTTGGTCCTGCCTCAACGATGATGGGACAGACTTAGTAGACTTCCTAGAGGAGGCCTTACCCTCTCCTAGGAGCATCTGGGAGGTGGAAGGGAGTGAGAGGAGTTGGAGGAGGGGAAGAGGAGAAGGAAGGGGAACTGGGATTAGAATGTAAAAATAAATTAATAAAAAGATAGACTTTAGTATCCCATTAGCCCAGTACTTTCTCTCTGCTACACAGCCGATTTTCAAAAATAACAGACGGTACAACAAATATGAGTTATCCCCACATCATCTTCTGGTCTACAAAGCAAAGGTCGAAAGGCCTTTCACTTGGCATTTTGGTTCTGGGCATCCACTCAGGATCATGCTCACTCTCCCATGTATCAGTCTGAGGCACAGTGACATGGGCCAGAGGGAGAAGTTCTTTGTGCATAACTAAAAGCTGCCCTCTGACACCCATAAGTGCTTCTGGCATTCCCTGTACCCGGCACACACTGACTCCTACTCTGTCTGGTGAATGGCTACTCTGTTTTCACATCTGAGCCCAAATGATCACGTTCCTAGGAGCCACTCCTGTTCTCAGACTAGGTCAATTCTCCCTTGTCTAAGCCCTGTGAGCAGAGCACTTTTCCATTATAGCTCTTACCACACATTGGAATTATCTATCTATCATCTATCTGTCATCTATCTATCTATCTATCTGAGTGATTAATTATTTAAGCTCTGTCTCCTTCACTGGAATTCACACTTTCTTGTTGTATGTTTATGCATATAACACCAACATAGGGTAAGTACTTAATAAATATTTAGTAAATGGATAGAGGAAAAATGTATGCAAGTTTAGGAGGCTCAAAACATAAATGCATGTTTTTAAGAACCAAAAGAAATGAGTTTGGACAAAAAGGATCCATTTTCAGGGGAAGAATCAATTTTGAAAATATGAATCTGGGATATTCTCAACTACACAGTCAGGAAAGAGTTAGTGACTACAAGGCAAAAGTATTCCAGTGACGTGAGGAAGTTATTTCAAACTATTGCTCAATGAACACAACACAATTTCCTCTGAAATTATTTTTCTCATTGATCCTTTTTTGACCTTGAAAGAATTCAGCATGAGGGTTTGCACTCTTTGTGTACCTTCTTATAAACAAGTATGTGGTTCAATGACTCCAACTCTGAAAACTTCTGATTTCATTGTGAAGCTGCAGAGTGAATATAACTAACTAGATAGCTTTGGCCATGGCAGAGTCAATTCTTGAGTCATGGGTCTTCTGTATGATTCCTTCTACCCTTCACTAACGAAAGGACATGAAGAACTCCATAGTTCACTTGACATTTATATGTGCAATTGACATTTAAGTATACTTGACATTTAACATTAGCTTTTAGACCTTGGTAGTAAATTGACTTAAAAATTAGAGAAACGATAGAGAGAATCATTTTTTTTCTAAATAGAGAAAATTACCACAATTAAATTTGATAATCTAATGTTTCTTTAACAGCAAGAGAACAGAACCTGTTATTTACTGAAGGCTGCCCTCTAACAGTAGTCAACTTATCCATCTTTTCTTGTTTAGGTAATTCTAGATTCTTTATTAAAGACTTAAAAAGAAACTGAATTATTCATACCAATGCATACAAGTCAATTTGTGCAAAATCATCCTACCTCAAAGTTCCCCAAGAGCCCTAACCTGTGACAGACACTGATTTTATTCCTGTCTCACATGGATTCCTATGACATGGTAACACAATGAAGAATAGCAAGGACACAAACTACCTTCAGAACACAAGGATTCTTCAAAACACAGAGGAGAAAATGACTTGGGAAGCTGAGTTCCCACTTTTTAACAGACTGGGCGACCGACCTTCTTATTGCTCTAATTTCTACCAATTGATATCAAAATTGAACAGGTCAACTGAAAATGATTTTTGCCTCGTAGATGAGGCGTCAACACACTGCCCCTAGGCCAAATCTGGCCCTCCCACTGTTTTTGTCAATTAAAGTTATTGGAAAACTGCCAAATATCTATAGCTGCTTTTGTGGTAAATAGCAGAGTTGAGTATTGTAAAATAGAGACTATCCAATAAAGTCTAGAGTATTTACTATCTTACCTTTTACAACTGAAAAATCATGAACACATTAGAATAATAAATTGTATCTATAAATATGATACAGTAACTCCTTTGTGCTAATATTTCAGGGAAAAAAGCCTTTGAACTTTGAGCAAACGATATTTGTTTTAAAAGAGAGTTTCATTGCTGTTTTTAATACTTCCATTAAAATTATATACATTTATACAATGTGTATTGTCTGTATCCATGTATCCCTACCTCACTCCAACTCTCCCTAATAACTACCACATCTGCCTCCAAGATTGGTGTCCTTTTCTTATTTTAGTTTTTGATATGAATACCCTCATAAGTCCAATTAGTGTTGCCCAGGTGCATATGAGTTTGTGGCCATTCACTTGGGCATGAACAGCCTATCAGCAACCACATCTCAAACCAAGTGACTCACCCTCTGTCCACAGCCATCCAATGCTAATATTGCCACAGATCGGTGTGGGGCCTAGCAGCACTCCCCGGAGTCTCATTCTCATTGTATACTTAGACCACAAAATGGTGATCCTCTTGACTTAGATTCCCAAGGGCTGAGATTACAGGGGTAACACCATGCCTGAATTAAAACCTGATTTTATTTTTACCTCAAATATTAATAAATTTGTATAAGATTACCCTCATTCCAAACTAAAGTATATTCAAAATTAAGCAGAAATCATTAAGCATAATTTAATGATGTGGTAAAAACAGAATAATCTCAGGCTTTAGAGTTCAATCAGACTTAACAGTTTTGTTAATTATGTTAACAAATGACCCCGTGGGTATTTAGATAAGGACCTATGAGTTCCAAAGGCTGCTTCCTATTTCTTTTTTGTATTCCTCTCTTCGGAGCAATTTCTGTGTCCCCAAGAACTTTGCAGCCCTCGGGTCTCCCTGCTAACAGAAAAATTGAGGTCACATCCTCTATTTGGTGGCAATTTGCTCACCTAACCTTCTGACCTTTCTCGTGTTCTCCAAGCTTTCCAGCACTGTTTTAATCTAGATCAAACTTCCTAGTTCCCAATAAAAGCCAATCAACATAGAAACAAGAAAGATTTCCCATGCCCTGAGCTATAAGAAGCCAGAAACAGAAGTTGCAAGGGATATTAAAAAGAACCAAATAGTCATTATACACTGACAGCAGAATTTTTACCAATTTACTTAACCGTCACTGGTAATGACTCTCTCCACAACCACAAAACATGTAGAGTGTGGCTGCTCGCTGTAGGAATTAGAAGGGTAGAGAGATATGCCTCATTGAGCTTTTGCAAACAATGATAAATGAGATTTTTCACATTAGCCACAAAAGAGGGATCCTTTCTTCCTACATTTCCTGAACTAGTTTGAATTAATGGCAGCCTTATAAAGACTGGGATTTTCTTCTCCTGCTTGACTTCCTCAGCTCATTTCGAATGGGAGAAAGTAGAGCAAATTGTGGTAAGGGTACATACATCTCTGCTGATTTGAATATTTAGAAGATGTTTGCTTTTCCTACTTTCATTGGAAAACCCATGAAATTTAGGATACGCAAACACTTTCCTGTCTTCCTCTCAAAGAAAGAGAGAGAGAACATATTTCTCTGCAGAAAGATATAGACCAACTGCTTCCACAACCCCTGAGGTTATATTCAACACCTAAACTAGAACAGAGCACTCCCTGCCTCAGTGACTGGACTAGGAACTGTTTGTAAACCCTCATGGCATTCTTCCCCAAACCAGAAATGCCTCTTTCCTGATTACTTCAATGGAACATCCAGGAGTTACATGGAGTAGGCAATGTGTGAATTTTGAAACCCTATAAGAAACCATCCTACCTTGACTCTAAAACACAGAACTGAAAACCCAACAATGCAACCATTCTGGCAGGGGCGGGGGAGAGATTCTAAAGAGACACTTGTGACCCTCGGTTTGGCTAGTAGAGGAATGACAAAATAGAGCCCAGATAGTCACAATTCTCCCAGAAATCTCATTCTGAGAGAAAAGAAAACTACAGCCTGAGCCAGTCTGTTCCAGGTTGCTTTCGATTGTTGTGATAAACACCATCCCCAAAAGCAGCTTTGGGAAGAGAGGATTTGTTTTGCTTACAAGTTCATGAAGAAGGGAAGGAGGTCAGGCCAGGAATTCAAGGCAGGGGGACCTGGAAGCAGAAACTCAAGCAGACACTTGGAGGAAGAAAGCTGCCTACTGGCTTGTTTACACAGTTCACTCCATTTCTAACACAACCCAGGACAACCTGCTCAGGGATGGCACTGCAAACAATGTTCTGGGTCCTTCCATATCAGTAATTAATCAAGAAAATATCCCCAGAGACTTGCTTACAAACTGACCGAGAGAGGCAGTTTCAAAATTGAGTGTCCCTCCTCCCTAGTAATTTTATTTTGTATTAAATTTGGAAGACAACAACAACAGCAACCACTAGCCAGAACAGGATGAGAAGAGAAACTTTTCTCCATGAAAGAGATTTACAAGCTGTCAGATTGCTTTTCTGGAGTCAACAATGGATCAATGAAGGGCAAGATTACCTTTACCTGTACTGTTGAGATATGCATAACTCTGACCCTCTACCTAAACATTGGTAACCCCGCAGGACTCTGATGATGGCCTGGGGGAGGAAGGTCACTGAATCTCTTTGCCCCTCTTTCCAATGTGGCTTAGTAAAGAAAATTGCCTTTTTCTGCTTTTCACTAGTAGTTTGACTGTTTTAATTGGCTTACTGAGGATGGACAAACACACTTGGCCTGCTATGACCCAGGCTGTGACTCCAAAACTGGTAAGGACTCTGTCCTCATATGCCGCACAACAGCTCCCGTAGGTGACTGGCTGCTGCTTGTTTCCTGTCACTGGATGATTTATTTATGTATTTGTTTGTTTGCTTATTTATTTATTTATACAGGAGCCATCACCGTGGTGCTGTCCAGAAGTTAAGATTGAAAAGACTGACTATACAGTTTCTCTTATTGACAATGTGCAGTGGCTGTCTTCAGACATCCAAATTGCATGACTTGAGGAGGTAATAGTCAAAGTGCCATCTCTACGAACACTGTCCCTTTGGAAGGTGGCTATGCACAATTTGTACAGACACACTCCAGCAGGCAAAATAATAACCTCCAAAATATTCGTGGTCTCATCTTTGGAAATGAGAATATTATATTGGCAGGTGGAAATCTGATTAGGGAAATCTGGCTGACCTTGAGGATAAATGAATCTCAGTTAACCATTATGTTTAGTTCTATAGATGTCAACCTTGACCATGATGTTCAGATATCAGGCCGATAAAATGGTCTGTATGTTTCTGTAAGGGCATTTTTGAATGAAATTAACATTTAAATTAATGGACTGAGTAAAGCAGGCTGCCTTCCATAACATGAGTGGGCCTCATCAAACCAGGGGAACTCTTCAATATGACTAAGCCTGACTTCTTCCAAGGAAGAAGGAATTCTCTAGCAGATAGCTATGAACTTGAATACCAAATCTCTAATATGCATGTGCACCCTTCCAACTGTTAATTTCACTGCTTCCATAAACGCATGTGAGTCAATTCCATAAATCTCCCTCTATTTCTCCTCCATCTCTCATTCTTCCCTGTCTCAGCAGCATGGCAGGAACCACACACACACACACACACACACACACACACACACACACACACACACACACGTATTCTTTACAGAAATAATCTTAGAAAAATAATACTGCAAGTAGTAGTCCTTCTCTGAGTTTGAAACTCCTAGATATTGCTAGTCTCTACTACCCACCAATAGGTCTGTGATAATTTGAAATTCTAAGTACAAAAAGGTTTTGAAACTTATTTGGCAAGAAAACCTGACTTGACCTGAACAAATATGAAGCTATTTATAGTATTTGTTTAGCTCACTAAGTATGAATATTCATATACTCCAGGGCATAAATATTAATATATTCACTTATAACCTTGCTCCCACTGATATTTTATAATATATGATATATTTAGCATATTTCATTCCACAACTCATAAATCTGCATTTTGAAATATACCTGCACAAAAAGGTTTCAGATGACGTCCTGTGTAATGTCTCTTACTTCTGGAAGTGTGTGTCCTCACGTATTTGCACTAGATATTTGGCAATTATAATAAAGGTTAGCTATTAATCGCCTTCCTTTTGCCGAACATTTCTTTTTCCCTTTGCCTATATTGCATCCTTCATACAAACCATTCAGTCTACAAATACTTGGCTGCCTACTACATAAGGACCTGTCTCCCTTTCTTCTCCAGGTCTTATACTGAAGCAAGGCTCATGAATAACTATAAAATCCTGGGCCTAAAGTGTCTGCAAAAGACATTCTCTAAAAGCAGAAGACAAGCAGAGTTGAGGAGCATAGCTGGTCAAGGGACCAGACTGAGGAGGAGGAAATTACCAAGAAAAGGTAAGCAACAAGGGTATATTAGAAATCCTGTGTATACATAGTGTGGTGCTGAGGACAGATAATCACAAATACATGGCCTTTGGCTGTAGATGAGTATGATAAGGTAAACTGCTGTAAGAAAGCCAAAAAATCACAGCACCCTTAGGATGTTACTAAGAAGAGAATCTCTTCAAAATACCAGTTTGCCTCAAATTATTCAGTGACCATTCGTTCGTCATCTGGTAAGAGTCAGGACCTTCACATACATCGTTTTTGCTTAATCCCCATATCAGTATGGCATGGTATTCATCATGATAGCTTTAACTGGTAGGACTCTGAGATCAGAAAGGAAACCTAGTGGCAGAGTAGAGATTTGAACCCCTGTGTGTCCAGCTCAGGTCCTGTGTTCTTTACACTGCCTGTAATATGCCGCCGCTGTGTAAAGGCTTTAAAATATTGCTTCTTAGAGTTGAAATTCATCTAAAAAGAAACAAAGAATTCACAGGCAAGACTGAGGAAAAATTCAAAACACTTACAAATTCTTTCACTTCTCTGTAGTTTTTTTTTTCCAGGGTGTATTCGATATTACTAAAGCTATTCATTCTTTCTCTCAAACCTAAAAACAAAATGTTTATCTTTCAATTTTAACAAAAACACTCACTATCCTTGGACCAAAATGTAGTTTTAGAAGTCTTTTTTCTTTTAACCTTGAACATAACTGTGAAACCTCACAAGTTCCTTTTCTTTGAGGAATTTTTCCCCTCTTTACACATGCAGATCACACTCCTTTGAGATGCTGATCTTTTCCCATGATGCACTCTGCTGACAGAAAGACAATCTTATTGCAAAGAAACGCCAGTTCAGTTGACAAGCAAATTCCATCAGTATGCAGTGTTTACACAGTACAGTTTAGCAACAGCAGCTCACACAGTCTGCTGTCCTAGATCAGAATTCTAATTAAGCCTTAAAGCTTCTCAGTTCAGATTAATTCCTATCCTGAGGCCCTAGACTCCTTGTTGTAGAAATCTGAAGCTTTGTTTGTCTGAAAAGAAAAGAGAAAATATTCTGCTACCCATGCCGCCTGCACTGCTGTTTGTACACATCCCGGCACACTGTTTGCAAAGTGAAGGTGATTCTACTTAGCACATTTGGGATTTCTCATCATTTAATACTAGATCTAGTCAGCGCTAAAGAATGTTAAACTGTATTTCTTTGGAATTCTCTATCCTTCAGTGGACACGCTAAGTATGTGCATTTTCTGAACCTAATCTGCCATTCTAAATTTCAAAGAACAAATAAGTATCTAGGTGAGTAAGTACAATTTGAAGTGCTGGATAACTGCTGCTTACATTTACAGAAGTCAATCTTCTGGTGGGCTTCTTACACATGTGACAGCTGTCCTTAGTTTCCACTCTTGCACATCAACTACTATGGCATATAGAAACTGCTATGAGGTTTGTATATCAGTCAGGCTTCTCTGAAGGGACAGAAGTGATACAATGAACAATATTTAAAGGGAGGTTATTTGATTGGTTTACAGGGTACAGACTGGGTAGTCCAACAATGTCTGCCTCACACTAGAGAGGCCTCCAATTCGCTATTGCTCGCTCTACAAGCCCAGATGTCTCAGCAGTCTCAATTGAATACCTAGGAGATTGAATCCTAGCATTGAATACCTAGGAGAGTCTTGGAGAACTGCTGTGCTGGTCTTCAGCCTCCCTTGCAATGCTGAGGAAGTTGGCTGGAATATGGTGAAGGAATGCCTCACCAACAGGGTAGATAAACTTTCAAGAGAAAATTAAAATCATAAAAGTGCTTTTATCTGAGCTGTCATCAGAAGGTGTTACTAACCCTGGAGGTGGCTCTTTCCAGTGTCCCAGTGGCTTGAGTTTCAATTTATTTCACATGCAGGCAAGTTGATGACTAAGATTAGTCATCACAGATTGCCTTGTGTAAATAATTAGAGGTTACAAGTAATTGTCCTGTTTTGGCCTAAAGAAAACGATACACACACAAATCCTGGATTATGAAGACCCCAGTAGGTGGGTATGCCATCTTCCTGCCCATTATTCTCTGAACTATTTCTCTATCTCTATAAAAGCACTTTGGTATCACTGAGTTCCCTAAGATGATGGTCTTTGTGTGAGAGAACACTAATTTTCCACATCTTGTCAGAATGCTGGAACTGGAATAAGTGTGGTTTTCTTCACACAGAATTGTGTCTCCTGAAACGGCTTTTGAGCAGTGAGCAGACTGACTTGGCTCTAATACAGTAATAGCCACTGAGCACAAGTTATAACTATCTCTGTACCATACAGAAAAAAAACAAAAAAGAAAGACAAGAATAAAAGAAAAGAATAGAAAAGGAATTATTAGTAAGTTTAGAGCAAATACTATCTGAATTCAAACATAGTTCCCACCTATTAAAACTTCTGAAGAGACAGAATGAAAGCCAAATGCCAATCCCATTACCTTGAGGTTTTTCTCTCCTCAATCAGTTTCACTGATTCTGTCACAAAGGCACAAATGAAGCTTATAAAGTACCAATTACTATAAAGTGGCCTCTTAACGTCAAAGTTTTCTTCTCCCTCAGTTCAGACTACATATAATCAGCATTATCCCCTAGGATGCTTTATTTCCCATGTAAAAAATAGTTGCTGCAATTCATTTATATAATTTTCTGCTGAAGGCAATTATTATCCCTTCATGGACACCTTTCAACTTTCCTTGCATTTGCTCTCCTTCGGTCTCATGTGGATACACATATAAAAATTTAGAATTTACTATCCCCATATGAGAGAAAACAGATGGCATTTGTGGTTTTGTGCTTGGATTAACTTAGTACAATGTCTTCCAGTTCCATCAATTTACCTGCAATTTTCGTAATTTTGTTTTTCTTTACAGTTGAATAAGATTCCCATACATACATACATATATACATTCCACATTTTCCTTCTCTAGTCTTCATTTGATGGACATCTAGGCTGATTCTGTCTTCTGGCTATTGTACATAGGGCAGCAATAACCGTGGATGAGCAAGTAGCTCAGCAGTTAGAGAATGGGGAGTACTCCCAGGAGTGGTGTAGCTAGGTCATATGGAAGCCTTATTTTTAGCTTATTGAGAAACTTCCATACCGATTTCCCCAGTGGCTACACAAGTCTACACTCCCACAGGCAGTGGGATCTCCTCTCCCCACATACCCTCTAGCATTTATTGTCATTTGTTTGATGCATAGTAGCCATTCTGATAGGGGTTAGACAGAAACTCAGAGGACTTTATCATTTCCTGATGTCCAAAGAGATAGGAAATGCTTTTTATCCTGCTGGCTGACCATTTATATTTCCTCTTTTGAGAATTCTTTGTTCAGCTCTTCAGCTCATTTACTTTAAAATATTTCTGAGATTGTACCATTCACCCCTTCCCTTTCCTACCAACAAACCTTTCATCTAGGCCTTGGTCTTTTCCAATTCATAGCCTCTTTTTCTTTGTTATTATATAAATATATGCATATATACATATATGTACACATACACATTCCTGAATACATAAATTCAACCGGTTCAGTCCACATAATCTTGCTTGTAGGTATACACTTATTGGGTTGTTTGTGCCTAAGAGGTTACTTTTTCACCTCTTTATATACTCTAGATAATAATACTTTATTTAGTATAGAGCTGGCAAAGATTTTCCCTTGTCCTATGGGCAACTGCCTCTTCATTTGACTAACAGTCGCCATTGTTGTGCAGAAGCTGTTTAATTTCTTGAGGTCCCATTTGCTAATAATTACCCTGGACAACTTAAGTCATACTCCAAAAGTCCTTACTTATGCCTATGCTTTTAAGCGCTTTTTCTAATTTTTCCTCTAGCACATTCAGAGTTTCAGGCTTTTGCTGAGTTATTGATCTACTTGCAGTTGACTTTTTGTGCAAGGCAAGAGGCAAAGATCTAGTTTTATTCTTCTGTATGAATTCTACATTCTTCTACCCAGATTTCCCAGCGCCATTTCCTAAGAAGCCCTGCCCCCAGTGAGCTCATATTTATTTATTTTCAAGTGCTGAAGTATCCCTGCATCTCTGGAATACAGCCTATTTGATTGTGATATTTTTTGATGTTTTCCTGAATTCAGCTTACAGAATGAGGAGTTTTGATTGTGATAAATTATTTTTTTGATGTTTTCCTGAATTCAGCTTGCGGCATGAGGAGTTGTGATGAGAAATTGAAGTGATGTGAACTAGAGACAGTAAAACACACATGGCAGCTCTGCAAATCATGATCAGATCTGGAAGGAACTAGAGAAGGCAGACTACCAAGAAATAGAATGACACACAACAGAAAGTCATTTTTCCTTCCAAAGTGGTGATGAGAAAAGTCTGGTGGATCTGGGTTAGGAGACTCGTTCTTGCAGAGGACCTGGGCTGGGTGGCTGGCATCATCAGCACCATTCACACACGGTAATAAAACTATGTTAAGTCTAGCAGTTTTTAGTGTCAGGGAGGATTTCAGGAAAAGTTCATTCGAAAGTGTTTCTTATGTCAAAATGAACACATCCTTTTGCTCAGAAATTTCACCTCTATAAATAGTATCATTTGTGGTGTCAAAGAAGGTGACTGGTAGAATATCTTCATTTGTAAGATTAAAAAACAGAACATCAAAAAGAAATCCAAATGCTGGCAATCTACACATCAATTTAGAAAAAAAAGAAAAACAGCAGGACACATAATTCCTTTGTGAGTAATAAATAGCAACTTATAAAAATGAAGAAAATCTATATTTGTTGACATGAAATTATTTCCATAATAAGATAGTAATAAAGAAGAGATGGTAAGAGAATTTGATATTTTTTGTATCATTCACGTTATTTTTAACATGTACAGAAAATGGTCTGGAACTGAAACTACCACTCAATGTGTATTGTTTACTAAGCTGTAACTATGCTCATGGCATATGATTTTATAAAATCAGCATGTCATAGTGAATTATGTATAGGATCATCCAATGTCTGGGTTAGAAAACCTGTGTGTGTTCATTGCTCTATATACATTTAAATTAAAAGTGATCTGTGAGTTTGGGCATGGTGCAGCAAATCTTTAATCTCAGCACTAGGGAAGTGAATCCCCGAGTTAGAGACCAGCCTGGTCTACATAGGGAATTCCAGGACAGCCAGAGCTATGTAGAAAGACCCTGTCTCAAAAGAAAAAGTGGTCCATGGGGACATATATCATGACATTTGGCAGATGCTAGTGATTAGCTCTGTTCGAGAGAGTCAGGTGAGGTAAAGATGGGTTTCATGGGGACTTGATAACAGTGTTATGATATGCTGCACAAGGGGGTACTTGGAATAGCCCATGGAAGGTGAGAGACAAACACACCACGCAGGCAAAACTTATATGGGAAGTTCAATTAGGGAATGGAAGGAAGTAGGGGAAGGGGACAGAGAGGAGAGAGACAGAGACAGAGAGATACAGACAGGCAAAGACTTGCCTGCCTCTGCAGAGGCATAATAGGAAAGAGAGAGCAGGAGTGGGCGGAGTTTGTCTCTTAAAGGGACCTTGTTCTACCTGCCATGCATGCAGGGGTGATACACTCTGCCAGGTCACTAAGGGATAGGGCCAAGGTGTGCCTGGATGCTAACTAATAGGACACCGTAAGCGATTGTTTTTGCATTAGTTATATTGTTAATGAGTATACATACTTGTAAAAATCTGCTTATTTTGAAAAGTACATAGCAAAACGAATGGTCTACATTTTGGCTTCAACCTGTGGATATTCTCCAGAAGTCACCTCAAATCCCATCATCCGACATCATTATGCTAAGGAGAAGCTGTTTCGGTCTCCTCAGGATAAAGTCCATCAAAGCAACCATAGTCTCTCACAAATGCACACTTCAAGTAAGGGTTCAGTTAAATCCAATGCTATTTACTAATCAGACATCCTCTTCCCACACCTAAAAACACGTGTGCTGCAATGATTTGCTCGGAGCTCTGAAAAATCCTGTGCAAAATCACTATGTCATGAGGTGGCTTCCTTAGCTTCCGAACGCTCTGACTGACTAGATAAACTGCAAAGCGGTGTGTTCTCATTTAAGTACTTCCCCAGGCAATGCCTTGCCACAGTTCACACTGTAGATCAAAGTGCACATTGCTTACAGATAGCTAAGGTACAAAGTTGGGTTTCCTTCCAGCAATGGTTATTTACACCCCTTCTTCCTAAATAAAGAAGCTGCATGTTTCCTCTAGGCACACAATTCTTTCCTACCTCTTTTGGGGCTGTCCATATTTGGGGCAGCCAGTGTCTCCTGGGGATAACTGTAAGGCAGTGCTGTGTCCTGGGTGCGGATGGCTTTTTTGGCAGTACTGTTGGCTCTGCTTGTTTTATGAAATGGCACACTTTTAAACAACACATTTCTAGGGAATTGGTATAAACAAAGTGAAAGCTACAATAAATAGAGCCTTGACTTTTTACAAAGGACACCTAAGTGGCTCCCATCAGAGTCCTTCCTAGAATTTTGCTTTTGTTCTTTGCTTAAATTATCTTAAGTCACAAAATTAAGCTACTTGTTCTCATTTGATCACAAGACACTCATTCAATCATTTAGTGCTTTCTTCATTAACTTAACTCAGATTTTCTGAGTGTCATTTATTTAATCTGCTCCAATTCTGGGAACTGTTCTAGATATAGAAATACAGCATTCTCCGTGGCTTACATTTCTGGTGGTAAATGCTGTGAGGTGAATAAAAATCGTGTGTCTTTGCTGCCACCAGAGGTAACGGCATCTGACTGCCTTAGTTTGATTAACTATTTTACTTTCTCTGCCATACAAGCTGACAACAGAAACATACGCTGAGATTCAGGCACTGGGTTAAGCAGGCAGGATGGAAGCACAACCAAAATCAAAGTCTCGTAGAGAAGACCATTATGGATTAGAAAAACTCACAAGTGTCCCAAATAGCTTAACCAAAGCAGCTGATGCTTCAGTCTCTTTTATGTGTTGAACTTCCTAAGATTAGTTTGTGTGGGGTATGGTAGCTTGAATGAATATGGCCTCCATAGGCCTGTAGGGAGTGGCACTATTAGGCCTTGTTGGAGTAGGTGTAATCTTGATGGAGGAAATGTGTCACTGTGGGGGTGGACTTTGAGGTTTCCTATGCTCAAGTCAGACCCAGTGTGGCATTCTCTTCCTACTGCCTGCTGATCCAGATGTAGGACTCTCAGCTACCTCTCCAGAACCATGTCTGCCTGCATGCTGTCATGCTTCCTGTCATGACAATCATGACTAAGCCTCTGAAACTGTAAGCTAGCCCCATTAAATGTTTTCTTTTTTAAGAGGTGTCATGGTCATGGTGTCCCTTCCCAACAATAGAAACCATAAACTAAGACAGAAGTGAATGGAATTTGACTTTTCAGAGTTGGGGAGAAAGCTACCAAGATAGCGTTTAACTTTGCATTATTACATTAATTATGAATACTCATTCTACTCAAGCTTTACAACCCATGTCTCCAATCTAAGAAGATGTGTTTCCTCAAAAGTTATTTCTTAATCTAACTGACAGGTCCTTATTTCCCTTGGCTCTCAAATTCCCTCATTTTATAACATAAGCATTTCCTCTGGGTTTTCATCTATCTTTACATCACAAATGAATTCTCATCAGTAAAAAAAATAATTTATCTTGTTGGCTCTATTTCCTACACAAAAAGATTATTTCTCATTCAGCTCATTCCCAGTGATGGAAGTAACCTGTAACTGATTTAATAGGAAATATTAAATGCCACAAACAGAATACCCCACCTTGCACAAACCTGCTTGATGTGTTGACTAGAACTGGCCTTCACTTCTACCTAGCAGGCTTTTTAGGGTCCAATAATATACTTGTTCCTATCCCTTTTACAAGAATCACATTAGTGATTCTTTACACTACTATGCTGCAGCACAGTCTATAAGGAACTTTAAACTCATTGGCTACCCGAACAACTTAGTGGCTTTTATGCAGTGTTTGGGAATGATACCAACCACACTGCCAATTACATTAGCCAGTGCTTTATTTTTTTGTGTTTTGGGACACCAGATTTATAGTGGTTGTATCCATATTTGTAAAGTTCTGAATTATTAGTAAACAAAAGTAAACATTATTTCTATTTTGTAAGGTTAAAACCAAGATGTCACACTGGGCAGTGGTGGTGCATGTCTCTAATCCCAGCACTCCAGAGGCAGGCAGATCTCTGTGAGTTCGAGGCCACCCTGGTCTACAGAGCAAGTTCCAGGACAGCCAGAGCTGTTGCACAGAGAAACCCTGTCTCAAAAACAAATAAACAACAGCAACAAAAAGCTGAGCTGTCATATCCAGGTTTCCACTTAGTAGGTAGTCAGGACATGGTATTAAGGCATTTACAGACAAGCCTTAAAGATGTGGATATTGATTAGCTAAACATTATATTTTGGGCAAAACTTCTACATAAACTAGTGGTAGTGCATCTATGTTTTCATGATACTACTAAGATATTTTGATACTGCAATGGGCTTTCAATTATTTTATTGTTTTTAAGAAGATTCCCAATTTCACTAAAGAAAGATATAATGGTTGAATTGTAACTTTCTACTTCCTCCAAATGGATGTGTTCATATCCAAATTACTGTTATTTGGGGGGAAAAGTGTAAGAGCCAAAGTTAACCTGTAAGCCCCACTTGCTGAAGGACAGATAACTTCCTGGAATGCTGGTAGGGGTGGTTCTCAGGAATTTAAGAGTCACCTGTCTTCTGACTAAACAAGTTCGTTTGTGCTGATTGATTGAATATGAGCAAGAGGTATATGGACAGGAAATATGTCAGGATAAAAATTTGTCCCGTATTGTATGTAGGATGGAGGTACATAGACAGAAAGTAGATCAGGATATGTACCTGCCCCTAATTAAATCTGATGGGAAATATGGCGTCACTGTGGTTTTGATCTCTATAAGCCTTCACAAAATGTGACTCCTAGCCATTTCCTGGGAACCCCAGAATAGTCCTGGACAGATCTCTTCCTCCTGGCCAGTATTTAATTAAAGTTTGCTTCAAATTTGGTTCAAAAACTGTGGTAGTAGTCTTACTTGCCACTTGTAGGATTATCAAAGGTATTTAAACATGCAATTAAAGTAAGGATGGTAGCATGATATAATACTGTGTTATTTAGATAGATCCAATACCAACATCCTTATAGGAACACAAGGGGTAAAAACAGAAATACCCAAGAAGGTGATGAGGGAAAGGACTGATGTTACCACCGTGCACTAATGAAGGCCACACACAAACCCTTCTCCAGAGATTTCAGAACAAGTATGGGCCTTTGGGCACTTTCATTACTGCGATACTCAGCCTTGTGAGAGAATAGAATTCTATTGTTTGAAGCCAATTGGTTTGTGGTGATTTGTGGCAGCAGCCACTGCAAATCAAGGTTTCTCTGTATAAAGTCTCTGACTGTCCTGTCCTCGAACCCATTTTGTAGACCAGGTTGGCCCCAAACCCAGAGATCTGCCTGAATCTGCCTCGGGAGTGCTGTTCTTATCACTATTGAGAAAGATTAAACTTTTAACCCTCACAAAGTTCTCAAAGTTCAGATTTTTGCTTCAGAAACTTTATAAAACAGGATCAATATTTTAAATGAAAGAACCAAAGAACAAACTTCTGCACTATTAAATTGTCACAAAGAATGTCTTCAATCAAAAATGCTCAAGCCTTGTTATTTTGGCTTATGCTACAGAAAATATAATCCTCTGTTCTATAAACATCTAGAAATAAATAGGATCAAATATCATCCCATTAAATCTTAATGCAATATTATTTATATATACTTCATAATAATCTATTTACTCTGACTAATTACTTAATGTTCTGCTTCACTTAACTAATTAATATTTTATAAGTAGATATTGCTTGTGTGTGTGTGTGTGCGCGCGCACACGTGCACGCGGGCAGGCATATGCACGCATGAATGAAGATACCCATGAAGGTTGGAGGCATAGAATCTCTTGGAAATGGAATTCAGGTGGTTGTTAGTTGGGTGCTAGGAATCAGACTTGGATCCTATGGAAAAACAGCAAGTACTCTTAACCTCTGAGTTATCTCTTCCACCCTAAGAAACAATAGACTCTTCATCCAAGAACATAAGTGTAAAATCATCTGTGCCACCTAGCTCAAGCAGTCACCCAGACTTCTATTATAATCCCATTTTTCCTTCAGTGAACAGACCATCACATTTTCCTCTGATGTGCTTCTTTCGAGTGCACATTGGAATTCCCTGGGAAGCGGGGACTGCCTGCAGGGATGCTGAAATGCTTGCCCTTGCCTGGGTATGTGGACTGAGGGCAGATCAGAATCCTCCCTAGTGATCTGATCTGCAATCAGTATTATAGCACTGCTCAAACATTTTACATCTACAGGAGCATATTTAACTCCTGTCTTGCTGACAATCTATATTTCCTGTCAACTGAGGTACAACTGACAAGACCACTCCCTGGTTGCAAGATATCATCCAAAGCTACAGAATGCCTAATGATATTATACTGGCATAGCAACAGACATACAGAGCAGTGGAACATATTGACAGTCCCCCAAAATACATCTATGTACTTAGGTTTAAATGATCCAAGATCACACAACTAGAAAAGGGTAGTAGTCTCTTTGATAATATGAATTTGGGAAATGGATGTCTACATGCAAAACTATTGATTTACACCCATATATCACAGCTTACACAAAAATCAAGCCAAATGCCTTTGAAACATGCAGGTAATACCTGAAATTGTAGTATTTGAAAGATGAATGTGGGAAAATAGGAGGAAAGCTTCATGATGGCTCTGTAACTCAGTTCAGCTCTTCCTGAGCAAATTGCCCAAACAACCTAAGTGCTGACTGGTTTATAGAACATATTGACTAGTCAATAGGTTTCTCTCTGAAAATAACAATGTAAATTATTATTTTTGTCCCAAGCACTTTATATAATGCTAACAATAGCACTATTATAAGTCTAAAAACATTTATGAGAACACCAAGGCACAGAGAAGTTATGAAAACTACCTACAGTCACATAACAAAAATGTGGCTAAGAAATCCATCGAGGTCAACTGAGGCAACACTGCACTGCAGTAGAGTAACTGGCAGCTTTTGTCCCACAGAGTAAGCTGCATGTTTATGGGCAGTCAAGCCAGTTTGCTTAGTTATGCATCATTAAATAAACATCTTCCTCAATGAAAAATGTGAGTGCAAAAAGAATTGACGTGTATGTGACAACTGACATCAGTCCTTCTGAAGGGAACGCACTGTAAAACTGCTATCAAATTAAATGTAAGACAATTATTTGTAAAATTCATTAAAATTTGGGCTTCTGTATCACGACTTCTTTGCAAATACATTAACTTAGTTTTTTCTTTCAGTTTAGTGAAACTGACATGGCAAATAATAGGAAAACATTATGGATGTGGTTATGTAAAAAAAGAAAGTGAAAATCCATTCAACGGATACATTTAAAAACAGATTTCATCCCTTTGTTACAGGATAAACAAGAGTCCAAGAGTTGTGATAGCAAACTTTATTCCACCATATAGGAGACAGAGGCTGGAACAGGCATATCTCTGAGTTTGTGGGCAGCCAGGTCTATACAGTGAGTATAGCAAATTCCGGGCCAGCCAGGAACAAAACAAACAAACAAACAAGCAAACATATAAAAGTCAATCAACTGGGTATTGATTTGACATTTGCCCCAAGTTATCGTGCTAAGTGGAAAACAGTAAGCAGCCTGGGAAGATGATTCAGGCAGTAAAGTTCTTGCTTCACACGTATAAGGACCTGATTTAGATTCCTGGCACTAACTTTAAAGCTGAGCACACCTGCACAGTCCTAGGGTTGAGTGGTTTGGGGAAGGGTAGAAATAAGTACGATTCGTTGGACTCAGTAGACAGCCTGTCTAGTCTATTTGATGCATCCCAAGCCAGTGAGAGACACTGTCTAAATAAAAAGGAGGAAGGGCACTTGTGGCTGAACTGTGGTCTCTATATGTGCATCAGCATACACACACACACACACGCACACACAGAATAAGAAGCTAAAAGTACAGTTAAAGTAAAATCTCATTGCTTTAAAAACAAAAGCAAAGAAAAGTATCAATATAAGGTTACATAAACAAAACAAAATCTTCTAAAAGAATATCAAACTGCTAAAAAAGATTGTGGAATGTCTGAGGGTATGCTTGAAATTTAAAGAGATGGAGATATGTACAAGAGGTTTGCTAGCAAAAAGTTTCATAGCATTAAAAGCGAGCAAACAACACAAAAGGAGAAGAAAATCCATAGTAATGTCAATGTGCTCTGAGAATTCGAAGGTTGGAAGCGAAACCAAGCAAAGCCTTAGATCAGGAGGGTTAAAGTCAGAACAAGTGGACCCTTCTTCCTGTCAAACATATGAATCAGGACGTTTATTACCACTGAACTTGGACAAGCCTTTAGACACCTTCTCAAGTTCATGTTCCAGGCAGCCACCAATGACAGACAAGAATTGACCAGAGATGGAAGCTGTTGGGCACTAGAATCAAACTAGACTGAGAAGAGTCTGTAAGGAAAAGTGTGTTTGAACTGCCATTACTGAGCCTCAAGGGAGAATTAATGATGGATTCAAATAAAAGATCCTTAAAAAAAAGGCAGTAGCTGCCCTGGACTGAAAGATTAGCGTCTGAGTATCTGTAAGTCTGTTATTCTACAGAAACTAATATAGTTTCAGCCTCAGTCTTTCCTATCTGAAATTAAAATCTCCACAGGAAGAGCCATTATAATGAACGAATTCACTTAGCAAACCTGGCATTTCTGCAACACTCTTATGAAGCATACACTTTCCCATCAATCATGGCAGGTAGTTTGGCTTGGCTTTGCTGTAACCACCCCAAGAGCGGCATCATGTAGATATTGTTAGACTTTATTGTGTTATTAAACAGTTCTGGTTGCTAAGCAATTGCTGGTCTTTCCTAGACTCACATAACAGACCAGTGGTGAAATTGTACAGAGATCCAGGGCTCCCAATAATCAACCTGGCTCTCTTTTCTTAGTTCAAGTGCACACACAGTGACTGGTAAACTGAATCTGCTTAGACAGAGAATACAAACACAGCTTATTACAGTGGGTATATCCTCTTTTGTGTACTGAGACTTATGGGATGTGGGAATCATTTAGCGGTGTTGGTGTTTGGACACAAACTATGAGTCACAAAATACTGAGCACTTTGCCTTTAGAACAGTGGTTCTCACCCTTCCTAATGCTGTGACCCTTTAATACAGTTCCTCATGTTGATGGTCTACACAGTGGTTCTCACCCTTCCTAATGCTGTGACCCTTTAATACAGTTCCTCATGTTGATGGTCTACACAGTGGTTCTCACCCTTCCTAATGCTGTGACCCTTTAATACAGTTCCTCATGTTGATGGTCTACACAGTGGTTCTCACCCTTCCTAATGTTGTGCCCCTTTAACACAGTTCCTCATATTATGGTGACTCCCAACCATATAATTATTTTCATTACTACTTGATAACCATAATTTTGCTACTGCTATAAATCATAATCATAATGTAAACTGCTGTGGTTTCTGGT
>NW_024429188.1:105984234-106166357 GCF_017639785.1 Mesocricetus auratus | reverse complement strand
GGGGGTATGTACTCTTCCGCCTTCCACATTCTCGAATACTGGAAAAGCCATTTGTATTTTTCTCCGTTCCTCTAAAGGTAAAAAGGAGTCAGTACCAGTATTCAGCCGAAGCTCATATGGCGGAGGCGCTGAGGGGCGTGAGCCCGCCGGATTTATAGGCGGTGGCCTCACATTCATTTTTGTTTTCAGTGGCCGGTGTCTATCAGGGTGATATCTTTTTCCTCATACCGTGCCACCTCCTCCTCTAGACCACCTTCTTCGCTAGAATCCAGAGTGTCAGAATCAGAATTATCTAGCTCCAAGGCTTCTAGCTCTACTGCAGGGTATAGACTAGATTCTGGCTTTTTCTTTTTCTTAGATTTGTTAAGGGGTGAATGATAACTCCCTTCTTTCTCTCCCCTTTCTTAACTTCCTGGGGAGGGCCTTTTTTCTTAGACATGTCTTTTCTTTTGCGAGCTCCCATTCTCTCACTCCGTTCAGTTTCTGACATGCTATCCTGAACTTCCTCTAAGGTTCCCTGACTTTCTATTATAGCAGGGTGACAGGCCTCATCCTCCAAGCAGTTTTTAACTAGCTTCCAAATGGCTTTGGTACCTAAGCAGAGATCTCCTTCTGCATGCTTCCTGTCTAGTTCTTTACCTAGCTTGTTCCATGAGGCCACAGTGAGGGACCCGGAACAAGCATACCATGGTGCCACTCTATCTACCTCCTTCACAAAATTTTGAAGTGTTCGTGGTGCAATTTTAAGATCTCTTTGTTTTAGCACAGTCTGTAAGGCTGTAACCACTGACTGTGACGACCCCATCGCGCTGACAGCTTATCTAAAAACGCGCTCAACTCCGTTACCAGACTGACAGCACCAGACTGACAGCACCAGACTGACAGCACCAGACTGACAGCGCCAGACTGACAGCGCCAGATGGACAGCGCCAGATGGACAGCGCCAGACGGACAGCGCCAGACGGACAGCGCCGTTCTGTCAGCACCAGCCACGATGAAGGAGAAGGACAAACAGGACTAGCACCAAAGCCTCCACTGACCCGTCCCACGGTGATGACAAACTAAGGCCAAAGTCGAGAAAAGGGTTGTTCAGGATAAAGCATACCTCTCTGAACCTACGTCCCTGCAGTTCTGAATCCGCCCCGTTTTCCGAGGGGTCTCCCGCGGCGCCGGCGATGTTGAAGAGTTCCCGGGTTTCGGCACCAGATGTCCCGCGCTACCGTCTCGCCAGCAAGAACGACGCAGAACACTCGGATCCTTCTGCAGTAAAGCTTTAATGCATCTTGAGAGATAGATGATCAGCTTCTTAGAGGGAGACCCCAAGCTAAGAAACCCAGCCCCTTATATAAGCCTAGGAGCTCCGAGTGAGATGTGTAGAGCCGGGATTGGTGGTTTGCACATCACCCCAGATGACGTCACGGGAGAGGCACAGTTTAAACGGTTAACTCCAACTGACAGCGACAGTTAACTCTAACTGACAGCGACAGTTAACTCCAACTGACAGCGACAGTTAACTCCAACTGACAGCGACAGTTAACTCCAACTGACAGCGACAGTTAACTCCAACTGACAGTGGATGTCAGCGCCATCTTCTAACGGCAATAGCGATAGCGAGGGCGGCTCCTCACAGGAAGTGTTTCTTGGGAAGTTCTCATGAGCCTTCTTGGGGAGCATAAAGTTTGCTTAACGCAACCGACTGGTCTCTGTGTCATCAATCCCGACACCCTCGCCACATTCTCGGATACAGGCTGCGCAGTGGGCGCGGCATCTTCCTAAAAACCTCAGGGCATGTTTTTGATTTATTATTTTTATTTAATACGTATTCTATAATGATTTATTACTATTGCTGTATGAAGTGAATATTTATTGATACTACCATATGTGTGAGTCCATTCTCTAATTCATTTCTTCCTGCATTTCTGATGCTATGTAGGTTCCTTTTCTCCTGTTCCCTTTATTCTTTTTGTGTATTTCTGGGCTTGGCATGCTTGTCTATTCTCTAGAAGTTTAGTTCATCCAGTCCCAGTTGTACCAAGTCAGGCATTTAAAAATTTGATTTTTATTTTATTTTTACTTTTCATTATAGTTTTTGACCCATAGAAAAAATGTTCAGTTTATTTATTTTACATCTAATTTTTTATTTACATTAGAAACAAGCTTGCCTCATACGAAGTATGATTTTTATGATGTAGTCCTGTCTAAGTAGTTAGTACTGCAGGAGTCTTCCTTTGCTATGACTTATTGCATTGTACCTGGAACAGGGGTAGATGATTTTTGAAAGGCACATGCCTTTCACATTTGATTGTAAGCTATGTGAATGTAGGAACATTCTCTATTTTGCTTATGGTCAATTGTCTGACAGTTAATAGGTTACTCATGAATAAATGATTAAGTGAGATAATGTCTATGAAGACCTTTTCATTTGGTAAGTATTCAATAAAATGTTATTTTCCTTTCATAATCTTGAAGCTTTGATCTCTGTTAAGTGCTTACCATGATGGAGTGGAAGCTGGATTTCACAGCTATTATGGAGTCTCTTTGAATGTTTCAGAATGAAGGGACCCATAGACAGGGTCAGGGACTTCTTCAGTCCCATGGTAGTAGAGGGAGGGAGGAGACTTATTTCAAATAACAACAGGTTTATAGCAGCTGGGCTCTATCAGGGAGACTAGAGTATTCATTTTTTATGGTTTGGAAAAGTTGGTTGTGTCAGTAGATGATTTGAGAAGGAACCAACTTATATTTCAGCTGCAGAGACAATTTAAGTGGTATTTTCTCTATAAATTACAGGTAGAGCATGTAGTGATCATGATCAAAGATCTCTGTAAGAATCTTCAGGTGAACAAAAGCACCCAGAGGAAACAAAGTACAGTAGCTCAGAATAAAGTAACTATAGAGATAAAAGAGACCATGCAGGTCACCATTCTATATAAGTTAGATTTCTAGATTTTTGACATAAACAATTGTAGGATACAAGTAGCCTGAGTAGATATGTATCTTGGGCTCTTAAAACATGGTTAGTTGGTGTATCGTTGCACTGTAGATTCAATAGTTATATTTGAAGGGTTTAGCCAATTACAAGTCAGCTAGCTACCCTGGATTAATTACTGTGACATAAATGAGGAACAAAGCATTTATACCTGTGCAATAAAAAAGATCTAAGAAAAAAAGATCTAAGAGAAGTCCATTAACTTTTCTGAAATTCTTAAGTTATTCTTCCTCAGCGCTGTGGCTTAGAAGATAAGTATCATATTGTTTCCAAAGATATATCATAACAGAGAAGATGAAAGAAATTTTTGAGCAGTTCAACAATTATGCTCTCTCTATAGTTTAACAATTGTATTTGCTCCCTAGCTAGTAGCTCCTCTGTAATTTGACATATATGTAGAGTACTGTGAAATGGAGTCACACACTATTCTTTTCCATACTTGCATCTCCCAACATCATTTGGGGTGGACTTTAAGCTACTGTCTGTCTTAAAATTATAAAAGACAAGACTCTGGGTTCTTAATAGTGTTCTCATGTAGCCCTGCCACCTCAGGAGGTGTGCTGATGTTTACACTTAGTATTTGTTCAAACATTTTAAGCTTTTACTTCAAAACAGTCAATTTGCTAGAAAGGAAATGAATATATAGTTTTGAGCCTTTTCAGGTCAAAAGACTCATTTTCTGAAATCTTTCATTAGACTTGTGTATAGTAAGCTACCTTGAACTTTGCCTTTATATGAAAAATTCTGTCACAGTAAAATATGTCTTGGAATAAAAACATCAAAAAGAACAAATGCAGGTAGAGATGAATTTTTTGACTTAATGATTTCTTGTAGAGATAACTTTTCCAACCAAGTGACAGAAATGAGTGGCAAGGGTAGCAAGCCTTTTGGGCAGAAAGGACAAATGTGATTTTGCATGATTGCTGAGTCACATTTTCCTCCTATGGCATTTATCCCTTTCCCTTTATTGAGTCTTTTCTGTTTTTATTGACGGTGAACTATCAGATAAAAGAAATAATCAGACTTGGTGATTTTGATTATTTGTATAGTTTATTTTGGGAATGGAAATTGAATTGTCAGTAGTACATCACCACAGACTTGGTAAGATGCTTTTTGAAAAAAGCATCAGGTCTGCAGACTTGGACTTCATTTCCTTTGTAGAGACCAAAGTGCTAGTGACACAGCTGCTCACATAGCTTCTCCCATTCTTGACCTGATTGCATCAGTGCTAACAGATTATGCTTTTTTCCTCCCTTTTTCTCAGTTCAGAAAACTTAGCAGTCACTTGGAGGTTCATTTTATTAGTTGTTTTAACCTTGAGTATATAAGTATTTAAAGATTTATTTATTTTTATTTTGTGTGGGTGCTTTGCTTTCATGTATGTCTGTGCACCATGTGCATGCTGTGTCAGAGGAGGCCAGAAGATGGTGCAGGGTCCCCTGAGACTTTATTTAAAGATATTGAAAGCTACTATGTGGGTATTTGGAACCAAACCTAGGTTCTCTGCAGGAGTGTCAAGTGCTCTTAACCACTGAGTCATCTCTCCAGTCCCCTTGTATATACACTAAATTGGCTAATTGATCTAGGGAACCTAATATATTCAAGTGATAGTTATTGATTATTCCTCACGATCTGGGTTTCTGGGATAGAATAGAGAATAGGATGGACATAACTCCTGATTTCACAGAATAGGCAGACCTGCATATGTCAGGGGAGACAGATTTTAACAAAATATGAAGTGTATAGTGTGCTTATGGTAAGTACTGTGGGCTAAAGGTAGCTAGTGGGGTGGGGAGTTCACGTGGCATATGGGAGAGGGTGTCATTTGGTAACCAGTGGCAAAGGGGAGAACTCACTGAATAGGTACCATTTGAATGATGAAGTTCAGAGACTGATACAAAAAGAGCATTCTAGGCTAGGTAGATCAGTCAGTGCAATGGCTCTCATTTGGGCCTCTCGTACCCACGTTGCTAAGAAAACATGTCTAGAGGCAGGGAGGCATAGTTTTGATGGGAGATAATATTAGGAACCATGTCATGGTCTAGATTATAGAGAGCCTTACAGGTCAATGAGGGAACTTGAGTTGTTATTTTGGGGAAACAGGGAGCAACTAGAAATGTTTTTTTTTTTTTGCAGAGAAGTGATATACACTATAATGTTCACTCTGGCTGTAAACAGATGAATCGTCAAGAGCAGAGACAGACCAATGAGTAGGCTACCTTTCAAATTTGGTGGCTAAACCAGGGTGGTATATAGGAGGACATAAAAAAGCAAGAGATTCTGGTTGTATTCTGAAAGTACTGCAAAAGCATTTTTACAGTTTTTCTTACTGATGAAGTATCGAGTGTGCAAAGAAAAGAGATGTTAGATGCCTATTGATATATTGAAGTAGAAGTAATGAGGAAGTAGCCAGAATCAATTATCTGCCTCAGACAGTATGTCTGTATTTTGGAGTTGTCTGTTATAGATAAAATTGAAAGGCAAGAGACAAAGGAAACTGCTGAAAGACTAAGCACAAAGAAAAGCAAAACTGAAACCGAGTCCGTAGTTCTGTGGTAGAGCTCTTGAGTAGTGTCTGTGAAGTCTTGGCTTTGTCAGTATCATAAAAGGGAAGTAAAAAGAGATGTCCAAAGATTGGGGCCCTCTAATACTTTAAAGACCAAAGGGATTTGGAGTAGTTAGCAGAGGTCATTGAAAAAGACAAGCCAGTCATCCAGCAACTGATGGAAACAGATGCAGAGAACCACAGCCAAAGACAAACATTAGGCGGAGTTCAGGGAATCCTGCAGAAGGGAGGGAGGAGGGATTGTAGGAGTTAGTGAGTTCGAGGACATCACAAGAAAACCCACAGAATTAACTAACCTCGGCTCATAGGGGCTCACAGAGACTGAACCTACAACCAGGGAGCTTGCATGGGACTGACCTAGGACCTCTGCATATGTGTTACAGTTGTGTACCTGGCCTTCTTGTGGGATTCCTAACAGAGGGAACAGGGGCTGTCTCTGACTCTTTTGCCTATTTCTGGTAACTTCTATTGGATTTCCTTGTCCAGCCTTAATACAAGGGGTGATGCCTAGTCTTACTGCAACTTGATATAGCATGTTTGGTTGATATCCATGCGAGACCTGCCCTTTTCTGAAGAGAAAGGGAGAAGGCAAAGATAGGGAATGGGGGAGGAGGGGGAGACCTTGTAGGGGAAGAGGGTGGGGAAACTGTGGTTAGGATTTAACATATGAGAGAAGAATAAATAAAAACATTAAAAAAGAAGAAACCAGTTTGGGGATCCTAGAGGACCCAAGTGTGTGTCTGACTTTGAGGTGGACATAGAACAAAGCTTGTTTCTAGAAATCTCATCACTCTATGAGGCTTTGACCCCTCCCTGGGTTGGGAGGCAGTCACAGTCCACTTTCTGATAGGGACTCTCCAGTTGTCTTATAAATTTGGTGGGAGAGAATCTCCTCATAGTCTGCTTGACTACAAGATGCAAAGGAGACAGTGAACAGTGAAAATGTGTCAAAGCAAAGTTACAATGGAAGCATTGTCTCTGCAGACCAGGCTGGCCTCGAACTCACAGTATTTGTCTACCTCTGCCTCCCAAGTGCTGGGATTAAAGGCGTGCACCGCCACCGCCTGACATGGAAGCATTTTTTTGAGTGCAGTGTTTTATAATTAAGACAGTGCTGATTTCCATCCTCCTGAGAGATCAGTTCAGGATGGTGCCTTTTTTTTTTTTTGCTGTGCGTGTGTGTGGGTAGAGGAGCAGTATGGGACAGGATAGAGATAGAAAGTTCTGCATTGGCAGGGGAGGCTAATGGTTTGAATGTAACATCATTTATTCTGACATTCAACGACAGATCACATAAAAGTGGACTTGAGTGCCACCTTTCTGTCACCATTAAATGTCATGTCAGCACTGACAACTTAGAAGCATATTCCATGTCCCTGCTTGTCTGAACAGCCATTTTTGATACACAGTCCCCTTCAAAACCAAAGGGTTAAGGCCAGGTATATTGCATTAGCCCAACTCTTACTGCTGCGCTCTCTGAGTTTTACTTTTCCTGAACTGACATGCCGATATCTGTCACTTATAAGGATCAGCTTTAAAAATAGGTGAGATAGTGCACTGCGTGAGCAGGCTGAGCTTTCATAAAGCACAGTAGAATTGTATCATCCTTTCTGGTACCTAGGAATAGGACTAATTAATTTTCATTGCCATTCTCCTTCTGAGAATTATGCTCACAAAGGCCCATTTCTAAACTCTGGCCTGGAGCAGATTTAAGCACAGTCCGTTAATTGGTGCAAGTGAGCAACAGTTGGACTTTCTGAATTGAGTTCTTCTGTGGTTAAGCAGAGTGCACAGAGACATCACTAATTGCCTCTCAGCTCCCAAATGGAGCAGAGCCATGAGGCCTGATTGAATCATTCCAAGCATTGTTTCCGGGATTTGTTTCTTCGTGTGAACCCTGCTTTGAAAACAAAAAACTGGAATGAAGAACAGGTCATTCAGCACTTGGACTACATAATTTTTTATATATAATTTGGTGTAATTTTCCCAAATCTGTTTTTTGTGTATAATACCTTGAAGGGAGAAGGTTTATCCTTGATCTTAACAATGCAGTGAAGCCTTCATTTCTTTGGGAGGGGGCACTAGACATATTAAATTTGGGCACTTACTCCTTTGCCTATTGAAATCTTTTCTTGGTTATTTTATGTATACTCACAAGCAGAGGATGCTGTTGATGAGAGCTTTTCAGTCTAAGAAATAATGGATAAATTAGTGGAAGAATAAGATGTATAAAGTTTGTGCTCCCTTAGAAGATGTCACATTTCTATGGGATGAATCATGCCCTTGGGCAGGTAAGCTATATATAAATGCCTTCCATAAATATCTGCTATGATGAGTCTAAGAGAAATTGTGATGGGAGAAAGAGACACACTGACAATGCCAGCATACTTCCCTTCTGTGTAGTGCTATATCCATAGTCCTACTGTCATTTGTGATTAAGAGACAAGCTGGATGCTATGCAGACTGAGGCAGCTGTATTTATGTATTAGAAATACACACACATATACATACGTGTAGCAACCTTTATATATGTAACAATGCAATGAAAAAGATGCCAGGAATTCAAAAGAGCAAAGGTGTTGATACATGTGAGAGCTTGGAAAGAGGAAAAGGAAAGGAGGACTGATGTAATTATATTGTAATTTCAAAAAATGTAAAAAAAAAGTTATTTAAAAAGGTTCATGAGAATGGACTTCCTCAGAAAATGCTAATCTTTTTTTGTTTTCAAGATCTTTATAAGTTTTTTTTATTTTACATATCAACCACAATTCCCCTTCCCTTTCCTCCTCCTGCTCTTCCCACCTTCCCCCCCACCAAATCCTCCATCTGCTCCTTAGTAAGGGTAAGGCCTCCTATGAGAAGCCACCAAAGTATGGCATATCAAGTTAAAGCAGAACCAAGCCCCCCCCCCCCGTATCGAGGCTGAGCAAATTATCCCTCCATAGGGACTGGGCTCCAAAAAAGCCAGTTCATGCACTAGGGATAAATCCTGGTTCCATGGCCAGTAACCTCATAGACTGTCCAAGCCATATAATTGTCACCCACATTCAGAGGGACTAGTTTGGTCCTATGCAGCTTCCCCAGCCATCAGTGCAGTGTCAGTGAGCTCCCTCTAACTCGACGGTCAGCTATCTCTGTGGGTTTCCCCATTATGATTTTGACAAAAATGCTAATTTTCTTTAATGAATAATCTGAAATCTTGTTGATTTCTTTTGCACTAATTTTTTCTTCTAAACTTCAGAAAATAATTCTAGTTGGAGTACATTCTTTATCTCTCTCTCTGGTGTATACATGTTTATGTAGATATGCTTGTCCATGTACATGTGTGGGGGCCAAAAGTTGATATCAGATGTCTTTACTACTTGTTCACCTTATTTTCTGAGACAGGGTTACTCACAGAATCTGGAGCTCACCAGTTGGCTAGACTATCTAACCTGCGCACTTTAGAAAATTTTCTGTTTCTCAGTTCTGGAATTACAAGAATATACCACAATGTAACTACACCTGGCTTGTTTCGGTTTATTTTGAACATGGATGCTAAGGATCTGAACTCAGGACTTCATGCTTAAAATCAGACCCTCATGTTTGTACAGCAGACATTTTACTGAGTTACCTTCCCAGCTCCCACCTTCATTTTCATTAAAAGGTTGATCAGTGGCTTCTTGAAATATATACCCGTGTCTTAAGTACTAGAGCTTATAAATGTGACCTCATTTAGAAGAGGAGCCTTTGTAAAAAATTAAGTTAGGAATCTCATGGTGAGATCTTTCTGGATTATCTGCTGGGTCCTAAATATAATGACAAGTGTTTTTATATGGGACAAAGAGGGGAAAATGGGAGAAAAGAAGACAGACCTGTGAAAATGGAGTCAGATTAGAATGATGTAGACAAAAACTAAGGCCATGTAACCAGAATAGAAAACTGGCAAAGAAAACATCTACAGCTGCTACAGAACGTATAGCCTTGGTAACATCTTGCTTTTGAATTGCTGGCCATTTGAATTGTGAAAAAATATGTATTTTTTTCCTGACTTTCTTTTTTTCCCCAGGGAATCACCGTAAATTTTATTCTTATTTAAAGTCAGCTTTCATAAGAATTGTTACATTGTCCCACCGTTTGCCTTCACTGAGGGGCCCTTAACAGCAAGGAATTCAAACATTGAACATATCAAAGACATAGGCAAGAGTTGTGCAGCAAATTCTACTGAGGGCAGTCCAAGTTGTCAGAGCCCTGTGAATCTTTGTCAAGTAGTGACTCCAAGACTCTTGGCCTTGCAATCTTTTCTCTATATTTCGGAAACTTTTTAAATTAAAATATATACAATGTACTGATTTGCAGTTGGTTCCTTGCTGTACCTGAGCATCCGACTGGGGGAGGGTCTATTTTGCTTTCCTCATTGATGCTCCACTGTGTTCACTGAGAGCTCTGCCTCCAATTTACTGTCCATTTCAGATTGCTTTGTCTCTTCCTTCCCACTCATCTTTTCTTTGTTCCTATTTGTGCGACCTTCCTTTTGATCACTCCACCTGTGGTGACTTTACCTGTCATGTGGTCTACCTGTCATAAGAGAGCTTGTCCTCCAGTTTTGACAATTGAACACGATTATTTGTCACATTCATAAAAGGGCCTAAGCTCTCTGTGTTTTCAAAGGAGATCAGTGACTTTGATCACCATTGAAAATGTCTGCAGTAACTTAAAGAATCCCCGAGATGACACTCATACCCAGACTACTTAGAACAATTATTATCCTACTAGGAGAGAAAAGAGTATTCCTTAAAGCAACAGGGGAAGAACGGCTTCACCAAATGCTAGCTGTAGAGAATTTGCATGTTTTTGTTGTTTCTATTTTCTAAGGAATTGGGGACCTGACACAGTCTGGCATGCTAGCCTCATGCCCTGTATCTTGTTGGTGTTCCAGAGATCCATATGTGCTGTTGGTTATTTGCTATTTTTCACCCCAAGGTCTTTGTTCCCACACTCTTCTCTGCTTGGACTAAGTTTCTTCTCTCTCCTGGACTGTGGAAGCTGATTCACTCTCTTCTACTCCCTTAGGCGTTCTGAGTTAGCTTAAGACTCATCTGTAAGAACACTTTCCTGATCCCTGAGCCTGTACTCAGTACCAAGCCTGCTCTCTTGTGTTTCTATGGCCCCTTGGCCTCCTCTTTATCTCTGATATACTCTCAGTGGGTAAGTGTGATCTCATTTTAAAGTTCATTTTCCTTCACAATAGGGTTTTTACAAAACGAAAGGGAAGAATGGGAGATGTAATGAACTAAACTTTCTAAGAACAGAATGTTTTCTGTGGATGAATAATCCCTGTAAAGAAAGCATATGATTTCTAGAGGACCATAAGGGAGACATGCATGGTCCCCCAGTGAAGCAGAAAGGAACAAGACCCCCTGAATAAATTGGGAACATGGGAGAGAGGGGAGGGAGGTAGGAGAAAGAGGAGGGGAGAGGAGAACCTGAGGGATCAGAAATATTGAGTGGGGAGAGGAACAGAGGACAGCAAGAAAAGAGATACATCAATAGGTTTAAAGAGAAATCTGGCACTAGGGAAATGTACAGAGATCTACAAGGATGACACCATCTGGGAACCTAAGCAATAGTGGAGAGGCTACCTTAAATGTTCTTCCCCTATAATGAGAATGATGACTTCCTTAAATGCCATCCTAGAGCCTTCATCCAGTAGCTGATGGAAGCAGAAGCAGACACCCACATCTAACCACTGAACTGAACTCCTGGAATCCAGTTTCAGAGAGGGAGGAGTGATGAACAAAGGGGTCCAGACCACTAGGGAGAGACCCACGGAAACAGCTGACCTGAACAAGCGGGAGCTATTGGACCCCAGACCCCCTGAATGTGGGTGTCAGTTAGGAGGCCTGGGCAATTTATGGGGTCTCTGGCAGTGTAACCAGGATGTATCCCTAGTGCACGAACAGACTTCTGGAGCCCATTTCCCAAGGAGGGATATTCTCTAAGTCTAGATACACAGGGGAGGGCCTAAGTCCTGCCCCAAATGACTTGACAGACTTTGATGGCCCTGAATGACTTGACAGACTTTGATGACCCCTCATGGAAGACCTCCCTGGCAAGTGGATGGGGGCATGGGAGGATGGGAGAGAGAGGGAACTGGGATTGATATGCAAAATAAGATTGTTTCTAATTCAAATAAAATTTATTTTACAAAAGGATATAAACAAACAACTGCCTTGGAAATACCTTGTTTTCTGTGTACTGAATTTGTATGCAAAATTCCCTAAGTCAAACTCCAATTTCCTTTGCAACAAAAAATGGAATGGCAGAAGCTAATGATAAGATGAATAGAGGCATCTTAAATATGAAGAAATGCTTGTTTTGAGTGGTTATATTAGTAATAGAAAGGATTTATTTGACACTTCTCTTCTATGCTCTGAACTACTCCTAGAGGGAAAGATCTGGATTCCCTGTGGTTATTGTAATGATTAGTTCCTTAATTATTTGTGGAATGGACAAGTGAATGTGTTCCTCATGACACTGTGCTTTTAGTTCAGGAGCTGTGAAGTCAGAAACAGAACACATGCTTTGGAACCAGAGCTGCCCTTTGTCAGGATTAGTGTCCTGGAGCCCTTTAGACAAGACCTCTTTGTCACTCATCTCAGAAACATAAACACATGACAGGATTTTTAGCAGCACAGAATGGGAAAAGCAGATAATGCTAGCTTGTTTTCAGTCTAGAAAAAGTATCAATAAAAGCGCTGTGTGTTGGGAGGTGATAAGGATATCACACACAATGGTGGAAATCAATGTAAAGCCTCTCTATGGTCAATAAACACAGTGGTGCCAGGGGAGAGTTTGCTAAGGGACCAACCAATCAACTTTGATCCCCACAGCCTTCCACAGAAGGGCCTAGAATTTCAGGAATAACTGATGGAAGTTTGTGCATATGGGCACTATCAGGCTATATCGGTCATGTTAAAGGAAGCTGGCAACATTTTGACCCTTGATCACAAAATCTGAAAGCAGTCCCATAATTGTTTGGTCCCTAACAGAAAGGGGTCAAAGAATTAATTTCTATTTCTTGAGGTCCTGGGGCCATTCCAAATGTTGTCTTAGATCTGAGTCCAAGAAAGTTGTGTCTGGAAGAAGAAGATAATGTATAGCTAGGAATGGATAAAGAGCTAGAGTATTGATTAAATTGGTCAGGACCCTGGAAGGCAGTGTTGTCTGGAAGCTACATAAGTACAAGGGACAAACAAAGAGATGCAAGGGATTGAAATTAGTGCTACAAATAATTTCTTTCTTTTTTTTTGGTTTTTCAAGACAGGGTTTCTCTGTCTTGTTTTGGAGGCTGTCCTGGAACTTGCTATTGTAAGACCAGGCTGGCCTCGAACTCACAGAGGTCCACCTGCCTCCACCTCCTGAGTGCTGGGATTAAAGGCATGAGCCACCACTGCCTGGCCCAAATACTTTCTTTAGTACAGCCTTCCTTTGCATTCCACGGCATGCTTCACTGGGCAAGAAGCATGCTCTCAAGGATACTGTTCCTAATTCCTCAGGCTGGTTGTATTAGCTCAGGGTTAAAAACCATGAAGAATTTAATGTTTCAAGTTGAGAAGATCATATAATGTGAAAGGGCAAATCTGAAGACTAAAGACACCTCTTTCATAAAGCATAGAGTACCATACACTTCAATTCAATGGATGTATTCTAAACTGGATTTCATAAATTCGAGGTACTCTAAATAGCACAGAAGAGTGCAAGCTAAATGCTGTATCACATGCTCTCATTAAATATGTAGCATCTCATTTGAAAAACATAAAGGTATAGGAAGGGACGGAAAAGTGTGGGTCACATTTCAGTGACAAGTAATGTAGAGAAAATGAGACTGGAAAGACAAGTAGAGGTATACTCCAAAGCTAATCAGATAGCTTCCATTATCAACATGAGTTTTTATTGCATCATATAGAACTTCACAGAAATATTGAAGGAGTTAGTCTGTTGTATTCTAGTAGGGAGTATATGCGGTAGTGAGGCAGAAGAAGCATCGTGACAGATGTATCAGAGAGTTCTATTGATGTCTTGGTAACAGGTGGAATGTTGTGGATGAAGTGGAGAAAAAACAGATTAGAGATTGCAGGAATGGATGACAAGTGAATAGTATCACTCATAAAAATATATAGCTTCATTGATTCACAAGGAGGAAAGGTTTTGTGGTTTTTGAATGTCTGTCTTGCAGTGTTGGATAAATGTCTGAGTGAAGATATTGAAAATGTAGTTGGAAATGTGAAAGAGAACAAGGATTGATTTCACTGTAACATCTCTCATAGATCCATCTACCCTCTCTGTCCCAACACGTGCCTCCTTCAATTTGTAGCTATTTGTGTAATCAGTTTCTGTTAGCTCTATGCTGAGAAAGACCCTTGAGTAACTGGAAAAAATCACGGGTTTATAATACTTAAAAAAATCAGTTAACCTATGGTTGGAAGACTAGTGGTTCACATTCTGAGA
The DNA here is from genome assembly GCF_017639785.1 of Mesocricetus auratus. Taxonomy (NCBI): domain Eukaryota; kingdom Metazoa; phylum Chordata; class Mammalia; order Rodentia; family Cricetidae; genus Mesocricetus; species Mesocricetus auratus. The sequence goes on along the minus strand of NW_024429188.1, from coordinate 106,152,312 downwards.
GGGGATCATGTTAGTCACTGAATAGATGAAGTGATTGTGAGAGTACAATGGACTAAACTGTGTCTCTAGAATATCTTTTTGTTGGAGTCCTAACCCAAGCACTTCAGAATACAACCTTATTTGGAGATAGGGTATTGTCAAAGGCAATCAAGTAAACAAAGTAATTAGGGGCAGATCCTAATGTAATATGAGTGGTGCTTTTATGAGAAAGGGTAAATGTGGAAACGTAAACACATGGGTAGAGGGAATATAGTGTGAAGAGGCACATGGTCATACCAGTTAGAGGAGGTAGGAGCAGATGCTTCCTCAGAGTCTCAGAAGTAATCAAGCCAGCTGCTGGGCAGATAGATTAGGGAAGTACAGTCATGAGGACATGAGATGGCATCTCTAGCACCCATGTGGAAAAGCCAATTATGGTCACATATATTAGGAGTGGATGGATGGAGACAGGAGGATTGATGGGACTTCTTAAGGCTTGCTTCTTGTTCTCAGATCTGTTAGACAACCTCTACCAAGGCTACTACTAGTCAATTATGGTCACATATATTAGGGGTGGATGGATGGAGACAGGAAGATTGGTGGGACTTCTTAGGGCTTGCTTCTTGTCCTCACATCTGTTAGCGAACCTCTACCAAGGCTACTACTATTGGAATTAACATGGTAGGAAAGCAAAAGAGACAAAGAAGAAAGTGCTGATTGGGTGACATTGGGCTTACAAATAACGACCCAGGGCTAGGAATACAGTTCAGTCACACAGCACTTGGCTACCTCATGTGAAACCCTAAGTTCAATTGTAGTACCACTCCTCACTACTCCCACAACAACAAAACCACCAAATAATTCCTGAATCTGAGTATTATAATATACAGTCAGATTTCTCACTTAAGCTGTTATCTTTTTAACATAGGAGAGAAGTCTCTACTTGAGGTAGAAATGTGAATCATCTGTTATTGTATTGTCTGGAACACAAGGTCCCCTGCGTCAGTACAAAGAAAATGGGTACATTGGCAATTCATGCTTATTTTTCTTTTCTGCCATGATTTCCCTTCCAGTCACTATTCACGGGTCAGAAATAGCCATAGAGCCTACCCAACTGCAAGAGTGTTGCACACATACTTTGTACATCAGGGAAAGTTGGCACACTGGCTACTGGTGGGTAAGTAAATAGAACCAGTTATGTTTGCTTGGGAAGGAGGTAGTTTAAGCCTGGCAGAGCACCGAGTGTATGGGTAGGCCAAAAGAAATGTGCTGGAGAGAGGAGAGTTTGAAAAAGGAAAGAGAAGAGTAAGGATAAACAACAAACCCAACAGAGTGAAATACTAGAAGAGGGATGTGAAGAAAGGCACTGGGTAGGTTGGACTTAACTATGGGAAGGAGGCATGCATTGCTCCTGCCAAGATGCATGTGAGAAGAGGGGCGATAGAAAGTCCGGTAACATTGTAGGGCAGGAAGATTTCTTGTGATCATTATTAGCAATATTATTCTGAGACTTGACCTGTCCGTCCCTTCTTTTTCCCAGATATCTATTTAAAATTCTTTCATATGAGAGTTCAGAAGGTTTTAGCACTTCCAAAATTAACAAAAGATGTTTAGTCAACAAGACTGAATTAGCTTTCAAGAGTCTATTCCTTTGCTCCCTCCTTAAAGGAAAAGTTCAGAGTTGAATCATAGTCCATATATTCAGTACCAACAGAGTGTCAGGGACTGACAGCCTTGTTTTCCCTTTTGCAGCTCCATTTTCTTGTTCATGTTTCGGTAGTAATAAGTTACCTGTTATATTAGCATAGCATCATACCAGGAATATCAACTCACTGGCTTATAGAAAGAAATCATTCTTCTGCTATGTTTACAGCTCAGAGTCATGAGACTTGTGATTCTAGTATTTTAAGAGAACTTGACCTAGGACCATAAACACTTACCATAGTAAAGGAGATTCCACCCTATTTTTAGAAGCATCTACCAAAGTTTGATTAACCAGTCACCAGAGTTACTCTTCTGCTATTTCTTATGGTTAATCTAGTTCTCTTATTTCACTTTTGAGATGCTTGTCCTGTTGTTTTCTTCAACTGAAGTACAAGATTTAGGGAGAAATTCAGGAAAAGAGAAGTGTTGTCGAGCATTGTTGAACAAGCCATGATAGAAATAAAGAATATTATTATAATTTTCTGCAGCCTTAACTTCAAATTTATCATATATTTTCTCTTTCCTATAATTGTGTCAATTGACTAATGTATCCCAATAAGTGGGGCCATGTAATTAATAAGTTACTAAGTCAGTGATGGTTTTCAAATAACTCATGAACTAGAAAGAGGGCTGGGGGAAGAAGAGGGAGAGAGAGAGAGAGAGAGAGAGAGAGAGAGAGAGAGAGAGAGAGAGAGAGAGAGAGAGAGAGAGAGAGAGAGAGAGAGAGAGAGAGAGAGAGATTATTTTCCTTCTGTTTCTTTCCATGTGATTCCATAATGGTAGGTACAAAAATGGCAGAGAACAAGAACTAAGGAATGGTTTTGTCTGGAGCTATCTGAAAAAGCTTTACAGAGCATGTGTCATCTGACTTTGGTCATAAAGGATGATATAGGATTCGAGAATTCTACTTTCTCCAGACCTCTGCATCTTGATGAACTCATCTATGTCCCCCTTAGTTTTACTATCTCATTCATATTCTGGTTCATCTCATCTTCAGGCTTTACTTTGATCCTTATGTATTAACACTAATCCCCATGCTTGGTGATGGCCAAGGGCTGACTCTTCTTTAGCTTTTTCTCTATGGCCACCACTACGGAGATTATCTTTTGATATAATCCTGCTTCTCTGTTGCTGAATTCCTCCATACAAATCTTGCATTCCAGTGCTAGGGACCTTCACCGCCCCCAGATTCCTCACTTGGGCCTGTGTGAAGCTGTTGTTACTTAAGCTTGGAAGATATAGAAGGAGGCAGGATTGAAGAGAGAATGGTGGTTTAAATCCAGTCCATGAACAACAAGCCTCATGTGTTAACCTGGTCTTGAGAGAAAAGAGCGCTTTTTCCTAATTAACCTGAACACTATGAGATACTGCCAATGTGGAGAGAGATTTGATGCAATCTCAGCTTGAGCATCTGAAAATATTTATCATTTCTATTTATGGTAGGATTGTCTGATCTAGTAAATAAAAATTTAGGATATTTAGTAACACTAGAATTTCTGATAAACAAAATGTTTTTACTGTTAAGTTTGTATACCTTAAGCAATATTTGGGCCCTGCTTACACTAAAAACTCATTTGTGTTCACTTGAAATTAAAATACCAGGTGTCCAGTTAAATTTGACTTGTCAATTCCATCCCTAAGGGATATTGTTTAGATGTGCTATCCTTTATGGTCATGATACAGCTATCCAACGATGCCTGGATTCTTGCTCATGCTTTCTATCTTTCCTCTTTTCTTCTCCATCTCATTTCTTTCCAACCATCCAGGCTTTGAATTTCCTCATGGCAAGTAGTTTAGCTGTGATGTTTGATTTCAGTCAAGACCATTCAGTCACTACACAGGGGCCTCATCTTTATAACCAAATATGGTCCTTGTCCCAAATTAAAAATAGTTATCCTCCTGTGAGGAGTTCTGCAGCTAACTCAGAGCATCAAGGCTTCCTGTTCCTAAGTATAGTTATACAGGTAGACATTGAGCAGATGAGGAAGTGCACTCACAAGGGAAGTTGACACACTTTAATGACAACAATCAGTCCATCCCCATCCTACTTTCTTGAGGTGCATAAACATACACACATGGTAACCTTTGTTTGGGAAGGTAATGCTATTCAAACACTCAGTCTTTCAGTTGATTCAGAGCTTAGACTATTAGGACCCAGAGAGATTATCCATTTGTAGCCCATACTTTCCCTCTTGATTTTCAGACAGAGACACTGTGACTTGTTCAGCCCTTTGATTATATAGCAAATTCATATTAGCACTTGGATTTCTGCTGGATTGACTCTGCCTTCCCTTGTTCTTGCCTCCCAGAACATGCTAATTATTTGGAAAAATGATATCTCATTGTATATCCCCTTTCTATTTATATATTAGGTAGTGAATTATGTATTCTAGTTACCAGTTTGATAGTTATAATCCTGGGAGAATCTTAAGAGGTCTGTTCCTTCATAGGCTCTGATTCAAGTCTGTGTTGGACTCATGTTGGGCTCAAGCAACTAAAACTTTGCCTCGTTGCCTGGCCATTATACTTGTCCTGCAAAAGTAGATGTACCCATAGTGATGTCAATATTAGAAGAAAACAATCAGGGCCTTTATGTCCTCAGTCTCATTGTAGAAAGGGAGGTAGAAATACTCTCTGTGTTGAACCAGGATATCTTTTCACCTGAAAATCGGAGCAAATGGTTTTAAGGACAATAGGGGTGTGGTGTGTGGCCATGCTGCGAGTGTTTAGACATTGCTAAACTTCTCCTTCACCGCTTCTTAGACATTGCTAAACTTCTTCACCTCTTCTTGGAGTCATGCACAGAGGCAGTCAGTGGAGTTGAGAGTGTTCCCTTGGCTAGTTTTCTTTGGCTAAATTTCCTACCTCAGTAGATGTTTCTGTACTTGACTTCCTAATGGGACCCCTCAGCCACATTGTAGAAAAGCCTCACATCTGCAGCAATGTAGCAACCATGAGTTGCCTGGGTTTGAACTTCCCTCTGCTGGTGAGAATAATCCACATGTGTTCTGCTCAGAAGCTGAGTAATTTAAAGCAAGGGAATTAGTTTGCATGGTAATAAAATGCCTTCCCTTACTCCTAGTTAATGATTTTGCCTTTTAAGTACAGAAATAGAAATGAATGTTTCTTCCATTAGCCACTACACTCTGATCATTAACTGTGTATTTATATGTAACACATTTCACATATGTGAAATGCAACAATTCAGATTGCCACTGCCTTGGTTTATCCTTTATCATTTAAGAAAAATTCCTGTGAGGGCTGGAATGACAAACACAGTAGAATAGGATAGAATAGCTGGCTTCTGGCTAAGGCTTTTTATATTTTGCTTGGTGCTTTTCATTGGCTGTGGGACATGAAAATCAGGTATCTGTTCCTGTTTGACTCATGCCCCAAATAAGAGTTCAAAAGTGAACTCCTGGAACAGAGAAAGTGTGCACACTCAATAACTGCAAGGAATAAACAAAAAAGCCAGCAGAGTACATTTCTTTAGTGCCTATGCTTTGCAAAATGTATTTTGGTGGCTCAGAGGAATTTTCTGCTTCTTTTTGTATTTAAGTAACTTTCTTGCTTTTAAAGATAATAAGTACATAGCTTCCAGATACACTGGGTGGTAATTTGCTGTTTGTGATTCCTAGAGCTTAAATTAATGGAGAAAACAATGAGAAATTAAATGTCATTCTCATAGAAAATGTTTTCTTTTTCTTTCTTTTTTTTACACAAATGTGATACTTTCTCCAAGTTCCACTCTTCAGTATCTATCCATAATTTATGAAAGCTCCTTCGCTGAGGAATGAAGTAGGACAATATATTGCAATTACAAAATCCTTTATCTGTCTTTAATATGTATCTCTTGTGCCCATTTGGATGGAAAAATGCAGATGTTCTTTCTTTCCTGTGTGCCATAATCATATGTTCTACCTGCTTTTCAATTGCTGTGCTAATTCTGAGGGATATGCAGAGGTGATTAAGAAACAGTTCCTGCCTTCAATCTGCTGATAGCTTATTAGGGAAAAGAAATCATGAATACAAATAGTGTTGATGGGAAGCATGGATGAAGGTCACAGTTTGGGCTCTGATTCTAATGGCATGGCTTTGAACTTAATATGTTTGAGTTTAGTTACCTGTAAATAATAGCTTACAATGACATGAAATAAAAATTATGGTTCTAGGATTCCATAATGCAGATCATGGAAATGGATGGACCGTAAGAGTGGGGTCATTTCTATACCATTTAATGATGCCTCTTCAGCACTCATTGGGGAAGTTAGCATACAGACTCCTTTGTTCTTTGAGTGACCTAATGAGCAGAGAATGTGCTAGCAAAATAGGAGTAGGAAAGATTATTTTAGATTATATGATCAGTGAGGAGTTTATCGAAGAGGGAGTATTTGAAAGAGGTATAGGAATTTGCATCTAAGCTGGGCATGGTGATACTAGCCTTTAATCCTAGCACTTGGGAAGCAGAGGCAGGTGAATCTCTGTGAGTTCAAGGTCAGCTTGGTCTACATAGTGAGTTCTAGGATAGCCAGGACTATGTAAAGAAACCCTATCTCAAAAACAAAAAACAATAGCTACGACAACAAAGGGGGATCAAGGGGATACAAATTGGGAAGGAAGAGGTCAAACTTTCACTGTTTGCAGACGATATGATAGTTTACATCAATGACCCAAAGAACTCTACCAGGGAACACTTACAGCTGATTAACACCTGCAGCAAAGTGGCAGGCTACAAGATCAACTCAAGAAAATCAGTAGCCCTACTACATACAGATGATAAAAGGGCTGAAAGAGAAATCAGAGAAACATCACCCTTTACAATTGCCACAAACAGCATAAAATACCTTGGGGTAACGCTAACCAAAAAGTGAAAGACCTGTATCGTAAGAACTTTGAATCTTTAAAGAAAGAAATTAAAGAAGCCCTCAGAAAATGGAAAGATCTCCCATGCTCTTGGATAGGTAGGATCAATGTAGTAAAAATGGCAATCCTGCCAAAAGCAATCTACAGATTCAATGCAATCCCCATTAAAATCCCAGCACAGTTCTTCACAGACCTTGAAAGAACAATAATCAATATTGTATGGAAAAACAAAAGACCCAGGATAGCCAAAACAACCCTGTTCAACAAGGCAACGTCCGGAGGCATCACCATCCCTGACCTCAAGCTCTATTATAGAGCTATAGTCCTGAAAACAGTTTGGTATTGGCACAAAAATAGACAGGTAGACCAATGGAATCGAATTGAAAACCCGGGTATTAACCCACACACATACGAACATCTGATCTTTGACAAAGAAGCTAAAAATATACAATGGAATAAAGAAAGCATCTTCAACAAATGGTGCTGGCATAACTGGAGACTGGCATGTAGAAGAATGCGGATCGATCCATGTTTATTGCCATGCACAAAACTTAAGTCCAAATGGATCAAAGACATCAACATAAATCCAGCCACACTGAACCTCTTAGAAGAGAAAGTGGGTGGTACCCTTGAACAAATTGGTACAGGAGACAGCTTCCTGAACATAACACCAGTAGCACAGACAGTGAGATCAACAATTAATAAATGGGACCTACTGAAACTGAGAAGCTTCTGTAAGGCAAAGGACACAGTCAGCAAGACAAAAAGGCAGCCCACAGAATGGGAAAAAATATTCCCTAATCCCACATCTGACAGAGGGTTGATCTCCAAAATTTACAAAGAACTCAAGAAGCAAGTCTCCAAAACATCAAAGGACCCAATTAAAAAGTGGGCTGCAGAACTAAATAGAGAGTTTTCAATAGAGGAGTCTAAAATGGCTGAGAGGCACTTGAGAAAGTGCTCAACAACCTTAGCCATCCGGGAAATGCAAATCAAAACAACTCTGAGATACCATCTCACTCCTGTCACAATGGCTAAAATCAAAAACACCAATGACAATTTATGCTGGAGAGGATGTGGTGAAAGGGGGACACTCCTCCATTGCTGGTGGGAGTGCCAACTGGTTCAGCCACTTTGGAAATCAGTATGGAGATTCCTCAGAAAAATGGGAATAAACCTACCACAAGACCCAGCAACTCCACTCTTAGGCATATATCCAAAAGATGCCCATTCATACAACAAAGATGTATGTTCCACTATGTTCATAGCAGCTTTGTAATAGCCAGAACTTGGAAGCAACCTAGATGTCCCTCAACCGAAGAGTGGATAGAGAAAATGTGGTACATCTACACAATGGAGTACTATTCAGCAGAAAAAAATAATGGAATCATGAGATTCGCAGGCAAATGGATGACACTAGAAGAAACCATCCTGAGTGAGGTAACCCAGTCACAAAAAAGAGAAACATGGCATGTACTCTCTCATATATGGATTTTAGACATAGATCTGGGGAGGGCCAGCCTACAATCCTATGGCCAGAGAGTCTGGGAAACAGAAACTTCATTTAGTGGCTGATCGAAGAAGAGGCAGACTCCCTTGGTTAAGGACTGAGCTGAACTCAAGAAAGCCAGTAACAGAGAGGGAGGACTGATGATCAAAGAGATTAAGACTGGGCTGGTTTACCCCCCAGAAACAGCTGACCAGACAAAGGTTAACTCTTGAATCCCAGGCATCAGCCTGGGAATCCAGCATGGGACTGATCAAGACCCCCTGAATCTGGGTGTCAGTGAGGAGGCCTAGGTAATCTATTGAGCCTTGGGCAGCAGATCAGTGCCCACCCCAAGTATACACACGGACTTTGGACTCCCATAGAACAATGTGAGGTGCACTCTCACCCTGAACTCTTGGGGAAGGGTCTAGGCCCTGCCCTATATGAAATGACAGACTATGGACACCCCCATGGAGGGCCTCACCCTCCCTGGGGGAATGAGGGGATAACGGGGGGGGGGTTGGGGGGAGGGCACGGGAGGAGGGGAGGGAAAGGGAGAGGGACCTGGAACTGACTTGTGAAGCAACCTTGTTTCTTATCTAAATTTAAACTGGAAAAAACCAAACAAACAAACAGCAAAAAAAGAATTTGCATTTAAGAGAAACTTGTAGATAAAAGATTGGTGTTCAGGTCCAAACTTGCCACCTCCTAGTACATGTATGTCATCACTGGAGTCACTGGCATTCACAAAGGTTTAGCTTCCTTATGGATAAAGTGAAGTATGTGATGAAGACAGGAACCACATGACAGATTTACTGTGACAATAAGTGTGTTGGTACAGAGGAACTGAAACATCTGATGTACCGCTAAAGCTGCAAATTAGTAAGTAGGAATAAGACAACGTGAAGGAGCATAGAGGTGTGAAATAACATACCTGTCGGTCCTCCCAGGTCTGATTGGTGTGTATATTTGCTTGGCACAGATTAGATACCAACTATTAGATTTAGAGTACTCAGAAATACATGTCATATGATTGGAATATAAATGAATATAACTACACTGTATATATTAAGTTCATAGACAGGAAAAATAATACAACACTCATTCCACATTCAAAGTCTGTGACTTCCCCTACACTCAAAGTTCACATTAGTTGTTCCTTTATAGGAAGGAAGCCTTGACTACAGAAGTTACACAAAAGCCAATAATAATGAAAATATATATGTTTTTTTTTAGTTTTTCAAGACAAGGTTTCCCTGGAGCCTGTCCTGGAACTAGCTCTTGTAGACCAGGCTGGCTTTGAACTTATAGACAACTGCCTGCCTCTGCCTTCTGAGTGCTGGGATTAAAGTCTTGCACCACCACCACCCGGCTATGATAAAATATCTTGCTTGATAATCTTAGCAGCATTCATATATCCACATAATCCCAAGAAGACAATGATCATAATACCATGTTAGTAATTCAAAGCCATTTCCCTAAAAGAAGAGCTACAGGTGATTAATGTTTTATTTTTTTAAGGGGGAAAGTGCTTATTTTGATTCACAATTTCAAGTTACACTATCATGGGAGTAAATAAAGTATAGTAAGAGCTTGTGGTAACTGGTCACACTGCACCCACATTCAAGAAGGAAAGGATGCCTAAAGTCTGCTCTTTTCAGTTCTCTTTCTCAAATTATGTGGTTCAGGTGCCCAGCCAGTGAATGGTGCTGCCCACAGTGGGAAGTCCCTCCATGTCAAATAATGCAATCAAGATAATAACCACAGGCATTAATCGTTAGGGTTTTCCTAGGCTATGAGCAATGCCCCCAGTTATTCTGTCCCAGATATAATATGATTAATGATTTCTGAGAGAGGGAAAACCAGTTTTCTCCAGGGACGTGCCACATGATAGGTAAGTCAATTTCAAAAGGTCAGCCCTAAACACATATGAGCAATACCAAATGATCTTAACAGATTACACTTACAAACTTGTGTACTTATATGTGGCAATTTCCATTAAAGAATAAGATGCAATGAATTTGAGGAGTGTAAAGGATGTGGGAAGAGTTGGGGGAAGGAAGGGAGAGAATGATGCAAAACAACACTCACATAAGAAACTCTCAATAGACAAATAAGAATTTAAAAATGAACAATGAAAGATGAAATTAACAAATGGCCTGCAATAGTTAAGAAACATATGGAGTTGGAAGGGGTAGGTAGGGCCAGACACGTTTCCTAGATTTGGGGCCCAGGAAAAGAGAGGTGCTATGTATGAAAGAATACAAATTTGTTGGGAAGAACTGTAGTTTCTTTTTTTCTCTTACATAACACTTTTATTGATCATTTGGGAGCATGGTCAAACTCCCAGTGGCTATCCCCTTAAAGAAAATTGAGTCCTTCCCCACCACACCCCTGTCAGGAGCCATCAGTTGTGGAGAGCTACACTTCAGCATCCTTACCACAATTTTAAAGAGTTGTCTTCAATGGCTTCCTGTATAGGATGTTACTTTTTGGTGGTAGGGTGGGGGTAGGGGTAGGGGTAGAGGTAGGGGTTGCCACTGAAGCCTTTTATGTCCTTCTTTCTAAATTGTGAATCTGTAGTCATCAATACCACTGCAAAATAGCTTTCTTGCCCTTAACAGTCAATGGAGTCATGGATCGTGATCTTCCACATGTGTTCTGGTGACAGCATGGATCACGGACACTCATATGGTCTCCATCAAAGGAAGATGTTATACATGTCTACTGTGAGAGTGAAGTACTGGTGAATTTGATCTGTTAGCAGCCAGTAGAAGAAGGATTTGTCAGAAATAGTACTTTGAGGGTCATTTACATGGAAGCCATAATGAACATGATGCAAGTTTTATAGTGTCATTTTTTCTTTTCCAGTTATTATGGCCTTTGATGCTTCCAAATCCTAATTGGTATATGACAACACTTGGAGTTTAGCTATGTGTTAGGAAGTTTTTGAAAGTGTTTTACATGGATTTTCTCATTTAACCCTCACAAAAGCCGGTGCAGTGAGCAATATTATTATTTCCATTGAACAGGTAAGAAAAATAACAAAACATACATATAATTAAGGCAATTTCCAAGCTGAATCTATGTGATTCTGCCATTCAAGTACATAGATCTTTCCTGAGTAGGGTTGCCCAGGTAAATCTAAATTTTAGGTAAACACTTATTTTGAAAGTATAAGTGTATCCCATTACAAATGCGGCATGTGCTTATGCTAGAAATTATTCATCATTGATATGAACTTCAAATTGAATTTTAGTATATGTAGGCATCCTAGATTTTTATTTTGTGAATCTGGTGGGCCCATTTCTGCATCAATTATCTAGATTATTTGCAACCATAAGGGAGTGGGTTGTCACTAGAGAGACCAAGGAATGGAAATATGAGTTTACATGCAATGGGAATAGGTCCATTGTGAGCGTGGAGACTGAATGAGAGACTTTCTAGGTGGGAGGAATGGTACATGGAGGCACAGGGTGAGGCAATCATGCACTAGATGATTTCTCTGCTCTAGGCCTTTCTTCTTACTTATCGGTCCCACCTTCTTTACTGAAAATTGGCTAAGTATCCTATCCTTTGGATGATTTTTTTCTCATTAAATTAATTAAGTTCTTTACCTCATCATGTGTGTGTCAATAGGGCTTTAAGAGAAAATTCCAAACAGTACTAACTTAAAAACGTTCCACCATTCTTATGTATAAGTAGTCACAGTTGCTAAACATGCTCAAGTGAATTTGGAAATAGAGTTCAAATATTCAGTGATTCTGGTCCAAATGACTTGAAGAGATCAAAGAATATGGCCTGACAGGTATGTGAAGATTAAAGATGATGCTTGATTCAGATCAGCTCTTACAATCTGAGCTTCTCTTTGGGACCTCAGAACGCAAGGGTTGTTTACCCAGCGAGATACCTCTCTCTTCAAAGACCAATATTGGCTAGAACAAAGTACTCTCTTTTCTGTTTGAAATAGTTCCCAGAAATGCCCACATCCCAGTCAAGAAGTGATGGTTTTTGAACTCATAATGAAGCTACTTCATACCATGAATGGGCTATGAAGGAAAGCTTTCAAAAGAAGCAATGTCAAGAAGACATTGCTATCTTATTGAATTTCCTTTTTAATGCCTTCATTTGTACTTCCTCTGTAAAAGACTTTGCGATTATTTGAATGAAGCATTGCATCAGATGAAAAAAAAAATAAGTGAAGGCATTGTAAGAGGAAACGAGGAAAGGCAATTGTGCACATGCCTGTCATCAGTTGTCTTGTGAGGCTCATGCAATTCTCTGCTGGATCTCTTTGTGCTGATTTTAATTGTGTGAGTTTTTGCTCTTCCTTTTCTGGCTTAACTCAAAACTTAGAATTTCTGGCAAGATATTTATTCTAGTAATGGCAATGTGGAGAGTTGGCTCTTTGTGACTTTATTGAGTATAGATGGTACCACGTCTTTAGATTTCTCTCTGGAAAGCTTGGAGTTGTGGCTAATGGCTGTGCAAGTGGGAAGCTTAAGGTCATCCTTCATTTTCACTCAGAATAGGGCACAAATGTCTTTTTAATTGGGGGCTAATCACATCCTGTGTTATCTGCTTTATACTATCAGAGGTCTTAGGGCGACAGTGCTGGTAACTTGTAACTAGTTCTGGGCTTCTCACTGAAAGTGATTTGCTCCTCCTCATTTAGACATAATAGATTGAATGTCTTATCTTAAAACCTATTTGTTAATACAATTATCATTAATGTAATTGATACCATAGTATGCATGTGCAGTCATCATTATCACTAATGATAGCTCAAGGACAGACCCAAAGTAATTATAATTATTTCCTAGTGAATATGCATGTGGCAGCAAGACAGCATCACTACTTTAGGAAACATATCATATCTGCAATCATGTCAATGATTTGCTTTTTGTTAACAACTAACAAAAAGAGTTCCACATTAATGCTAGAAATATATTTAGTTAACTTTCGCATTCTACTGTGGGCCTCCTTTTTTTCGATTGTCAGGAATCATAAGAGTTTTCCTTATTTATATGGAATTATTATTAAAATATTTCTTGCAATATATATTTAATAATTTATTTATTTATTTTATATCCCCTCTCTGCTTTCCTCTCCCTTACCGCCCTTCTTCCCCTACATTCAGTCCTCTTCTTTTGTTTCTCTTCAGAAAAGGGCTGGTCTCTCATGGACATCAGCCGGGCATGGTATAACATGTTGTAGTGAGACTAGGCACCTCCTCTCCTATTTAGACTAGATGAGACAATCCAGTATGAGGAATGGGTCCCAAAGCCAATAAAAGAGTCAGAGACTACTGTCACTATTAGGATCCCCACAAGAAGACCAAGCTACACAACTGTGAAATATATGCAGAGTGCCTAGGTCAGTCCCTTGGAGGCTCCCTGGTTGTTGGTTCAATCTCTGTGAGTTCCTATGAGCATAGGGTAGTTGATTGTGTAAGTTTTCTTTTGTTGTCCTTGACCCCTCTGGCTCCTATAATCCTTTATTCATCTCTTCTGCAGAATTCCCTAAACTCCACCTCATATTTGGCTGTGGGTCTGCATCTGTTTCCATCAGTTGTTGGGTGAAGCCTCTCTGATGACAGCTGGGCTAGGCAGCAATCTATAAGTACAGAACAGCGTTAGAAATCATTTCATTGACTTTTTTTTGCCAGTTGTGTTTGGTTCTATCCTAGGTCTCTGGGCTGTCCCATCTCTGGGTCCTGGCCCTCAGGGGTGAGCTCCTTCTCATGGTATGGATCTTGAGCTGAGTCAGTCATTGGTTGGTCACTCCCACAATTTCTGTGCCACCCTTACTCCAGTACATCTTGTAGGCAGAACAAATTGTAAATCAAAGTTTTTATAGCTGGGGTGATGTTCCAAGCCGTCTACTAGAAGTCTAGCCTGGTTATAAGAGATGGCCGGTTTAGGACCCGTATCCCCATTGCAAGGAGTCTTAGCCAGGGTCATTCTCATAGATTGCTGGGAGTTTCCATTGTTCTTGGTCTCTAGTTGGTCCCAGAGAAGCCCCCAGATTCATGCGATGTACTTGGATCATATTGCTTCACCTTCTTCAAGTCCTCCCAGATTATCCCTACCTCTCTACCCACCCAACTTCATGTTCTTTCTCTCTTTCAAAGGAAAAGAACAAACCCTCCCAAGAAACCATAAAAGAACAAAAATCACAGAAGACAAAACCCAACAAAAATATAACAACGGCAACAACAATAAAAGCATACAAAAAAATCATGAAGTCTGTTTTGTATTAGTCAACTACTCTTGGGCTAGGGGTCTGCCCTGGCGTGTGGTTGACATATCCAGTCATTCCAGTGGAAAGAAAGGATTTTCCCTTTGCCAGAAGGTATCAATTGCAAACAGCTTCTTGGTTAGGGGTGTCATCCCATGTGCAATTCCCCGTCTCAGTGCTGGAATCCCATCTGGTTTGAATTTACACAGGTCTTGTGCATGATGTCACAGCCTCTATGAATTCATTTGTACAGCAGTCATCCACCACCTCTGGCTCTTACAATCTTTCTGCCTCTTCTTTCATATAAACCTCTGGACCTTGAGGGGGAGGGGCTTGATAAAGGCATCTCATTTAAGGGTGAATGCTCCATTGTTTTTTCCTCTCTGCACCATGTACAGTTTGGAGTATCTGTGTTAATTCCAGTCTAGTGCAAGAAGATTCTCTGATGAGGGGTCTCTGATGCACTAATCTATGGGGATATCAGCATGCCATTGCCAGCATGAATTTTAGTCATAGTTTATCTATTTAGCTTATAACAGAATGAGAAATTTATTTTATTTCATGTTCTAGATGGAATATGCTAGAAATCCTATAGTTACCTTTATGGCGTGCAAGGTATGAATATTTAAATGGTTAAATAATTTGTTCTTATCAGTTTTTATTGTATTATTCTCAGGTGTTGACTGGTTTATATGGGAAATTCTGGAGTATTTTACTACTATGTTTTTCTTTTTAAACTTAATTTTCCTTATTGAGTATGCATAACCTATGTGTTACCTGAATTCTTCTTATTAGCAATCAATTCAGTCATTTCAAACTAAAATGTCTTTGCCATTTACATGTATACATAGGACATTTTTATGAATTGTAATTATTCTTTAGCACCTTTATCCATTTCTATAATGTCTATAATCTTCTCTAATTGTTCTTACCACTTCTCTCTTATCTTCTTCCTTTCCCTCTCCAGCCATCCTCTTCTTAGCTAAACCCATTCCCACATTTATATCTTTTGGTTATGTTTGTATCTTTCTGGGTTTGACAGGGCCATCTGTGTGGCCATTGGATTAAAATTATCCAATGGCATTTTATGGGTTCCCCAGCAGATATACTACTGAAGACAATAGCTTCCCTTCTTTCAGAACCTACCAATTAGTAGCCAGTAGTTCAGGAGTAAGGGGTAGGATACCATGAGCCCCTTCTTCAACCATGAATGATCATTGACTGGCCTGTTTTGAGCTGTCCCAGTGTTAGGAACTGTAGTTTCTGGATTCACAGTATTTTATGAGGAACTTCTAAAGTGCTAACTTTTAAAAACTTTTATTCATTAAATTAATTAAAGATGTTTTTGACATAATTGTAGGATCGTATGCAATTGTAAGAAATAGCACAGACTGCTTTCATTTTCTCCAGTGGTGATATTAAATAATTAGAATGCATTGTCAAACCCAAGATGATGACATTTCTATAATCAGCATACACAGTAGTTTGTTATATACTCATGAGGATGTGTCATGTTGTTGTGTTATATCTGTATCCTCCTTCCATCTCCATTCATCTGTAATTACTCACAAGGGTATATAACTAATTCCTATTGTATTTTAGTTGGAGTTCTTTTATAGTAATAATCCATGATCCAATAAATTATCCGTAGAAAACAACTACATTCCATGGGTTTCTAATTATGGGAGTACTTAGTTACATGTAGTGAATTTCAGGCCTGGTAAGTCGCAGAGATCATTTGAAAATACATTTAAACTAATCTTTGGGGCTAAAGGAGTGAGGGAACTCTCTAGAGCCTTTGCAGTGGTTATGTGTTGAGGAAAAGGTAGTAGAAATTGTGGAGCATCTCAAACGAAAAGGTAGAATTATTGGCTCTATTCCAATGACATACCCATCCCATAAGGAACTGCAGTTTTGAACAATGTAAAGTGAACTTCTTCTTGACTATAGCCTGTATGAAAAAACTGAAGTTATAGTCTGCATAAGCGTGTGTATTAAATGGGGAGTATGTGTCAAATGGGGATGATATTGTTGTGTTGAGGGTTTCTTTTGGAGAACATGCTGAAATATTAATTACATGCACTGAGAATAGTATCCAACCTTCTCTAAGAGGGGCTGTTCAGTGGTAGAGTTGGGTGTGACTGGCTAGAAGAGCTCATATTTTTCCCTAGAAAGAAAATGAGACAGAAAGTTGTAAAAATAGATTTCACCAATAAAGGAGGGCTCCAAAAGGATCTTAATTTTCAAGCATTCTAGACCTTGGTTCCACTCAGCATATCTTTGTATTTACTCGGTGTGAAGTTATAGAACATATATAGAACTTACATACTTATGTAGTTGTAGATCTTATATAGTGAGGGTAATCTGCCCCTAGTTGTAAGGAGCTAGGTTGCCAGTATACATAGTAAATATCAAGTAGAACTAGTATCATAATAGATAGGGTAGATCTCATTTTCTTTTATTGGTGCTTGGCATTGAACTCAGAGTCTCCAGTCAACTAAATATATGCTCTATCCTGAGCCATATGTTCAGCTTCACCCCTCAGTTTTGACATGCTTGAGGCTTTTAGAAACCTCTCTGCTCTGGTCAGTATTTGTTTTAGTGTCCAACATATTCCCCATATAACTAATTACTAGGGATTACAGTTGAGAAATGATAGAGATGGACAGTAGATAGATGATGCATAGACAGACAGCAACAAGGCTCAGCCCTGCAGCAGAAGGCAAAGAGTAACACTGTTCAATGGGAATATTTACCTATGAAGAGTAATGCAGAGAACATTTAACACAAGATAACAGTAACCAAATGATGCCATTGTGAGTCTGGAAAATCCTATAGGTAATTGAAAAATCTGAATATTTTGCTTAGGGTCACAAAATTTAATAACATCTTTAACCTATGTAGCAAGATATCAAATTATTATTGTTACCTTAACCAGTTATAAAAATCTCAGGAGGACACAATGAGTTAGAACGTGACCTAAAATCAAGAGTGAGCAGTCATAAATCACAGAGGGAGATTATTTTGGGAACCAAAATGATTTGAATAACAAAGACAAATGTCATTTTTTTACTTAAATATATACTTGAAAGTACTGGTTCACTGCTCAGGTAAGACATGAGACAACTCAAGGTCCAAGTCTTATCAAAAAAAATTTGATCTTAGACTTCTGTTATCACTTTGATTTTCAAGAACTTATGCTTTGGCTTCGTGTCACTGTTACTCTTAGCTCGTTGTTGTAGCAGACTTTCTCTTGGGCCACCAACCAGCTCCCAAATCATGACACTGAGATTTATTATTAGTTATGAATGCTCGTTTTTAGCTTAGGCTTGTTCCACTAAGTCTTATAACTTAAATTAACCCGTTTTTCTTCATCTGTGTTTTGCCTTGGGACATTTACCTTTCTTTCATTCTGTGTGTCCTATTCCAGATCTGTCTGTCTGGTCGATGCCTGGTTGGCCCCAGGCATTTCCCTCTCTTTATCTCTCATTCTCTTTTCCTTCTCTTCTCTCCTCCTACTTATTCTCTCTGCTCACCAGCCTGGCCTACCCATCTACTGCCTAGATATTGGTCATTTATCTTTATATTAGACCAATCAGGTGTCTTAGGCAGGCATGGTCAAAAAGCAATACATCTTTAAATAATTAAACAAATGTAGCATAAACAGATGTAAGACATCTTTATATCCTTAAACAAATGCAGCATAAACAAATGTAACACATCTTTGCCTAGTTAAAGTAATATTCCACAACACTTTGTTATCCTTTTTCTGTTCTTCATCTTGAAATATTATTCTCTACATGTTTTGTTTCTGTGTTCCATCTCTCCCAAAATGATACTCAGAAGGCAGGACCCTGGAGAAGGAAGTAGGATTTCTGGCTGGGTGGAGAGTAACATAGCATTTAAAATGAGTCCAGTCATATATTCTCATCAATGACAATATATAGCGAATAATCATTAGGCACGCAAACTTCAGTGTTCTGTCCTGGTACGTTGTTTCTGGGTAGATTCTTTCTAAAAGCTGGCTCAATTATGTAGCAACTTTCCTCTTGTGATGCTGTTATCTTCCATGATCACCACAGAAGGGAAACAAAGTAATGTATTAGATATTTTTCTGTTGTTATGATAAAATACCATGACCAATGAAACTTACAGTAGGAAAATTTTATTTGGGCTCACAGTTCCAGAGAGGTAAGAGTCCAGCATAGATGGGAAAGCCCCACAGCAGGTATCTGAGGCAGAAATCTGAGAGATCACATCTTTATTTCCACACAACAACCAAAAGAAGAGAGCCAACCGGAAGTGGGATGAGGCTATCGACTCCCAAAGCTGCCCCTAGTGATGCACTTCTTCCAGCAAGGCTGCACTACTTATTCAAATAGTACCATCAGCTGGACGACAAGTGTTCAAATACCTGAGGCTATGGGGGACAATTGTCATTCAAACCACCACAGATAACATACTCAACATGATACACACTTCATTTACTTTTTCCTTCCACTGGCCACCAATAGCCACATGTAACCATACAGATGCAAGAGTAACTAAGGAATGTGGCTGCTGGTTATGCTGTTACATCTCAGTGACTCACTATACTTTAGTGTACCTCTAGCTATTTCTGACTCACTATGCTTTGAAAGCATTTGTCAAGAATGCCTTGGTTAAGGCCAGGCATGGAGGCACAGATGCCTAATCCTTGTACTCAGGAGGCAGAAGCAGGCAGATCTCTGTGACTTTAAGGCCACCCTGGTCTACATAGTGACTTGCAGGACACCCAAAACTTCATAGAGAGACCCTGTCTCAAAAAACAGTAAAACAAAACAAAAGCCTCAGTTGCCTACTGATCTGTAAGGGACATGTTCTGTTTCTTATTTTTACTTCTGTTAAGTATAATTGCAAAATCCTCCTCAAACGAAGCCACCTACAATAAATGTGATGGATAGCTGGTAATTGTGGTGTGTAAATGTATTTCTACCACTCAGGAAGCTTGTTAATTGTTGATAAGCCTGAGCTATAAAATGAATTTGAGGAAAGCCTGGACTGTTTATCAATACCCTCTTTCAAACAGACAAACAACCAGAACTAAAGAAAATAAACAAAATTTGCAAATCAAAAATAAAGAAATACAGCCTTTCTTCACTTAAATAGTACATTTGGATAACAGTGGACACTCCTTATAAGTAGATAGCTGTACCATCTTATTGATCATATTTCTGGAGTCAGAAATGTCCCCACTAAACTGAATCCTTACTAATGGGAAACAAATGCTGCATGATTTCATTCATATGTGAAATCTAGTAATATCATACTCAACCAGAGTAGTTGGTGGTCGACAGTTATTGAGAGAGGGGAATGGGAGATGTGTTTCAATGGTACAAATTTTAAATGATAATAATTAAATAATTTTAATGATTGAATGTACTACAAGGAATCTATAGTTACTAATGATGTATTATACACTTGACATTTACTAAGAGAATAGATTTAAGCTGTGAGAAGTAATGGATGCATTGATTAGTTGATTGAGGTAAATGTTTCACAGTGTATAGTATACATATATCAAAACACCTAACTTCTCCTTCAATAAATACGCTTAATCAGTTTTATCTAATAAATCTAGATCACCACCAAGAACATAACCAATAACTAATAGAAAAGTTGTGATCATATTTGTTGATTTGGGGGCATTGCTTTAAACTTTTGATCTACTTTCCTTAAATGGGAGCTGGATTTTTAGTGGAGTCAGTTGCATTTTCTGAGCTGTTTCTCTGGTCTTGGTTTCTGATGCACACAAATGTAAGAGTGGCTCCTATCATGCTGGCAAGGAGCTTCTGCTTTAACCACCTTGCTCTAGGGCACCTTTCGGCACAACACATCCGCAGCAAGGGCTAAATATGTGTATATAGATGGATCCTTGAAATGGCTAAAAATACCACATTTGATTGTCCTGCCTCCCTGGAGTTCTTAATCTTCTTCACTTATGTCCTGCTATTTACATAACCATTGATTTCCTGACCTAGGACTGCTGTTCTCTGTAGATAGCGCCATGCTTAAATAAATCACACTACACCTATATGTTGTTAGACTATTAAGAAAGCTTTATTTTTTATTTCTCATTTTCTTCTCAAAAATTTAATGGCCATTAGGGTGTGACACACAGCAGTACCCAATGTCACTAGGATGAATGAAGAGCTGTTAGAAAGACGGAGGTGTGAGGTAGAAATTTTTTTAAATTGATTTTTTGGAGGGACTTTTTTGGGGAGAGGGATGCTGCAGGAGTGGGGGGAGGATATGGAGGATATGGAAGGACTGGGAGGTGAGTTAGTTCAAGGGGAAATCAGGTTTTTATTGGGGTTAGGAGAAGAGCTTTATCCTTTGTGTGTCTGTATTTGGGGAGCTTAATATTTAGGAAGCTCATAGAGCAATGATACACAGTGATACAACTAGAGCAGCACCACTCTCTAGAGTCCATTTGGCTAACAGCCTGAAAAGGCCACTGTTATAGTTTGGATTTCTTTCTATTGCTGTCATGAAACACCATGGCCAAAAGCAACATGGGGGTCAAAGGATTTATTTCACTCGCAGTTCCATATAGCAGTTCCTCATCAAAAAGCAGTGAAGGCAAGAACCTGGAGTCGGGATCTAAAGCAGAGGCCATGGAGGGGTGCTGCTTTCTGGCTTGCTCCGCATGCCTTGCTCAGCCTGCTTTCTTTCTTTTTCACTTTTTATTGATTCTTTGTGGATTTCACATCATGCATCCCTATCCTGCGCCTCTCCCCATCGCCTCACTTCTGCCCTCTACCTTTGCAGCCTCCCCCCAGAACAACATTTAAAAGTACCCCCCAAATGCCCAAACACCAAAGCAAGCAAGCAAGCAAGCAAGCAAGCAAGCATAAAAATCTTGGCATGAAAGTTCTCGTGTGGCCCGGTGTTCCCTGCAATGAGTCATCGGTCTGGTTTGAGGCCTCTAGCTTCTGCTACACCCTTGACACTGAGCCCTCACTGGGGTTCTTCTTGGATATCTTATTGTTGTTTATTTTGTCATGGAGATCCTGTAGCTTTGGATCTGCAGATCCAGCCCCTTCATATGCTAAGCAGCTCAGAGATGAGGTGGGCTACCACATAGTCCTGGTTCTGGGCCTGAGTGGTAGCTGGGTTAGTCAGCCTGCCAGCTTTCCTTCATCATCACCACCCAGGCAAGCTCTCCAGTAGTGCCCCAGCTAGCTCACCTGATGTAGCAGGCATCAAGGAGAGGGGCCAGTTCTCCTGCTCTCACACCCTGGGGCCTAGCTCACCGGCAGTCACTCAACCAGGGCTAGCCATCTCTACTGTTTTGTTTAAGTGAGGTGCATGGCCGGCTCTCTGGATTGGTGCACTTGGGGAGGGGCAGGGCCTGCTCTTCCATTCTCATGTCCCTGTGGTCTCAGCCTGTTTTCTTATAGAATCTAGAACCACCAGCCCAGGATGGCACCATCCACCATGGGCTGGGCCCTTCCCCACCAATCACTAGTTAAGAAAGTGCCTTACAACTGAATCTTATCAAGGCATTCCCTCTTCTTTGATGACTCTAGCTTGTGTTAAGTTGACATCAAGCTAACCAGGACACTGGATTTTTTTGTTTGCATGTATACCAGAGGACTTTGGACATTTAAAAGGCAGTATTTCCTCCTCAGTTTACATTGCTTTACCTAAGGAAGTCGATTGACTTAAATTAACCTCCAACTTTTTTATGGCCTTTAAAACAAAGTCTCAATTAAAACATTATTCTTTCATGGTGGGAGGGCAGGCAGGCCAGGCAGGCCCTGCTGGTCATCTGAAAGCCCATCCTGACCAACTCAGGTGCTATGTGTCTGTCTACCCAGCTCCCACTCCATCTGTGAGTGGCTGTAGCACATGAAGGAGCTGGTATTTCAGAGCCAGAGCAACAGGATCACTCTTTGAACATCAGGATATCCAAGATAGACAAATGTCCAGTATTAATGGTATTAATGGTGTGTCAGAAACCTTGAACCAGACAAACAACTCTCTACAATTACCATTTGCATAAAGACATTTGGGCAAATACACACACACACGTATATGTATGTGGGTGTGTGACTCATTGAAGCTTCAAATATCACTATGATGAATGAATATTTAATGGAGAGATGGGAAAGATGGAGATATGTACATGTGCAGTGGAAAGAGGCAGAACTAAAGATGTGACAGTTGTAGGAGAAGCTGTGGTTGATGGAGGAGTCTTCTCTGATAAGGAATGATAGTTACCCTAATATATTTGTATAAAGACAAGTATTTAGAAGGCAGTTTGATACTATGTCCAGTTAGCAAAATGATAGTAATGAAGTCTCTTTCAGGCTTACTATTTCCCCACCCATGGGTTCTTTGCCAGATTTACAGTGGTAGGCTTGAGTTACTGTCTGTGCAGCAGGCCTTAGATTGAACCAGAATGATATTGGTTACCTTATGATATCCATGCCACTATTGCACTAGATAGCATATCTTGATGGACTTGTAGCTTGCAAGATTATAGCTTACAGGCTTCAGATCTGGGTACGGCTAATGACAACGTTCTCATACTGGAGCTGTATAACATTGTCTGGCACTATGAAAGCTTTCAACCATGGGGGAATCTTCCAGGTGAATGTTAGGTTGTTTTCTTTATGTCTAGTGACCAAAATGTATGCTATCTTCAGCAATAGGGTATTAACATCACATTCAGGTGGAAAAAGATTGCAATGACAATAGTCTATGTTGCTTTGGGTCTCTGAACCTCTCTGACCAACAACTCTGAGGGAAATAGTCTATGTCTGGCACAGGGTATTTGTTTGATAATCTGTCTTCTGTGGGGAGCATTATCTGCCTGTGTATGATAACTCCAATGACTGTATCTATCTGTCTGTCTTATTTGAGATTTCTATTGGGGCTGGCTTTCTGGTTCAGAGGTTTAACCCATTATCATCAGGGTTAGAAGCATGGTGGAATGTAGGCAGACATGGTACTGGAGAGGTAGATGAGAGTTCTATGTCTGGATCAGCAGGCAGCAGGAATAGAAAGCGACACTGGGCCTGGCTTGAACATTTGAAACTTTGAAACCCACCCCCAGTGACACACTTTCTCTAACAAGGCCACACCTCTTATTAGTGCCACTCCCTATGAGCCTATGGGGCAATTTTCATTCAAACCATCATACTATCTATCTTAAGCTTACAAAATGTAGGTTTCCACATGGCTTTTCATAATCCTTACTGTTATCCATCTTACCTCTCTTCTCCTAGACAGTTAAAATTATTAATACATAGGAGTGCATATTATTTTCTGAATCTCTCTCCCCCCATCTTGTCTTTATAGCCCAAGTTCACCTGGGACTCACTATGTGGAATTTCTGATTCTTCTGCACCAGTCCAGTGTTCAAAGTTCTGTAAATATAGACTTGTGCCAGCACAACAGCATTTTATTTATATTTATAAATATTTGTAGCATTTTCTTGTTGATTTGTCCTGTTTGTATACCTTTACCCTCATTTTATGGCATTTCAAAATGAAGAATATATAACACTAAATTATTTTGTTTGTAACAACTAGAAGTCTCCCTAGCTCCTCCTAGGGACAGATTCTATTATTTCTCCAATGGCTCAACAACTTCTCTATCACACATAGGTTGCTCTTTGTTTTCTGATACTCCAGCCACAGCAGTTAAAAGACAGGATATATGGCTAGAGATATGGTTCCACAGGTAAGGCCACTTGCTGTACAAAAACTAGGATCTAAGTTCAAGTCTCCAGCACCCATGTAAAAAGCTGCATATGGTCACATGGGTACCTATAACTGCAGTGAAGTTTCAGGTGGAGATGAGCTGCCAGTCTAATTCCAGGTTCTGTAAGAGATGCTGTCTTGGAGGAATAAGCCAGTGAATGATAGAGCAGGGTACCTAATGTTCCCCTTTACGTTCTGTGTATATAGGTGTGAGCCCTTATACATACATATTATGTATGCATACAAGAACAAGACCTGCTCTGCACAGAGAAACCACTAACACTCAGATTTTGTTTTTCTTTCTCAGGACAAATTTGGATTTTGGAATCTGGCAAGATTGTGTTTGGATCTTCTACTATTGATTATGTTCCATATGAAATAAGAAAACTCAACTTCTTTGAATTTTTCTCTCTGTAAAATGGAGATAAGTCAAAAGTTTTGTAGCAATATTATATTACTCAAAGCATAAAGACTCAGTAAGAGAGCAATGATTATATTCATATAAGGTAAAGGATGCATCTGAATAACCGATTATTTGCACAGTTGGTTGCATCAAGGAGTGAAAAAGTACACTAACCCAATTAATTATTTGCAACCAAACATAAAAGAAAAAAAAGTGTTTCATTAGAAAGTCTGATTTGTCTGCTGTAGTCAGTTTAATCAGGAAAGATATTTATATGGAAAAATTTCCTAATTAAAATAAATAACTTATTGGAGTCCCCAGTACACTAATATCTTTGCATCAGTGAAGACATCCTTCAGTTGAAGTATATTGGCTATTTTGGTGGTTGTAAATGTATTTCAAATACAAAATAATTGAGTGTAGGATACTTCTTTTAGTCTTTCCTGTGCTCTAAAATAAGGAGATATATAGGAAAATTGCTGCTACTTAAGAGACACAGAACACTGATTTGAAGGAAATGCCAGGAACATATGTGAGAAACATCTCAAACACACACCAATAATATAGTACATATTGAATAATCTCTAAAAGCCCATGGATGTCATACTTTCCTTGAGCCAGGCATGGCTTTCTGATAGGGAGCATCCATTTGAGATATCCAAGGGTGTAGATTCTTTTAATTGGTAATTTAGATTTCCCAGTTTCTGACTTCTGAATATAATTAAGATGAGTAAGCACTGGCAGCACAAAATCACAGGACAAAAATGCGTAGCAGGAGTTCCAACATAAGAAGTGCTGCTGTTCATAGATGTGGTTGCAATATTAAGACTGATGATACATAACTCCATAGCCTCCTTTTGTCAGGGTCTGGAGGTTTGGGTCAGTCAATGTCTGACAGACCTAAGGCAGCTGTTCAGTCTCATACATCTTTGCTTGATCAATTAGATTAGGGTGATACATTGATATATTGCTAGTCATCTTTTATATTCCCAAATTTCTGACACTCTTGGCTTCCTAGATTATTATATGCCTGCTGGCTGAGGCAGTCCTGTGAGTATAGCTTTTTGAGAGTCAAAAGAACATAGAGTTTCTAGTCCAGGGACATTCAGAAGCCTTGATTAGAGTAGCCACCTGGTTGCAGATGTTTGGCTTCTGCTGACTATCTTTCTGATGAGTTATCAAAGGAAAGAGAACTGATGACTCATTTGTCTAATTTTATTTATTTTTAAAAGATGTATTTATTTATTTTTAATATGTATAAGCATTTTCCCTACATTTATATCTGTGCGCTGTGCATGTGCATACTATCCAGGGAGTCCAAAAGAGGACATCAAGCTGCAGTTGTATACA
This sequence comes from Mesocricetus auratus, assembly GCF_017639785.1. Classification (NCBI taxonomy): domain Eukaryota; kingdom Metazoa; phylum Chordata; class Mammalia; order Rodentia; family Cricetidae; genus Mesocricetus; species Mesocricetus auratus. The sequence continues at coordinate 106,126,532 of NW_024429188.1, read as the reverse complement.
GTTTTAAGCCACCACATGGGTGTTGGTAATCAAACCCACGTCCTTTACAAGAAAAACACATGCTCTTAATCATTAAGTCATCTCTCCAGCCCTTCATTTATTGTCATGCAGATTGAAGTGTCACATTCCTTTTATTGTCCACTGATGATAAAATAGTATCATTAAAGTAAGATTTGAAACTAAGACAGCTTTCTAGTCTTACTACAATCACACACTATTAAAATAATGCTATTATAAGAAGGGTAACATGGTGGATTATCACTGTATATACTTACTTCTTGTTCATGAAAACACAGAAGCAACAGTATAATTGACAATCTGTGGAATGCACAGTGACTCAGACTAGCAACAATTAATACATTTTTTATTGTGTTGTCATCCAACTTACAGATAAGGAAATTGACCTCATGAATAAGTTGGATGGGGAGTTGGTCACATAAATTCTGTATAGTTTTTTTTTTGGTTAGAACTTACCCACATGATTCCACAAGAATGCAAAGGGTACTGGGAAATTTACTATTTGGTTAGGTAGCTACTTCCCAGCATCAATTCTCTTTGGTATGATTGTAAACAGCTATTAATTTCAATTTGGCATCATTGCAGTCATATTACAGTATTTTGGATGCTTTTTCAGTTGACAATATAAAATATTTACTACCTGTGTAGTTTACATAATGATTTTTTGTTGCTACATAATACTCAGTTGTATTGGCCAGTATTAATTTATTAGACCATTATTAGTCATTCTGATTATTTTTCTAGTCTTGACATTTATACATTTTCTATGTACATCATTTTGCTTCAAGACATTCCCTTTTATTAAATTATTTTGTCAGAGCAAATTATTGTTAGTTAAAGTAGTGAGTCAGATGTAGATAGTTACATACTGCTGTGCTGTTTTCAAAATGATATTTCAATTCACAAGACCACTAATGAAGTGTGAAGATTTCTAGCTCTACTTAGCAAGTGAAGCGAATATATTGTTTTCCTAATGTGCAGAGATGTGTAGAGGAAACACAGTCATATTTCAGACTTATGACTTGAAAACTTATCCTTAAATATGACAAGAAATGTTCCTTGTTCAAGAGAAATATGAAAAAGTTCTTTTCAAGTGAGTGAAAAACTTTGTACATCAATAAAATGGAGAACTATACATACTTAGAGCAGGGAATCATTGAAATAATGTGGAATGAATTCCGCAAATAATGATAAGTAATAAGACACTAATGAGGCTGGAAAGCCTGATGACCTGAGTTTGATCTTCAGAATCTATAAATAGGAGAGAACTGACTCCTGAAAATTGTCCTCCGACTCCATTCACAGGTCATGTTACATGTACACCAGTATTCATGCACATCTCTCTCTCTTCCTGTCCCCCCCTCTCTCACACACACACACACACTACTACTAATAATAATAAATGAAATAAAAAACAAAGTATTACATACTATCTTTATTTGATTAAGAAAAGGATATTAGAAAGTATATGTACAGATATGCATTTGTACAAAGGAAGGGGAAGTATGAACCAGAAAGAAAATAATGGATACTTACAGAATCTGAGTGAGAAATAGAAAGAAGTGAAAAATGGGGATATAGTAGTTGATCAATAATTAAGTAGACAGAGGGATGAAAACCTAACTGGAATACAGATAGATAAATATCATCACATGGAAGGGTTAGAGAAGAGAAGAACTTACCTAAATCATTATGGTAGGCTGTTGCTGAGAATGACCCCAAGGATTCCCACCTCATAGCTTATATTATTTTGTGAAATAATTTATCTTTTGTTTGAGCAGAATTTAGTGATTACTTCCAGTGAAAGGAATGTGGCAGAGAGAGATGTTACTTCTGAAATTAAATCATGAAATGACTATGGCTTCTGTTTTTGATATCCTCTCCCCCTTGTTTTATTGGCCTTTTCATATAATATATTTTATTCTTTCTTTTTAAAAACATATTATTTTATTTTTTAACAAAATAAAACATAATAAGATAGAATAAAAACTACCACATAGAAGTTGGACAAGGCAAACCAACAGAAGGGGAAGAGCCTCAAGGGAAGACACCAGAAAGGCTCATTCGCACATTCAGGAATTCCATAAATATACTAAACTGAAAGCTATAACATAGATGCAGAGACCCTTTCCTCCAATTACTTCCAGATCATTATCACCTTCACTATCCATGCAACTTAGTGTTCTTTTTCTCTCTCTGAAAAAAAGCAAAATCAAAACAAATATAAAACCTCTAAAAAAGAGAAAACAAACCAAAACCAAACCAAAAGTATACACACAACCAAACCAAACCAAGCCAAAACAAAACAAAGCAACATGGGTTATATTTTGTGTCGCTCAATTACTCCTGCTCTAGAGTGCGGTTGATGTACCCAATGTCACTCCATTGGAGAAAACTGACTTTCCCTCTCTTGGTAGTTATCAATTGGTGGTATTTTGTGTCTACTTCCCCTTCTGGGTGCTTTTGTCTGTTTTGAACCTGTGCAAGTCTTGTGCTTCCGGGCACAGTCTCTCTGCATCAGCCCTCTTGTATCTGGAAGGCAGTGTTTCCTTGGAGTCACCCGCCACCTCTGGCTCTTACCATCCTTCTGCACTCTTTCCACATAGACTTATGAGCCTTGTGGGGAGGGGTCTGTTAAAGATATCCCATTTAGGGCTTGGTGCACCAAAGTCTATTACTCTCTGCCCCTTGTACAGCTTTGGATTTCTGTGTTAATTACCATCTACTGCCAGAAAATTTCTCTGATGAGGGATAGGCAATGCACTGATCTATGAGTATAGCAATGTCTTTAGAAGTCATTTTATTGTTATGTTCATTTAGCAGAATACTAGTGGTAGGTTTTCTTCTAACGGTCGTAATCTATCTTGTCTCATGTTCTTGACCACTTTAACAGTGTCAGTTAAGGGTCCTATCTCATGAGGTGGGTGTTAAATCCAAAAAGTGATTAGCTACTCCTGTAACATTCATGTTACTATTGCACCACAATATCTCACAGGTAAGATGCCGTTGTTGGTTACGGGTTACTAACTGGTAATACTGATGATTATTTTTCTCCTCCATTAGGGTGCATAACTCATAGTTGAGTTCATAGGTATGTGCTACCTTGTCTGTTTTTACTGTTTTTCTTAATCCAATCAAACTGATAACTTAAAAATTAATTGGTTATATGAAATATTCCCATCGTCCTAAGTGAGAACTACATAAGGAATTGATGTTTCATTAGTACCCACAAAGGAATGAATCTTCCTAGTTGAGTTTTGAGCTAAATGGTGTCCTAGCTGATATATCTCAATTGCATCCTTGTTATAAACAATGAGCTAAAAGAGTCTAGCGATGTCACATTTCCCAGAAAGCTTAATCTCTGGAGAGGGTAAGAATTATTGTCAATAGTCTCTAGATATCCCCTATGTGGAAGGATTTGGCAATAGGGTGGGAGGGTGGGGGGGGAAGGGGAGTGCGGGAGGAGGGGAGGGAGAGGGAACTGGGATTGACATGTAAAACAAGCTATTTAAAATTAAAATAAAAAATGATAAAAAAAGAATTACTGTCAATACACTAGCTGACAGCACACCAATGTACAGGCTTGCTTTCTAATAAAGGAACCAAGACACCTTGGAAAAGAAATGACTGAGTCAATATGAAACATCTCGTAGTACTGGAAAAATAATAAATATTTATGCAGAAAAATACTGTTACATAAAAAGAAACTGGAATTTAAAATGATCAAATATGGGACAGTTTAAGCAAAGAAATATCATATGTTGTACTGCTACCTATAGAATATAATAACTCCCCATTTGTCCATATTGATTTACATAAACAATTGAGTAAATAAAGGAGAGTTTTCCTTTCATAAAATTCCAACTAATATATATAAAGGGATTAGGCTAAAAATAAAATTATCATCAGTCAAATATTATAATGATGATTATTTATAGTAAGATCCACCAATGAGTAAAAATTGAATTGGATGGAAGTTTGAGGAGAAATAAAATATTGGTAAATGTCACAGTTATTTACTATTTGAAAAGAGAAAATATTAACCATTCAAATATATTCTTAACCATATTAGCATCAATACTAACAAGACAAGCAAACATGATAAGATGCAGTTTGAGGAATACAGTGTGACTTCTTTTTCTTCTTCCATCTACATAACCTCAGTCTATTCATAAGCAAACATCAGGCGAACAGAAATTGAATCTCATTTTGTAATCTAAGTGGTCAGTACCATTAAAAAGAGCCTAGGTCGTGGAGGTGAAGAGATGGCTCAGTCAGTCAAGTACTTGCTCTGCAAGCATGAGGACCTGGATTCAATCCAATAACCCATGGAAAACAAATCCAGGCATAGTGCCTGGAACTGTAATTGCACTGATGGGAAGGCAAGTGCAGTAGAATCTTGGGCACTGGCTAACAACCAGTCTAGCCTAATTGGCAAGTTCCAGGCCAGTGAGAAATACTATCATAAAAGTGGTGGATGATGCCTGAGGAATGACACCTGAGGTTCACCCCTAGACTCTACATGTACAGGCACAAATGTGTATGTACACTTGTATACACACACACACACACACACACACACACACACACACACACACGAGCCTAGGCTACACATCGCAGAAAGACTGACAAATGATTACAGATCAGAGAAAACTAGAAAAATCATAAGAGATTCAAGTAGAGCTCTAGAACATAAAAGCAGTAAAATTTGGAGATTCTATGTAGTGTTTTGTCAATATTCAGCTTCTAGTCTCGATGATGGTGGTATTGATATGCAAGGTATTAACATCAAGGGAAGCTAGAAGAAAGGCATATATGAACCACTTAGCATAGTCGCCATTTTCTGCTAGTAAAGTTCCTTTTTGAAGCTCTCTGATTTTTATCAATGACAGGACCAGCCTAGATTTCAAGAGGATAAACTTGGTTCCTATTTTATTTCCATAGGGCATACAATTTTATTAGTTATGGCTTCTGTGGGCTGATAGTTCATCTTCAGATTCATAAGTTATGGACAAAGACTCTGAGCCACAAGCCAGAGACACTGAATCACACTATTTCTGCATAATTCCAAATAGCCATTATCTGTTTCAGGCACTGCCTGGCACAATATATTGAGACACCTATAATGAGCATGCATGTTCAATGTTGGAAAGTTATCACAGTCACCAAAGTCTCTATCAGCCCATGTTGCAGTGTCACAGTGCTGATTTTAATAGGATCCTTTGTTTTCTCTCTGAACAGCTCCTTAAACACAGTCACAGACAATAACATCCTTGGTTCCTGCTTTAGCTCACAGCATAATTTATGTCTCCTGTCACTGTTTTCTTGGCTGGGCATTATTTTATCACAAACAAAAGTAGAAGGAATTACATATTGGAACAGTATAAGCAGTACATGTCCAATGACTTAAATAAATTTGAAGTTGACCAAACTGATGACTCTATAGTCATTTTGTCTTGGGAGACTTTTGGTTAAAGCCTCATTTTATGGTAAAAAAATATTTAGCCAACTCTTTTTCTTGTTTCTTTCTACTAATCAATGACCTTCTGATTTATTTAATAGACATTTAAATGTCACAAAGGCTATGGTTAAAAAATTATGAAGAATAGACAATTTAAAACATATTTATTATTTTATGTGTATGCATGTGCTTCATGAGTTTATGTGTACCATACATGGGCAGGTGCCCCAGAGGCCAGAGGACATTTAATCCCTTGGAACCAGAATTAGAGGTAGTTGTGAGCTACCTGGTGGTGCTGGACACTGAACCCAGGACCTCTATAAGAGCATTAAGCACACTTAACTGTGGAGTCATCATTCTAGTTCCAAACTGGGTTTTAATATGAGTGTGTGCATTTGTGCTTCCCCATGTGTGTGGAGGCCACAGTTTGGGGTTTTCTTCAGCTGTTTCTCCACCTTAGGTTTTGAGACAAAGTCCTTGAATCTGGACCTCAATGATTTAGCTCTATTAACTGACCAGCAAGCTCCAGGAATCTTCCTGTATGATTCCCCAGTGCTGAGATTATAGGTGTGTGGCCCTGAGCCCAGAATTTTACATGGATATTGGGGTTCTGAACTGAGGTCCTCATGCTTGTGAAGCAAGCACTTTACTCACCGAGGTGTATCACCAGCCCCCAAATATACTTGAAGAATCCCTACTTTTTGTTTGTTTGTTTTTTGAGACAGGGTTTCTCTGTATTATTTTGGAGGCTGTCCTGGAACTCACTCTGTAGACCAGGCTGGCCTTGAACTCACAGAGATCTTCTTGCCTTTGCCTCCCGAGTGCTGGGATTAAAGGCATGCGCCACCGACGTATGTTTAGAGACAAGAGATAGCATCATACTTGGTGGCTAACATTACATTGTCCTGTTCTGTACATGTAGGTGTTCAGGTAGAAACATGTAAAAGAAAGGGATCGCATAAACATCATGTTATTAATTTTAACATGAAAGCTTTTAGATTTGTCTTCTCCTGATTCTACAAGTTAAAATGAAGAAATCATTACACCACAGGAAAATATTTCTTTGCCAAAAGTAATAAAAGATAACTTAAAGATAAAGAAAATATGTTGTGAAGATCATTAGTAAGCTGAAGTCTTGATTTCTTGTAGGATTCCATCTCTTAATTTGAGCCAGTGTGAATTGAATGATCTTAACACTTCCTTAGATGAGCAGCAACTTCCTTATTCCCCTTTGACTCCCTCCACTCTGCCTTACATTTTTGCTGCTTGTCTGTTTTATTTAATCAAGGCTTGTAATATTTACATGCTATTCTGCAGTCCCAATTCTCTCAGTTAAGTTCCACATCTAATTGGATTCACTACTTACTGTCCCATTACTTTATCTTGCCCTAAGTTCCTCATTAGTTTCTTCTCTTGGTTGACTGAATTTCATTATCAAATAGTATTTTTTTAAAGAGAGCTCATTAGGGCTACATTTCCTGAGTTCTTAATTTATTCATGTCTGAGATATTCTGCCTGTTGCTTTTATACTTGAACCACTTGTCTGGGCAAAGTGTTTTGAAGTCACATTTGCTTTTTTAAAAGAAGACGTGAAGTTGGCAGGCAGCAGGTTAGGGGGTCCAAGAAGAGTTGAATAAGGGTGGGTATGATCAAAATACACTGTATAGATATATTAAATTCTCAGAGAAAATCAATAAAAATATAATTGAGAAAAGAATTATCTCTGTCTTCCAGACCTAAAAGTCTCTAAGGAAGCATGAGAAATTCCCCTTTACTTTTTTCCCTGTCAGAATATCTAAATGATTTTATTTCTACTTAGGGTTTAAAAACATACAAAATGGGGTTTTAACATTATTTATCTATTTATTTAATGTATATGTGTATTTGCTTGAATGTATGTATGTGTGCCATGTGTATGTATCTGTGGAGGTCAAAAGAGGCGCCGGATTCCCTGGACCTAGAATTCTAGGAGGTTGTGAGCCACCATGTAGTTGAGGGGAACAGAATCCAGGTTCTCTGCAAGAGCAGTAAACATGCTTAACCACCGAGTCCTCTCCTCACTCCCCCAAATATGGTGTGATGCTTTTGCATTGTGTTCACGTCTACTAGTGTGTAGTAAGTAAGTCCTTTGATCGAAAGACCTGGTTGTCTCTTTCGAGATTCAGTGTCTGGTCACCTTTTCCTGTGCACCCTATTTATTGCTTTCCTCTCATTATGCGGTGTTCCTTTTTCCTGTTCATCTATATTCATTATCTAAAATACATTTTCTGGTCAGCTTGCTTCATTTTCTTTCTGCTTCCATTTGATTACAATCTCAGTATTAGTATATGGAATTTGATTTTTGTTTTCTTAGTCCCTTTATTTCTCTCTTCATTCTCTGATTTGATTTTATTCTGCTTCAAACTCCTGTTTTATTTACCATTATGCCATGAAATCCTTCCAGGAAAAAGTCTGTTTCTGCCATTTGAGTTAGGCTTTCCTTCAGAATGCCTCACTCCTCTCCCTTCCCCCATCTAGTCCCACCCTTTCCATTTCCTGTGATGGAATGTGGTGTAGTTTCTCATCTTGACCCTGCTTCTCATTGCTGGTTTTGTCTGTACTTTCTGGTTTGGGTTACTTAATTTCTTTCTTTTCCTTTCTTTTTCTTTCTTTCAGACAGTCTTAGTTATTTATATAACCCAGACTGGCCTCCCACTGCTGTCTGCTCCATTGCAGCGCAACACAATGACTTTTTACTCTATTCCTCCTTATCTGGATCTCTCTTCTTAACCCTGGTCCCTCTGTACTGAGAAACGCACTCAGTCGGTACCAATAGGGGAATTTTCAGAAAAAAACCAAATCAAGTAAAACACTGTGTCTGTCAGTTACAAATTCTTCATACATCCCTTTAAGAACCCCATCCTCTTCTCTGGCCCTATATATAGCAGCGTTAGTATAATGATATGAATATGAATATTTAAAAGGCAGTTTGCTTACATATTGATGTAGCTGAATATCAATTATAAGTTTTATCCAAGGGCCTGTGACATCCCCAGCTATAGGCTTTTCCCCTCCAGGTTTACAGTACCAGATATGTATTTCTTCCCATGGAGTGGGCTTCAAATACAATTGGAAAGTGATAGGTTACACCCCAAAATAAGTGTCCTACTGTTGTCAATGAGAAATATAGGACTAGGCCGGGCGATGGTGGTGCACGCCTTTAATCCCAGCACTCGGGAGGCAGAGGCAGGCGGATCTCTGTGAGTTCGAGGCCGGGCTGGACCGATAGAGAAATATAGGACTAGATGGAGAGTTAGAAAGAATAGGAATGGGGTTCACAATATATTGAATATTGAAATTGTACAAATGTAATAAACATTATTTTCTAAAGGAATAATCCTGAAAATCAACTTAACATGGACAAAAGTGGAATGAACTGGCCAGGCAATAGAATGAGGATATGAAACAAATAGTGGGTCATTACATAATGTCTGTCTGTCTTTCTATCTATCCATCAATCTACCTATCTATATAACAATACTCTAATACATAAACAAATTCTGTTAAACATGTTAATATCTCTGTATGCAACAAACATTGTTTTCACTAGTGTGGGTTTTACTCCAGCTCACACATTCCTTTAGAAAAAGGCAATGAATATTGATGGATTTTCTTGCTATTGTTCAATTCTCATGAGACCTATGTGTTGCCTTATTCCATTGTTCTACAAATTGATGTATATTAAAAATCCCATGATGTATTATTGGGCTTGTCTTTTTCCCCAGTTCATCTAAGTAGCTGATATGAATTTAGATATTTAGGTATGTTGCCTTATGGTTCATTGTTTCCGGTTTTCTTTGCTAGGGTTTCTATTGATGAGATAAAACACTGTGATCAAATCAGCTTGGGAAGAAAGAGTTTTATTTCAGTTTATTCACTGTACACTTTCAATACCTAGGAATGATTGATGTGGTCCATGTGGCCCTAATCACCAACAATTCAAAAGGAGGTAAACTATAACAGGTACTGGGTTTTTTATTGATGGCCCACCTTGTCTAGGAAAGTCATTGTCTTAGGACATTTCTGTGATAAACACCATAACCTAAAGTGACTTAGGAGGAAAGGATTTATTTAATCTTACAACTCACAGGTCATATTCCATCACTTAGGAAAATTGGGACAGGAATTCAAGTGGAACAGGAACTCAAGCAGGGCAGGAACTTTGAAGCAGATGCTGATCTGAAGTAGCAGTCATGGAAGACTGTTCCCTACTGGATTATTCTCCGTGGCTTGCTTGCTCAACCTAATTTCTTACACCATTCTGGACCAATTGCCCAAAGGTGCCACCACCTACAGTTAACTGTGCCTTCCTGCATAAATTGTTAGTCAAGAAAATGCCCCACAGACTTGCCTACAGGCCAATATTAGGGAGGTATTTCCTCAATTTAGAATTCCTCTTCCCTAGGTTCGTATCAGGTTGACAAAAGCCAGTCATCACACCCATCTTTTATCTTCTCCTCTTTCCCCAGTTTAAATTACATGCTCAATCATTGTATTGATCCTGTGAAAACGTACTCTCTAATCATTTGCTTCCATTTCTCACATGCCTGAAGTGCAACCCTTGGTAAGTGCATCCTTGCCTTCTCAGTGCATTTACCTGTGCAATTGCACCTGACATGGCAGGGAACATTGTTGCTGATTGTTTTGTGAACTATAAGTAGGCCCAAGGTGCTACCTAATAATGACATTACTTTTTCCTACTTCAGTTTCTGTAACCACTTCCCCATGTGAATGTTCTGCAATTCTAGTCTTTTCTTAAACACCAACAGTGCCTCAGACTTCTCAGTCACCTAGAGTTCATATTGCGTGTTTCATTGATGATACTGAAATAATCATAAGGATACTTTATGTCTTTGGAGTGGTTAAAACTTACTCCCTGGGCTTAAAAAATATTTATCTTGTGAGGCAGTGGTGGAACATGCCTTTTAATCCCAGCATTCTGCGAGACAGAGACAAGTGGATCTCTGAGTTTGAGGCCATCCTAGTCTACAAACTGAGTTCCAGGACAGCCAAGCCTACACAGAGAAACCCTGTCTCAAAATGCAAAACAAAAATGCTTACCTTCACTCCAGTGACTATCATTTCTAGTTTTGTGCATATATAACACTTATCTAAATGCTTGTATGAGGCACATCTTGAATTGCTCACACCCATCTCTAAGCTAACATGTTTTTCTTCTTCTTTTTTTATTTTAATTTTAAATAGCTTGTTTTACATGTCAATCCCAGTTCCCTCTCCCTCCCCTCCTCCTGCACCCCCCATCCCCCCCATCCTCCCACCCTATTGCCAATTCCTTCCACATAGGGGATATCTAGAGTCTGTCATTTCACTCAGGGCAGGGTCCAGGCACTCTCCTAAGAGTCCAGGCTGAGAGATCATCCCTCTTTGTGTTATGGACACACGATGTCTGTTAGTATTCAAGGGATAAACACTCATCCACTGCTCAGGACCCCATAGGTTGCCCAGGCCTCCTCACTGACTCTCACATTCGGGGGTCTGGATTGGTCCCATGCTGGCCTCCTAACTGTCGGTCTGGGGTCCAAGAGCTCTCCCCTGATCAGCTGTCTCTGCTGTTTTTGCCAGTCCATTCTTAGCCAATTTGCTCATCGCTCCTCTCTCTCTGTCGCTGGGTTCCTTGGGTTCAGTTCAGTGTTTAACTGTGGGTGTTTGCCTCTTAAGCTAACATGTTAAAAGCAGAACTTGTCATCTGCATTCACTCACTGACTTGATCTCTCAACTACTTCCCAGATAACAGTTGTTGCCAACTCAACTATTCATTTTTAATAAGGTAAGTATAAACGTAGGGAAACTCCTTGATACTTTTCTGATTCTTATTCTCTTTTACTCATCCAATCCATTAGACAAATTCCTTTCATCCTATCCTGATATCTATTCTATTCCCCCCTTTCACTTTCGCTGCTTTCTTCCTCTACTCTTCTCTCCCATTGTCCTGTTCTTTCCATCGCTCTTGAATTTTTTCTCACCCCACCACTATGATATGTATCTAAGCAACCATCTTCCTTTACTTATATGATTGTACTAGCTTTCCCATTGTTCTGCTTTCTTTTATTCCCTGGTCTCACAGTCTGTTGTCATAGGGATTGTTTCAGTGAGATATCTTATTCAAGACTGTACATATGCACTAAGTTTTACTTAGGCTGAAAAAAAAGTTCCTAAAATGTTCTACAGGGTCCTACATTGTCTCATGACTTGCTGCCATGCTACCCTCCCCAGTCTCTTCCTTATTTGTCAAATGTTCCAGACAAACTCTTTCATATGTTATCATTGTCATTCAATAGGTCGGTGCAGTATGTTATCTCTGCCTAGAACTACTGGACAATGCAATGTATTAAACTGAGTTCACTAAGATCATAAATTAAGCAATAGGTTTTCTGACTATAGAGGGCCCGTCAAATCTAAACACCCTCTTTATTCTTCTTTCTTTTTTCAGTTTCAGTTGTTCCCTAGAGAATTCTTTCATGATTTTAGTTGGAAGAATGGGGAAGATGTGAGCTTCCTTAGATTCAGATGACAGTGTCGTTCTTCATGTGGAAGAAGTGACAGTTTTCCCAGATGTCAAGGGTCTTCTCTCATTCACATGTATGCTATCAGACATCTGGTAAATCTGAGTGTGAGCTTGTTTTCCACTTTGTAAGGCAACAGATTTGCTCAGCTGGCATACTTAGTCACTTCATTCTTCCATCATGATCAGCCTTTTGCAATGGTATTTCTGGAACACTTGGATTTAGTTTGAGGCTACTACATTCCGACTGACTTGTAATTTGTCTTGAAGGACACCATACTTTTTAGTGCAGCATACATGGGTCTGTGTTATCTTTAAGTCAGTGAATTCTCATAGTGACATCTTGACTTTGGGGTTTTTAGTCAACAACATTGATTACAACTAATTAATCTCATAAGTAACTAATTAACTTTTCCTTGTTTAATATGCAGATAGGATTCCTTTGTTACAATCCAGTATAATTTTCTAATGCTAAATTTGGCTTTCAAAGATCACTGGCATTTCTGATTGTTATCTTTAGCATTATAAAAAAAGTATGGTTGGATTTGGTTTTAAGGCTGAAAGAACATTAATGTGCTGGCTCTCCACTCCCTGCAATGTCTCTGATGTGTAATTGGAGAGAAAAAATGAGGAGTGCAGATTGTCAGGGCTTTACATCACTTTAGGTTACAAAGAAGATTTCTTTTCAAGGGATGCGGATTGCTCTTATTCATCAGGACTATGAGAAAGTAGCTTTGTTAAACAGTTATTGGTACTACCTGTGAATGAAAGGTCCCACTGGAGATGTTGCAACTCGGAGAGGAAATGCATGTTCCCTGAAAGTGCTTTTATTGGTATAATCATCATACTTTTTATCTTTCAGTTTTTTTATCTAATGTGAATGACCTTTAAAAATACTCAGCTAGGGGCAAACCCATTTGTTATGATGAAAGAACTTGTATTCTCAGGAATTTATTTATCAACAAGCATTAGGACTTGTAAAACAGGAAAAAAACTAGTGAAATGTAATTTTCTGGGTTAATTTGTTTCCTTCTTGCTATGTCTTAGCCTCTATCTCAGAAGTGTTTTCTTAGTAAGTTGAAAAGGTCCTGAGAACCTCCTTCTCCAGAGTTACTTGGCACTGCATTACAGTTTTAAAACACTTTTAAAAAACTCCAAACTATTTCACATATACACTTTCCCCTTTGAGCACTCAAGAGAAATGTCATGGCACATTAAATAGGAATCAGGTTATAGAATTGTGATCTATGTAACTCAGCAGAAGTCAGTAAGTATAAAGTATCTTTTTTTGTGGGTTGAAATGTGTCCCCCCCTTTAAAAGGTGTAGTGAAGTATTAATTCCCCTGTCAATGTAAACTTATTTGGAAAGAGAATCTTTTCAGATTCGATCAAGTTAAGAAGAGGTCATGTACAAGTAAGGTGACTCTAATCCAATATAATTAATTTTCTTATAAGAACAGGAAAAGGGAGATACACAGAAATGCATAGAGGAAAAAGGGCTCTGTGAGGACACAGAGACAGGGATTATGCTACCATAAAACAAGGGATGCATTGAAGCCACCAGAAATTTGAAATCAAAGCAGAGGTGTCACTGGAGAATTGTGAGAAGATGTGGCCTCACCAACATCTTGACTTTGGATTAACCCTTAGAACTGAGGATGATTTAAGCCAATAAGTTGGTTGTGTTTAATTATACCAATCCTGGTAAACTGATACAATTGCTTAAAAATGGATGATACTTACATAAAAGATGAATTAAAACTGCCTAATGCTGGAGAGAGAGCTCAGTGGTTAAGAGTACTTGTTGCAGAGGGCCTTTGTTCAATTCCCAGAATGCATATGATGACTCACAAGCATTTGTAACTTCCGTTCCAGGGATCAATCACTTCTTCGGCTTCCATAGGCACCAGGCATTCCTGTGGTGCATATGAGTACACACACAATTGTGTGTAGGCAAAATATTCCTATGCATAAAAATAACTTAAGTAAATAAATTTAACAACCTTAAAAAACCAACCTTGCATATATGGAGGTACAACTTGATCAACTTGATGGGCAACAGTATGTACAGCAATGCAAATATCTAATGTATGAGACTGTACTTAGATCCTAAGTAGTGACTCATTGAGAAAATATGAAAGAGATCAGAGTGAATTTGCTGTTTAAAGAGAAGGTGTGGTTTTTCTGTGTCCATCAACAGATGGATGGATGGAGAAAATGAAGATGTATGAAATGAGTTTTCTTCATTCATAAAGAAGTAAATGATTCCATTTTTAGAAGAATGGATACAACTAAAAATCACTATGTTAAATTAAGTAAGCCAGACTTAGAAAGGCAAATATTTCATGTTTTCTCTTAGACTGAATCTAGATTTTATATAGATAGAATTATTTATATATGCATGGCATGAAAGCAAAAGGGAGGCTTGAGGAAGGAAAAGACTAGAGATAAAAAGAGAGAAAGTGCAAGATATGAAAAAGGGAAAATATGATATATATGTAATACAAATTAATGTGTCTGTGCATTTGGTTGTTATAATGGTCTTAGTGAATCTAGCTTTATGTAGAATGAGTATAAATCAATAAAGAAAGGAACAAGTATGGTTATTCATAGTTATTTCATATTGAGCAAATCACCTAGAGCCCCTTATCTGAATGATCCTGTAGCATTGATGACAGTATCTGTCTGAATGGGATATTGAGTACAATCTACTTTAGGATATCACTGCTGTAGTACATGGGTGATGTGATTAAAATTGGAGATATCACACTTACATGATTTTCTATTCAAAAACTATTTTCTACACTCATGTGCACAGAGAAATCAGTAAGCCAATTTAGTCTGCCTTAAGCATCTCCTGTAGTAGAGTACTGGCAGCTCGAGAAGTGGGCGGGGACGAAGTCTGTGCCAGTTTTGTGAGGGCTTTTTACATTATGTACCAAAATTTTGCGCCTCTGTCAAATCCCTTGTCTAAACATGCTTAAACAAGAAATAAAGCTATTTGTCTAAGCTCCTCTCTGCCTGTCTGTAGCATTCCATTAATAGTCCCCTTACTAATAGTTCCCTTTCCATCAGCAGACTTAGGGAATCTCTGGAAATGGTGTCTTCTTTCTATTTGCATCAAGACTTCTTAGTCTTAAAGAAAACACCACTGACTTTCCTAATTTGAATTTGAGGTAACCAGCACAAGTAAGAAAAGATCCAATAACAGTAACAACAGCAACCACATCATTACCATCATGGTTAGTTTAGGGTCTATTATTTAAAGACAAATAGGAATAGGTTTGTAAAGATAACCAAAACCAAACAAAATAGTCGAGAATTCAGTTAAGAATAGTGACATTCTTTACAGTACAGCATATTATCATCCAATGAATGAGAGTTTTAGTAAGTGCAGCAGGAATATGCAGGAGGCAGGTACTTTTTTTCTTAATTTTTTAAAATTTAAATTGGAAACAAGCTTGTTTTACATGTCAATCCCAGTTCCCTCTCCCTCCCCTTCTCTCCTGCCCCCTACTAATCCCCTATTCCATCCTGTTTCTGCCTCCCATGGAGGATGAGGCCTTCCATGGGGGATCTTCAAAGTGTGTCATATCATTTGGAGCAGGGCCTAGTCCCTCCCCCATGTGTCTAGGCTGAGAGAGTATCCCTCTTTGTGGAGTGGGCTCCCAAAGTCCATATCTATGCTAGGGATAAATACTGATCTACTACCAAAGGCCTCATGGCTCATGCTGAAGCCTCCCAACTGACACCAATTCAGAGGGTCTGGATAAGTCTTATGCTGGTTTCCCAGCTATCTGTCTGGGGTCTATGTGCTCCCCCTTGTTCACGTCAGCTGTTTCTGTGGGTTTTACCAGCCTGGTCTTGACTCATTTGCTTATCATTCCCCCCTCCCTGCAACTGGATTCTAGGAGTTCAGTTCAGTGTTTAGCTATGTGTGTCTGCTTCTGCTTCCATAAGCTACTGGATGAAGGCTCTAGGATGGCATATAAGGTAGTCATCAGTCTCATTATTGGGGAAAGGCATTTAAGGTAGCCTCTCCATGATTGCTTTGATTGTTAGTTGGGGTCATCCTTGTAGATCTCCGGATATTTCCCTAGTGCCAGATTTCTCTTTAAACCTATAATGGCTCCCTCTATTATGGTATCTCTTTCCTTGCTCTCCTCTATTCTTCCCCTACTCAACCTCTCTGCTCCTACATGTCCTCCTTTCCCCTCCTCTTCTCCCCTTCTCTTTCTCCTAGCTCCCACTCCCCTTCCCCCATGTTCCAATTTGGTTCATAAGATCTTGTCCCTTTCCTCTTCTCCAGGGGACCATATATGTCTCTTTTAAGGTCCTTCTTGTTTCCTAGCTTCTCTGGCAGTGTGGATAGTAGGCTGGTAATACTTTGCTATATTTCTAAAATCCATATATGAGTGAGTACATATCATGTTTGTCTTTTTGTGACTGGGTTACCTCACTCAGGATGGTTTCTTCTAGTTCCATCCATTTGCCTGTGAATTTCAAGATTCCATTGTATTTTTTCCTGAGTAGTACTCCATTGTGCAAATGTACCACATTTTCTTGGATTGAGGGGCATCTAGGTTGCTTCCAGGTTCTGGCTATTACATAATGCTGCTACGAACATAGTGAAACAGATGTCCTTGTATGAATGCGCATCTTTTGGGTATATGCCTAAGAGTGGAATTGCTGGATCTTGGGATAGACTGATTTCCATTTTCCTGAGGAACTGTCATACTGATTTCCAAAGTGGCTGTACAAGTTTTCACTCCCAACAGCAGTGGAGGAGTGTTTCCCTTTCTCTACATCCTCTCCAGCATAAACTGTCATTGGTGTTTTTGATTTTAGCCATTCTGACAGGAGCAAGATGGTATCTCAGAGTTGTTTTTATTTGCATTTCCTGGATGGCTAAGGATGTTGAGACTTTCTTAAGTGTCTCTCAGCCATTTTAGACTCCTCTATTGAGAATTCTCTATTTAGTTCTGTACCCACTTTTTAATTGGATTATTTGGTGTTTTGGAGACTTGGTTCTTGAGTTTTTTGTACATTTTGGAGATCAGCCCTCTGTCAGATGTGGGGTTGGTGAAGATCTTTTCCCATTCTGTGGGCTTCTGTTTTGTCTTGTTGACTGTGTCTTTTGCCTTACAGAAGCTTCTCAGTTTTAGGAGGTCCCATTCATTAATATTCATTAATTGTCAATCACAGTGTGTGTGCTACTGGTGTCATGTTCAGGAAGTGGTCTTCTGTACCAATTTGTTCAAGGGTACCTCCCACTTTCTCTTCTAAGAGGTTCAGTGTAGCTAGATTTAGGTTGAGGTCTTTGATCCATTTGGACTTCAGTTTTGTGCATGGTGATAGATATGAATCTATCTGCAGTCTTCTACATGCCAGCATCCAGTTATATATTTAAGATACTTTCTTTTCTGCATTATATAACTTTTACTTCTTTGTCAAAAATCAAGAGTTCGTAAGTGTGTGGGTTAATATCAGGGTTTTCGATTTGATTCCATTGGTCTACCTGTCTATTTCTGTGTCAATACCAAGTTGTTTTCAGGTCTATAGCTCTATAATAGAGCTTGAAGTCATGAATGGTGATGCCTCTGGAAGTTTCTTTATTGTACAGGGTTGTTTTGGCTATCCTGGGTCTTTTGTTTTTCCATATAAAGTTGAGTATTTTCCTTTCAAAGTCTGTGAAGAAATGTGTTGGTATTTTGATGGGGGTTGCATTGAATCTGTAGATTGCTTTTGGTAAGATTGTCATTTTGCTATGTTGATACTACACAAGATTATCTCAAAAAATTAGTAGCCCTATTGTATACAGCTGATAAATGGCTGTGAAAGAAATCAGAGAATCATCACCATTTACAATAGCCACAAACAATATAAAATATCTTGGGGTAACACTAACCAAACAAGTGAAAGACCTGTATAGCAAGAACTGTGATTCTTTAAAGAAAGAAATTAAAGAAGATACCAGAAAATGGAAAGATCTCCCATGATCTTGGAGAGGCAGGTACTTTCAAAGAGATATATTTAGCAAAGAGTCTGTGGAAAAGGTGGGACTCCAGACGAACCATTACAAGGGATAATCAATTTAACAACTTAGATAAAATTGTAAAGTGCCTTATACTTCTAGATGGAAAGGATATAGTATATGAAACTCTAAACAAGGGAATATATGAAATATGCTTAGTTTACCATACCTGAATCCCCATTGAAATTCCAACACAATTCTTTACAGACCTTGAAAGAACAATACCGAGCTTCAGAAAAACAAGCAAACAAAAAAACCAGTATAGCTAAGACAATCCTGAATAACAAAACAACCACTGGAGGTATCACCATCCCCAATTTCAAATTGTGCTACAGAGCTACAGTAATAAAAACCGCATGGTACTGTTAAGAAAAAGCTCGACACACAATTAATAGTATCCTCTCCTTTTAACTATGCTTTCTTATATTTTGTGTGAAGCTTTTGGTCAAATTAGATGTTTTCATTTGAATGAAGTAGACTATTTTTGGTATGTTAGCTCTACCAACTGTGAACATGGGAGATCTTTACATTTTCTAATGTTTTCTTCAATTTCTTTCTCCAAATCCGTGAGCTTTTTATCATACAAGTCTTTCACTTGTTTGGCTAGAGTTACCCCAAGTTATTTTTATATTATTTGATGCTTTATTTGATTTCTTCCTCAGTCAGGCTTTCATTTGTATATGAAAAAACTATTGATTTGTGCATTAATTTTGTACCTGACTACATTGTTGAAAGTTTTTATCAGCTGCAGAAATTTCTTGGTGGAATTTAGGACTGCTTATCTATTGTATAGTATCACCTGCAAATAAAGATACTTTGATTTCTTCCCTTTCATTTTGTATTCCCTTGATCTCCTTCAGTAGTTTTATTGTTCTAGCATAGACTGCAAGTACTTTACTGAGTAGGTATGGGGAAAGCAGACACCCTTGTCTTGTTGCTGATTTTAGTGGAATTGCTTTGAGTTTCTCTCCATTTAAGTTGATGTTGGCTATAGGGTTGATGTAAATTGCCTTTATTATTTTGATTTATGTTCCTCGTATCCATAGCAGATGCTTTTTAAAATATATACCTATAGTAAAGATATCTAAATGGAATCACCAAATAATGGGGGAGACAAAGCTCCAACTAGATCTCTGCCGACACCCAAGTAAAAATTCCAGTGCTAGGAATGGGCTATATCTAGTTGAATTGTTGGCTAAAGGGACTCCAAAGAAACCCCAACACAATTCAGGCTATTGGTTGCTCTCCAGAAATGGATGGTAAGGCTATGTTGCTGAAGACAAAGCCTACATATCTACTGAACACAGAGGTGTCAAGCTTGTACACAAGTAGAACCTTCACCCTTGCAGGTTAATGTTCATGGTACCGAAAGGTACTCTGAATGCTACCAGAGGAGAAAACTTAAAAACACCCCAAGTATAAACACTTCAGTCTACAATAGTAACCTGTCTGTATCATTCACTGGTGCTACAGTGCCTTAAAATTTGGGGGAGTGGCCAACCACTACCTAATTTGCTTTAAGGCCCATTCCACGAGAAGGAAATCATACCTGACACTACTCAGGTGGCAAAGAACTTGAGCCTAGATAGGCCATGGACCAAGGGCAAATCAAATACTATTGTTCTGGTAAAGGAACCTAATAATAAAATGACTCCTAGTAATAATCTGCTGCATGCATAGATCAATGTCATGTTCAGTCAGCATCAGAGAAGCTTCCTCCTGCAAGAGATAGGAGCTAATAGAGAGACCCACAAGTGGACAATGTGTAGAGAATGAGAGACCTTGAAACATTCAGTCCTAACTAGAGTGTCTTCATCCAAGTCCTCCACTTGGAACTCAGGGAACTATGCAGAAGAAGAAGCAGAAAGATTGTAAAAGCCAGTGGAGTTGGAAGACACCAGGGAAAGTGTGCCTGCCAGACACAACAGGACTGAAACACATATGGACTCTCACAGAGGGTGGCTGCATGCACAGGACCTGCAGATGCCCAAGCCAGATGGGATCCCAGCACTGAGAGGGGAAGTGGACACAAATACCCATCCCTAACCCAGAAGCTATATCCAACTGACAATTTCTCACAAAGGAAAAATAGTTTTCTTCAATGTTGTACCACTGGGCATACAAACCACACTTAATGGGGGTGGGCATGCCCAGTAGTAGATAACCAACACAAAATGAACTCAATAGTATTTTTGGAGATGTTTTTGTCTCATAATGCTTTTTTTGGGAAATTTTTACCTTGTCTTTTATTTATTATTTGTTATGCTTTCCAATGTTGTATTTTTGTGTGGTATGTGTGTGTGTGTGATGCTTATCTTATCTATGTCTGTTGGCTTTGCTTTATTCTGTTATTATAGGATGTTTGATTTCTAAAGAAAGAGGGAAAGACGGTATGGTGTGGGTTAGGTGGCTGGGATCTGGGCATAGACAAGGAAGAGGAACCATAGTGAGAATAAACTATATTAAAAAAATCTAAAAAATAAAAATAAAAAGAATAGAGGTTACACAAAATAAAATGGCAAGAATGATTTTAAACATGTCAAAATCATAATAAATAAATTATGATAAATCTGGGCTGCCATTGCAAAGATGATATAATGTGGAAATATTAAGATACACAAAATAGGGATGTCCTATGATATTTTATTGGGGAAGAAATTACTTATGTGAGAAGCCAAGAAAACCAAGAACCAAAGGTCTGCATGCTACTCTGCAGGCTGAAACAGGAACCCCAAGAGAAAGAGTCTCCTCCCACTAGTTCTTTTTTATCTCACCCCCCCATACTTTCTAAGTACCTGTGAACGCACCCACACAGGCATGGGCATTGCTACGGGTATGTAAGATCTCTACCTACAATGATCAAAATTCTTAAGGAATAAGATTTTCCTGTTTATGGGAACATTTTAGGTCATAGGGGAACTTCTGTTTCCTGTAAGTTTTATTTTTGTTCTAAACTTCTTTTTACATGCCTTAGTATTTTATTTTTCAACGTTACACAATTTTAACATTTGGGGATGGATAATTCTTTGGAAGTTTTTCTGTGCATTTGAAAAGGTTTGGTGTTCTCCTTAGCTTCTACAAGTTACTACATTGCAAGATAGTAACTTCATTTTACTCCCAAATACGGAAACTGCCAAATGTCCTCCAAGGGACAAAATCAGTCCCACAAAATTGAGAAACAAATCGCCTTAGCATGCTGTTGCTTTCCATCTGGGTTGACATGATTTCAACCATCTGAGTAGTGGGAAGACAAAATGGGTGTAGAATATGCATGCCGCTTCCTTAAGATCCAGGCTCAAAAAGTAGCACATATGAGTTTCCATTTCTAGTCCATTGATGAACAGTTAGTCATATGGGCCCATCTAACTACAGTGGAGGATGGAAGCACAAGCACAGTTCAGTTACAATCCCATGTGTTCAGTGATAGTTCCATTTCTGTGAAGAAAAAAGGAAACGGATTTTGGTGGGTAGCCAGTAGTTTCTGTCACTCTGTGTATGATGCTATTAAAAACACAGGCACACTTACACTGGAAAGTAAATATGTCTAATTACTAGCCCTTTAAATCTATAAATTTAAAAAATATGGAAAAGATAAAAATTAGGAGAGAGTCACACACTAATGAAGAGAAAAAAACCTGTAATAATAAATATAGTGTGGGATATAAGTCAAGACCAAACTCATTGATATCATAAATATTCATATCAGAAATAGTCATTATTTATGGCAGGAATGATTTTAATAAATCAATAAATAAAATTATATTTTATGTTAATGGAATAGGTAACTTTCCAAACACTGTAGTATTCATGAAAATTTAGGTATTAGACGCACACTATAGTGAGTAAGACAAAACTGAACTGGCCCAGTGAAAAGGAAAAGGAGACAAATCACAATCTTGGAGAGTAGTGCACGTCTCTCTGAAACTAAGAAATATACCAAAAATGGATAAGAATATAGAAGATTTGAAAAGCATAACTAATTTGCATTATTTTTATTTCTACATCATTTCAGCAGCCAGAAGAAAGTCTTCAACACAGTTGGTACCCACCAAATGTTTCATGATTTAAATAGACAAGGTTTATACTCTAGTGGTATTTTCGGATACTCAAATATTAAAAGCTATCTAAATTTATATGGAAATTCAAGGAACCCAGAATAGCCCAAACAATCTTATAGGAAAGCCCATGAAGAACACAGTTAAGTATTACAGGACATGTATCATGTCCATTATAATGACTATAGTTAAAAAAAGGTAATTACAACATTTCTGAGGGTATCAAAAATGAAACTCATTCATTGCTGGGTTAACTTTGAAACATTATTCTACATAAAAGATACCAGTCACAAAAGACCATACATTGTAGAGTACCATTTATATACAATGTCTGAAAAGATAAGTCTGTAAAGGATGAATGTATGATACTTGAGAGATAGCTTAATGGTTAAGAGCACTAGTTGCTCTTCCAGAGTACCATATGGTAGCTTACAGGCACCTGTAACTCCAGTTTCAGAAAATCCAATGCCCCCTTCTGGCGCTATAGTACTGGGCACTTGTGGTGCACAGATATGCATGGTGACAAAACGGGCAAAATATGCTTTTTAAAAGAAAGAATATAGATTAGTGGTACTATGGGTGGGGTACATGCTGAATATACTATGGGTTATAGGGAAGGGAGGAAACTTTTCTTTCTGTGGTGATGAAAATATTCTAACATTGATAGTGGCAATGTTGGCACAACCATGTGATTATTAAACACTGTTGAACTGTCTACTTTAAGTGTACTTATTCAGTACTATGTAAATTATGTGTACTAAAGTATTTTTAAATTACACTCTATTGTTAGAATAGATAAATTCAGGAAAATCAACATGTATGTTTCTATAACAGTGAACTATTTGAAAAATATCAGGAAGATATTTTCATTTCTAAGAGATATGAAAGTTAAAAGACATAGGAATAAATTTAATTCAAGAAGAGAAAGATTGGTATATTAGAAGCATTTCATGTACTGATGTGAGAAATTCAAGAGTACACATAAATAGAAAGGTATTTCATGTTTATACACTGAAAGAATTAATATGGCTAAAAGGTATATAGTATCCTAAGTAAACTACAGATTTGGTGCTGCTTTATTGAGCATTCCAATTCCATGTGCCACCATGTCTAGTCTTGGGGCTTTTGTTAGATTGTGCATAGCTCTATGGGAGAAACACCATCATCCCATTTATCATAACTCCGTATATGATATGTGTATTTTAAAACTAGGTTTATAAAATATTTTGCTATGACTGTTTTAGACATTCTTAGGGTTAATTTTCCCTTTAATATTCCTCTGCCTCATATTCCCCTTCCTCCTCCCTCCCCAGTTAAACTTGTCTCATATTCTTCCTGTTAATGCAGCATATCATGTTAATTAACTGTCACATGCTGAGATATCCTTGCAGTTCAGGGATAAATTCCACTTAGTCACGGTGTATTGTCTTTTTACGATGCTGTTGAATTTGCTTTGTCTTTTTTTTTTTTTTTGGTTTTGGGTTTTTTTTTGAGACAGGGTTTCTCTGTGGCTTTGGAGACTGTTTTGGAACTCACTCTGTAGACCAGGCTGGCCTCAAACTCACAGAAATCCTCCTGCTTCTGACTCCCAAGTGCTGGGATTAAAGGTGTGCACCACCACCGCCTGGCTAGCTTTGCTTGTATTTTTTGGGAGATGTGTTTTGTATGTAGGTTGGTCAAGGCTATTAGCATGCAATTTCCTTTTCTTCTTATAATTTTGCCTGGTATTGGTGCCAGGATGATCATTGCCTCATGAACCACATTTGGAATTGCTCCTCCTTTGGTTCTTTGAGGAGTTTAAGAAAGATTGATAATACTTCTTTAGAAGCTTGGTCAAATGTAATAGTCCAACCCTATCATTCTGAACTTCTCCTTGTCAGGAGGTTTTTAATTCCTAGTTCAATTTCGTTACTATAGACCTATTTTTCTATTTCCCTATGATTTTTCTGTGGTAAGTTATATTTCTAGGAATTTATCTATTTCTAAGTTATTCAGTTTGTATATTCATGAAAGTGTTCACAGTAATGCCTTGTGGTTTCTTTGTTTCTATGGCACCAATGGTAATGTCTATACTTTCATTTATCATTTCATTGAAACTTGTTTTTTTCCTGTCTACCTTTTTTCGTTTCTAAATTTAAATGTATTTTTGAGAGTATTTTGAGAAAATTTAATATAAGAGTACTATATTTACATAATTTCCACAGCTTCCCTATTACCCCCCTCCAGCTTCTCCTATGTCTCCCATTCCCTCTCATACTCATGAACTCTTCTGTAATTATTATTGTTTTACACACACATGCATACACACCCACACACATGCACACACCATACTGAATCTATTTAGTGTTGCTTGCATGTATCTGTATTTATGACTGACCACTTGGAATTTAATAATCTATCAAGGAGCTCATTCCTAGAGAAAACTTATTCTCCCTATATCAAAATCCTTTGACTGTAGCTCTTCACATAGGAGTTGGCCTGTGGAACTTCCCCCATTGATGTTAGAATGTCACTGGTATTATCTTTATGCAGATCTTGTTCAAGCAGCCATATTGTTGGGAATTCATTGGTGTAGCACCCCTCTCATGTCTAGGGGGCACTATGTACTAGCAGTCATCAAGGTTCTCTGGATCTACAATCTTCCCACCTCTATTCCACCCTGTTCCATGGGCCTTAAGCGAAGTGGTTGCATTGTACATGTATTAATTAATGCTGGGTACCCATGGCCATTTATTTTCTGCTTTTGACTAGATGTGAATCATTGTAATAATCTCTATCTTCCAAAGGGAAGACTCTTTGATGAGAGGTGAGAGCTACACTTATCAGTGGTTATAATGATAATTATTTAGGATATAGTTAGAAATTACAATAGTTTAAGAAAAAGACAGTAGTAATTTCTCCTCTTGGGTCTATGACCTCTCCATCCAAGGTAGTCGACTAGATTTATATTATCAAACACGGATACCCTTTTACTGAGTGGGCATTGAGTGTAATTAGATAGCTGTTGGTTACCACTAAGATAATAGTGCCACTATTTCACCATTGGGGTTATCTTTCTGGGGTTGGTCATTGCTGTGGTTTGTGGGTCTTACAGCTGAGTAGGACTACTGATTGCATTTTACCGTTGTCAAGTTATATGGCACCTTCTGAGACTATGAGAGCTAGTCCCCAGGGAGTAGACTTCCAGGTCAGTTCCACCTTGATTCTTCTAAGTCCTGTGTCCAAAATGCGTGGTGTCTTCAGCAAAGGGTTTCATGTTCAAGTTCTTGGATGCAACAAGGGCAATGGCAATAGCCCACATTGTTTTAGGAGTCTCAAATCCCGTGTGACTAACAACTTGAGTGTCACACTGGGGTTATGTAAGATGTTGTCTTAGTCACTGTTCCATTTCTGTGAAGAGACAACATGACCAAGGAAACTCCTATAAGATAAAGTATTTAATTGGGTGCTGGCTTACAATTTCAGAGGTTTAGTCCATTATCATCATGGTGGGGAGCATGGCAGCATGCAGTTAGTAGGCATGGTGCTAGAGAGGTAGTTGAGAGCTGCATCCTGATCCATGGAGGTGGGAAGACACAGAGACAGACAGGGAGACGGACAGACTGGTCCTGATATAGGCTTCTGAAATTTCAGAGCCCAAGCTCAGTGACACACTTCCTCCAGTTTCCTACTGTAACAAGGCCATACTTCCTATTTCTTTTCAAATAGTGTCACTTCGATGACTAAGCATTCAAATATCCGAGTTTGTGGGTGCCATTCTTATGTAAACTACTACAGATAGTACACAACTCTTCAGTAGAGCCTTATCAACCTATGTGTCACAGTCCATTAAAACACACACACTCTCTCAAAATAATGTATTTCCTTGTGGCTTTTCAAATATCCTTAGTGTTATTTATTTCCCCTTCCTCCTTTTCCCTCTATATTATCTTTCTGTTAGTGGTCTCTACCTGTTTTTACTCTTTCCCTTTCCATACCACCTATCCTCCTTTTAGAGTTCCTTCTCCATTCCTATCCCCCTTAGTCCCTTTTACATTTCCTGGCTTCTGTAGCTACTTCAGGTTATATAGTCAAATCTAAAGATTCAGAGCTAGGGTCTCCAAATAAGAGAGACTATGTAGAAATTTTCTTTTTCCATGTGGGTTACCTCACTTAATGTATTTTCCAGTTATATCCACTTACCAGAAAATTTCAGTATTTTATTTTTCTTTACAGCCGAATAGAATTTCATTGTCTATTCATCAGCTGAAGGATGTATAGGTTATTTCCATTTCCCAGCTACTGTGAATACAGCAGTAATGAACATGGCCCGGCAATTATTTTTGTCATAGGATATTGATTCCTTTGGGGTATACACCAAGGAATTGTAAAGCTGGGTCTTATGGTAGACATAATTTTTAGATTTTGAGAAAAATTTGTACCCGTTTCTATAGTGGCTATAACAATTTTCAGTACCACCAACAGAAATGAAGATTCTTTTTCCCCCTATCCTTCTAACATTTGTATTCAGTTATTTTCCTTAGTTTTCTTTACCAGAATCTTATCCCATTCTGAATGAGTTAAAGATTAAATCTCTTTTAAAGATATTTCTTAGCCATTTTTACTTATTCTTTTGAGAACTCTCTGTCCAGAACTGTAACCCATGTTTGTTTACTTGTTTTCTTTCTTTTTAATTTTTTCACTCGTTTTCTTGATTCTTTTTGTATAATCTTGATATTACTCTGCTATGAGATGATTGACTGTTAAAGATGCTTTCCAACTCTCTGGGGCTTCTCCCCTTAGTTGATTGTTTTCTTTGCTGTACAGAAGCCTTTTAGTTTCATGAGGCCATATTTGTTAATTGTTGTACTTAATCCCTGAGGATATGGAGTCCTATTTAGAAGTCCATTTCCTGTACATATGTCTTACAGGGTACTGCCTATGTTTTCTTCTAGAAATTTTAGCATTTCAGGTTTCACATTGAGGTCATTGATCCATTCAGAGTTTGTTTTGTTCAGGGTAACATGAATGCATCTATTATCATTTTTTTACATGTGGAAATCGAGTTTCCCCACATCATTTACTGAAGATCCTTTCTTGCCTCTGATCTATATTTACAGTATCTTCATCAAATATTAGATGGTGACTGTAATTATATGTGATTTATGTTTGGGTCTTCTATTTTGTTCCATTGATCTACATATCTGTTTTACTGTTTTGTATTAGTGCTGTGCTGTATTTTCTTAAGTACTTTTTCTTTTATTATTTTAATTTTAAATAGCTTGCTTCACATGTCAATCCCAGTTCCCTCTCCCTCCCCTCCTCCTGCATCCCCCCAGCCTTCCACCCTATTGCCACTTCCTTCCACATAGGGGATATCTAGAGTCTGTCATTTCACTCAGGGCAGGGTCCAGGCACTCCCCTAAGAGTCCAGGCTGAGAGAGCATCCTCTTTGTGTTATGGACACATGCGTCCGTTTGCATGCCAGGGATAAACACTGATCCACTGACCAGGTCCCCATATGTTGCCCAGGCCTCCTCACTGACTCACACTCAGGGGGTCTGGATCAGTCCCATGCTGGCCTCCCAGCTGTCGGTCTGGGATCCAAGAGTTCTCCCCTGTTTAGATCAGCTGTCTGCTGGTTTTGCCAGCCCATTCTTTTTCAATTTTCTCATTGCTCCTCTCTCTCTGTCACTGGGTTGCATGGGTTCAGTTCAGTGTTTAACTGTGGATGTTTGCCTCTGCTTCCATCAGTCACTGGATGAAGGCTCCTGGATGGTTATAGACATCGAGTTCATTATCAGGAATGGGCATTCAAAGTGGTCTCTCCACTATTGCTTAGCTTGCCAGTTGGTATCATCCCTTTAGATCACTAGAGGTCACACTCATGCCTGATCTGTCTTCTAACCTATGATTCCCTCTTCCCCCTATTCTACCCCCAACTCAACCTTCCTGTTCCCCCATGACCTACTCTCTTCCTCTTCTCCCCCTCTCTTCTTCCCAGCTCCCAACCCCCCACCCCTTACCGTGTTCCCAATCTGTTCAGAAGATCTTGCCTCATTCCTCTTTCTGGGGTACCATGCATATCCCTCTTAGGTTCTTTCCTGTTTCCCAGACTCTTTGTCAGTGGAAGTGCAGACTGGCACTATCTTGATCCATGTCTGAAATCCATATATGAGTGAGTACATACCATGTTTGTCTTTTTGTGACTGGGTTACCTCATTGAGGATGGTTTCCTCTAGTGCCATCCATTTACCTGCAAATTTCAAGATTCCAATGTTTTTTTTCTACTGAGTAATACTCCATTGTGTAAATGTACCACATTTTCTCTATCCACTCTTCAGTTGAGGGGCATCTAGGTTGCTTTCAGGTTCTGGCTATTATAAATAGTGCTGCTATCAACATAGTGGAGCAGATGTCATTGTTGTATGAATTTGCCTCTCTTGGATATATGCCTAAGAGTGGAATTGTTGGGTCTTGTGGTGGAATGATTCCAATTTTCCTGAGGAATCTCCATACTGATTTCCAAAGTGGCTCTACAAGTTGGCACTCCCACCAGCAGTGGAGGAGTGTTCCCCTCTCTCCACATCCTCTCCAGCATTAACTATCTTCAGTGTTTTTGATTTTAGCCATTCTGACAGGAGTAAGATGGCATCTCAAAGTTGTTTTGATTTGCATTTCCCTGATGGCTAAGGATGTTGATCACTTTCTTAAGTGTCTCTTGGCCATTTCAGCCTCCTCTATTGAGAATTCTCTATTTAGTTCGGTACCCCACCTTTTAATTGGATCCTTTGGTATTTTGGAGACTTGCTTCTTGAGTTCTTTGTAAATTTTGGAGATTAGCCTTCTGTCAGATGTGGGGTTAGTGAATATCTTTTCCCATTCTGTAGACTGCCTTTTTGTCTTGTTGACTGTGTCCTTTGCCTTACAGAAGCTTCTTAGTTTCAGTAGGTCCCATTTGTTAATTGTCAATCTCAGTGTCTGTGCCACTGGTGGTGTGTTCTGGAAGTGGTCTCCTGTACCAATTCGTTGAACAGTATCTCCCACTTTCTCTTCTAAGAGTTTCAGTGTGGTTGGATTTATGTTGAGATCCATTTGGACTTAAGTTTTGTACAAGGCGATAGACATGGATCTATCTGCAGTCTTCTGCATACCAATACCCAATTATGTCAGCACCATTTGTTGAAGATGCTTTCCCTTTTCCATTGTATAGTTTTAGCTTCTTTGTCAAAAATCAAGTGTTCATAGGTGTGTGGGTTAAAATCAGGTTTTTCAATTCGATTCCATTTGTCTACCTGTCTATTTTTGTGCCAATACCAAGCTGTTTTCAGGACTATAGCTCTATAATAGAGCTTGAAGTCAGGTATGGTGATGCCTCCTGAAGTTGCTTTATTGTATAGGGTTGTTTTGGCTATCCTGGGCCTTTTGTTTTTCCATATAAAGTTGATTATTGTTCTTTCAAGGTCTGTGAAGAATTGTGCCGTAATTTTGATAGGGATTGTATTGAATCTATAGACTGCTTTTGGCAAGATTGCCATTTTTATTATGTTGATCCTAACAATCCAAGAGCATGGGGGATCTTTCCATTTTCTGGTATCCTCTTTGATTTCTTTCTTTAAAGACTCAAAATTCTTGATATACAGGTCTTTCACTTCCTTGGTTAACATTATCCCCAGATATTTCATGCTGTTTATGGCTATTGTAAAGGGTGATGTTTCTCTGATTTCTTTCTCAGTCACTTCATCATCTGTATATAATAGGGCCACTGATTTTTTTGAGTTTACCTTGTATCCTGCCACATTGCTGAAGGTGTTTATCAGCTCTAGGAGTAACCTTGCGGAGTTTTTTGGGTCACTTATGTAAACTATCATATCATCTGCAAATAGTGAAAGTTTGACTTCTTCTTTTCCTATTTGTATCCCCTTTATCTCCTTTTGTTGTCTTATTGCTGTAGCTAGAACTTCAAGTACAATATTGAAGAGATATGGAGAGAGTGGACAGCCTTGTCTTGTTCCTGATTTTAGAGGAATTGCTTTGAGTTTGTCTCCATTTAGTTTGATGTTAGCTGTTGGTTTACTGTATATTGCTTTTATTATGTTCAAGAATGTTCCTGTTATCCCTGATCTCTCTAGGACCTTTATCATAAAGGGGTGCTGGATTTTGTCAAAAGATTTTTTAGCATCTAGTGAGATGATCATGCAGTTTTTCTTTTGCAGTTTGTTTATATGGTGGATTCATTGATAGATTTTTCTAATGTTGAACCATCCCTGCGTTCCTGGGATGAAGCCTACTTGATCATGGTGGAAGATTTTTCTGATGTGTTCTTGAATCCGGTTTGCTAGTCTTTTATTGAGTATTTTTGCATCGATGTTCATGAGGGAGATTGGCCTATAGTTCTCTTTCTTAGTTGTGTCTTTTTGTGGCTTGGGTATCAAGGTAATTGTAGCCTCATAAAAAGAGTTTGGCAGTGAGCTTCATGCTTCTATTGTGTGGAATACTTTGAGGAGTATTGGAATTAGCTCTTCTTTGAATTTCTGGTAGAATTCTGCACGGAAGCCATCTGGGCCTGGGCTATTTTTGGTTGGGAGACTTTTGATGACTACTTCTATTTCATTAAGTGTTGTAGGTCTGTTTAGATTGTTTATCTGTTCTTGATTTAGTTTTGGCAAGTGATATCTGTCCAGGAAATTGTCCATTTCCTTTAAATTTTCGAATTTTGTGGAGTACAGATTTTCAAAGTATGCCCTGATTATTCTCTAGTATGATTGCTCTCCAGTTTCTTCATGTGGGCACTTAGAGCTATGAACTTTCCTCTCATCACTGCTTTCAGAGTGTCCCATAAGTTTTGGTATGTTGTGTCTTCATTCTCATTGAATTCCAGGAAGTCTTTAATTTCTTTTTTTATTTCTTCCTTTACCTAGGGATGGTGCATTTGTGTATTGTTCAATTTCCATGATTTTGTAGGGTTTCTGCGATTTGTGTTATTGTTGAATTCTAATATCAATGCATGGTGGTCTGATAAGATACAGGGAGTTACTCCATTTTTTTTATATCTGTGGAGATTTGTTATGCTTCCTATTATGTGGTCAATTTTAGAGAAGGTTCCACGTGTCGCCAAGAAGAAGTTATATCCCTTTTTGTTTGGGTGGAATGTTCTATAGATGTCTGTTAAACCCAGTTGGGTCATAACTTCTATTAGTTCTTTTATTTCTTTGTTAAGTTTCTGTCTAGTGGTGAGAGGGGAGTGTTGAAGTCTCCTGCTATTAGTGTGTCAGATTTTATGTGCGATTTGAGCTTTAGTAATGTGTGCCTTTGTATTTGAGGCATAGATGTTCAAAATTGAGACTTCATCTTGATGGATTTTCCTTTGATGAATATGAAATGCTCTTCTTCATCTCTTTTGGTTGATTTTAATTTTAAATCTAGTTTGTTAGATACTAGGATTGCTACACCCACTTGTTTCTTGGGTTTGATTAGAAAATCTTTTCCCAACCCTTTACTCTGAGGTAACGTCTGTCTTTGATATTGAGATGTGTTTCTTGTATGCAGCAGAAGGATGGGTCCTGACTTCGTATCCATTCTGCTAGTCTGTGTCTTTTTATAGGCAAGTTGAGACTGTTGACATTGAGGGATATTAATGACCATTGATTGGTGATTCTTGTTTGTGCTTAATTTATTGGTAGTGGAGTTATTTTGTGTAGGTTCTCCTCCCTTTTTCTTTTGGTGTTTGGTAAAGTGGGATTATCTATTGCCTGTGTCTTTGTGAGTGTAATTATCTTCGTTGGGTCTAGGTTTTCCTTATAGCACTTTCTGTAGAGCTGGATTCATGGATATGTATTGTTTAAATCTGGCTTTATCATGAAATATTTTGTTTTCTCCATCTATGGTAATTGAAAGCTTTGCTGGATATAGTAGTCTGGGCTGGCATCCTTGTTGCCTTAGCATTTGTAGGACATGTGTCCTGGATCTTCTGGCTTTCATAGATTCCATTGAGATGTCAGGTATAATTCGGGTAGGTTTGCCTTTATATGTTAGTTACTTGGTCTTTTTCTTTAGCTGCTCTTAATATTTTCTCTTTATTCTCTAGGTTTGATGTTTTGATTATTATATGGCGAGGTGACTTCTTTTTCTGGTCCAGCCTATTTTGTGTTCTGTAAGATTCTTGTATTTTCATAGGCATATCCTTCTTTTTTTAAATTTTATTTTAAATTTAAATTCAAATTAGAAACAAGGTTTCTTCACATGTCAATCTCACGTCCCTTTCCCTCCTCTCCTCCCACCCCTCCCACCACCCACCCAATACCCCCTCCTTTTCCCAGGGAGGGTGAGTTCTTCCATGGGGGTGTCCATAGTCTGTCATTTCATCCAGGACAGGGCCTAGAACCTCCCCCAAGAGTCCAGGGTGAGAGTGCATCTCTCATTGTGGGATGGGCACCCAATGTCCATTTGTATGCCAGTAATAAATACTGGTCAACTACCAAAGGCCGCATAGATTACCTAGGCCTCCTCACTGACACCCCCATTCAGGAGGTCTTGATCAGCCCCATGCTGGATTCCCAGGCATCAGCCTGGGATTCAAGAGTTAACCCTTGTCAGGTCAGCTATTTCTGGGGGTTAAACCAGCCCAGTCTTAATCCCTTTGGTCATCAGTCCTCCCTCTCTTTTACTGGCTTTCTTGAGTTCAGCTCAGTGCTTACCCATGGGAGCCTGCCTCTGCCTCCATCAGCCACTGAATGAAGGTTCTGTTTCCCTGACTCTCTGGCCATGGGATTGTAGGCTGGCACTCCCAAGATCTATGTCTAAAACCCATATATGAGAGAATACATGCTATGTTTCTCTTTTTGTGACTGGGTTATCTCACCCAGGATCGTTTCTTCTAGTGTCATCCATTTGCCTGTAAATCTCAGGATTCCATTGTTTTTTTCTGCTGAATAGTACTCCATTGTGTAAATGTACCACATTTTCTCTATCTACTCTTTGGTTGAGGGGTATCTAGGTTGCTTCCAAGTTCTGGCTATTACAAATAATGCTGCTATGAACATAGTGGAACAGACATCCTTGTTGTATGAATGGGCATCTTTTGGATATATGCCTAAGAGTGGAGTTGCTGGGTCTTGTGGTAGGTTTATTCCCATTTTTATGAGGAATCTCCATACTGATTTCCAAGTGGCTGAACCAGTTGGCACTCCCACCAGCAATGGAGGAGTGTTCCCTTTTCATTTCACCACAATTTTGTCTGGTATTCCTGTCTAGTGGTGACAGTGGTGTGTTGAAATCTCCCACTATAAATGTGTGGGGCTTTATATGTGATTTAAGGTTTAGTAATGCCTCTTTTACAAATGTGGATGCCTTTGTGTTTGGGGCATAGATGATCAGGATAGCCCCTTCATCTTGGTGGATTTCGCCTGTGATGAGTATGTAATGACCTCCTTCATCTCTTTTGATTGATTTTATTTTAAAGTCTAATTTGTTAGATATTAGGATTGCTACCCCTGCTTGTTTCTTGGGTCCATTTGATTGGAAAAAATTTTCCCAACCTTTAACTCTGAGGCAATGTCTGTCTTTGAGGTTGAGGTGTGTTTCTTGTATGCAGCAGAAGGATGGGTTCTATCTTCAAATCCATTCTGCTAGCCTGTGTCATTTTATGGGTCAGTTAAGGCCATTAATGTTGAGGGATATTAATGACCATTGATTGCTCATTCTTCTTTGATTTGGAATGGTTGGTGGTGGTGGAGTTATGTGTGGAATTTCACCCCTTTGTTCTTTTCGCTGTTGGTAGAGAGGGATTTTCTAATGCCTATGTTTTTCTGGTTGTAGTTTACTTCCTTGGGTTGGAGTTTTCCTTCCAAACCTTTCTGTAAGGCTGGGTTAGTTGATACGTATTGCTTGAATCTTGGTTTGTCATGGAATATCTTGTTTTCTCCATCTATAGTGATTGAGAGCTTTGCTGGGTATAGTAGTCTGGGCTGGCATCCATGGTCTCTTAGTGTTGGTAGAATATCTATCCAGTACCTTCTGGCTTTCAGAATTTCCATGGAGAAGTCAGGTGTAATTTTGATAGGTTTGCCTTTATATGTTACTTGGCCGTTTTCCTTAGCTGCTCTTAATATTCTTTCTTTATTCTGTATATTTGGGGTCTTGATTATTATGTGGTGAGGGGACTTTTATTGTGATCCACTCTATTTGGTGTTCTGTAAGCTTCTTGTACCTTCATTGGCATGTCTTTCTTAAGGTAGGGAAAGTTTTCTTCTATGATTTTGTTGAATATGTTTTCTGCCCCTTTGAGGTGGTTTTCTTCTCCTTCTTCTATACCTATTATTCTTAAGTTTGGAATCTGGGGTGCTTGGCTCACGCTGGGATTGGAAGCTCCATGCAGTTCCCAGGTTATCCCCAGGCACTGGAACACAGGCCTGGATTCAGGGCCTGTTGTACCTGGTCCTGCTGGAACAGCTGGTCCCCTGGTCCTCTTGGGTCCTCTGGTTTCCTGGTCTCATTGGTGGGAGAGAAGACCTGGAGTCTGGGGTGTTTGGCTCCTGCCGGGATTGGAAGCTCTGTCCAGTTCCTAGGCAATCCCCAGGTACTGGTCCCGCAGGAACAGCTGGTCCCCTGGTTCCCTGAACCGCTGGATCTGCTGGTTTCCTGGTCTCATTCACGCATATCCTTCTTTAGGTTAGAGAATTTTTCTTCTATGATTTTGTTGAATATGTTTGCTGTACCTTTGAGCTGTATTTCTTCTCTTCTTCTATACCTAATATTTTCAGGTTTGGCTTCTTCACGGTGTCCCATATTTTCTGGATATTTTGTGTTAGGGATTTGTTGGTTTTGAGATTTTCTTTGGTTGATGACTGTATATCCTCTAATGAGTCTTCAATACCTGAGATTCTTCTATGTCTTGTATTCTATTGGTGATACTTGCATTTGTAGTTCCTGATCGTTTACCCAGCTTTTCTATTTCCAGCATCCCCTCATTCTATGTTTTCTTTATTGTTTCTATTTCAGCTTTTAATCCTTCAACTTTTTTAGTTGTTTCCTTCATTTTTTGGTTGTTTTTTCTTGGTACTCTTTAGATTCTTTGAGAGATTTGTTTATTTCTTGAATTTTCCCCCCATGTCATGTTTTTTTTTGTTTGTTTTTTCTTCTATTTCTTTAACGGAATTCCTTGTTTCCTCTTTGAGCATATCTATCATCTTCATAAAACAATTTTAAGGTCTGTCTCCTCTGCTTTGTCTATGTAGTGCTTTTCAGGTCTTGCTGGCATTGGTTCTCTAGATTCTGGTGGATTCATGTTGGTCTTTCTATTGCTTAGTGAGCTCTTATTCTGTCTTCTGCCCATCTCTTCTTCCAGTGGGTGCAAGTGTGATCATTCCATCTCCACTGGTCTCCTTCCTTCCTGAAGCTGAAGCTTGGGAGGGGTGCTGACACTGAAGCTGAAGCTGGGATCGCCGGAGGTTGGGGCCTGGAAGGGCTGATGCCTTTCCTGTGTGTGTGGGTCTCCTGGATGCCAGGAGTGGGGCCCCGGAAGATTGAGGGGATGGGTGTTGTGTGGGGGATGGCGAGTGGCCCCACGGAGACCCAAGCTCACCTGAAGCTGGGGTCGCCCTTTTCTTATGTATTTTTATTTGTAGTTTTAAATTAGTTATTTATTTATTCTTCTCTCATATATTGCATCCTAACTGGACTTTCCATCTCTCCTTTCCTTCCAGGCCCTTGCCCAACTTCCTACCTCCCCCCATCCACTCCTATCAGCAGTATAATTTAAAATCATTTATGGTAACCCCTTCACCATGTTTCCTTCAGGATTGCTTTGGCCATTCAGGGTATTTTGTGCTTCCATATGAATTTTAGAAGGTCCCCTCCCCCAGTTGTATTAAGAATCTCAGGGGATTTTGTTTGAGATTGCATTGAATCTTTTGGTAAGACGGTAATTTTCCCAACATTAAGTCTACCAATCCATGAACATGGGAGGTCTTTCAATCTCATAGTAACTTTTAAAATGTATTTCTTCACAGTTTTAAAATCTTTACTGCAGAGGTCTCTCATTTCCTTGCTTAGGTTTAGTTCTAGATACTTTATTATTATTATTTTTTTTGGCTACTGTGAATGGGAGGATTTCCAGGATCTCTTTCTCAGCATGCTTAGTATTGGTATATACAAAGGCTACTGATTTTTTTAAAAGTTAATTTTGTGTACTGTCATTTTCCTGAAAGTGTTAATCATTTCTAGAAGTTTTGTGGTAGGAGTTTTGGATCTCTTATGTATAATATCATCTCATCTGCAGACAGATGGCTTGATTTCTTTTCCTACTTGGATCCATTTAAAGCCATTTCTGTCTCTTGTCGTATTGTTCTAGTTAGTACTTCAAGAAATAGTATGCTTTCTGATCTCCATGTGTTCATATAAGTTTAGTGATTCTTTTGCTCTTGATTTTGAGGTTTATTGCATTGTGGTAAGGTTGGCTACAGAGAGTTATCTGTATTTTTGTGTTTTTGTTAGGACTCATTTTATGTCCCTGTATGTGGTCTATTTCAGAGAAACTTTCATGGGTTGCTATATGTTCTTGGTATTTGGGAGGAATATTCTGTAGGATTCTGTTAGGGTCATTCAATATATGATATCTTTTAAACTCAACATTTTTCTATTTTAGTCTAGATGATCTGTCTAATACAGAAAGTACATTGAAGTCACCCATTATTATTCAGCTGGGGTTAATTTGTGTATTGAAATCTAGTCATTGCTTTTTGTGAAATGGATTGTGCCAGTGTTTGCTGAATATACATTTAGGACTGTAATATCTTCTTTGTTTCCTTGATCAGAATGAAGTGTCCTTCTTTATGTCTTTTGATAATTATCTCTTTTGATACATTTTGCTTTGAATTCTGTTTTGTCTAATATTAGGATATCATTGCCTGCCTTTTTCCTACCCCATTGTCTTGAAATAGTTTTTCCCTCCATCCTCTCACTCTAAGATAGAGTTTTACTTTTTAACTCATTCAACTAACCTAT
Organism: Mesocricetus auratus; assembly: GCF_017639785.1. Classification (NCBI taxonomy): domain Eukaryota; kingdom Metazoa; phylum Chordata; class Mammalia; order Rodentia; family Cricetidae; genus Mesocricetus; species Mesocricetus auratus. Next base: position 106,089,420 of record NW_024429188.1, on the reverse strand, counting down.
GTCTTTTGATTGTAGAGCTGATGCCATTAACATTGAAGTTAATATTGATTGCTCTCATTTTGATGTTTTTGTTTGTTTGCCTTGTCCTATTTTCGGTTTCAGTAATTATAACTTCATTTGTTTTCTTTCTATAACCTCTTGTTTATGCTTATGCATCTCTTTACTCCAAGTGTTGCTTCCAATATTCTCTGTAAATCTGATTTGGTTGACATGAATTCTTTTAACCTGTTTAGATCATGAAAAGTTTTTCTCTTTCAACTATGGTGGATAGTTTTTCTGGGTAAAGTAGACTGGGTTGGCATGTTATCTTTAAGAATTTAGAGTACATAGATCCATGGTTTTCTAGCATTTAAAATTTCCATTGAGAAGTCAGCTATTATTCTGATGTGTTTGTCTTTGTATGTGACTTATGGTTTTTCTCTTGAAGATATTGTTACACTTTTTTCTATACATTTGGTCTTTTAACTATAATATGACTTAGGGATTTTCTTTTCTTGTCCTGTCTATTTGATGCTCTGTGTTTGTTGTATCTGTAATGGGTACATCTTTCCTTAGTTTGGGGATAATTTCTTCTATGATTATGTTGAAGACTGGTCTATGCCATTGAACTAGCAGTCTTCTTCTGTACTTATAATACATATATTTTGTCTTTTCATGTGTCCCAAATTTCCTGCACATTCCTTTCCTAAAAAGTACAATTTTCTTCGGCTTAAAGGTTCAATTCCTCTATTTTTGTCTTCAAGTCCTGATAGTCTATCCTATATTTGATATATTATATGAGAAAGGGTTTCAGAGCTTACTTCCACACCTGCAAAATTCTAAGTGCAATATTCATCTACTGTGCATTGGACCATGCCCTGAGCTATGCCACTATTATGCATTCAAAGCCATTCTTCCAATGCCTTTTAAGTTACATGGCAATTTTGTATGTCCCTCTCATCACTCATATATGAAGTCCTTGAAGACAGAAGTTATTTTGCTGATTTTCATGTTTATCACATTGTCTTTGACCTTTCCCAAGAACTTACCATAGTGCTTAATAGTTGATAGCATTCAATATGTCCTGGTTAGTTTTTTTTTGTCAATTGATCATAGGTAGAGTTGACTGTAAAGAGTGAATCTCAGTTAAGAATATACCTCCATAGTATTTGCCTATAGGCAAGTCTGTAGGGCATTTTCTTGATTAATATAATTGATGTACGAGGGCCCAGCCCATTGTGGGTTGTGGTAATCCTGGGCAGGCAGCAGAGGGCTGAACAAGCCAGGAGGAGCATGTCAGAAAACAGTGTGACTCCAAGGCTTCTGCTTGAGTTCCTGCTTCTAGGTTCCTGCTCTGACTTCTCTTTCTGTTCCTGCTGTCCCTAAGTGATGGACTGTGATCAAAGAGATGTAAATTTTAATAAACCCTTTCTCCCCACCCCCAAAATTGGAAAGGGTTTCCCCTGAGTCATGTAATCGAGTCTTTGGATTTTTCAGTTCTCTCTTCACTTTAAATGTCTCTTTATTGAATCCAGTTTTCAACTCTTGTATTGTTTTATAATTTGATTTATCCCTTTGGGTTTTCTTAGACTTCTATTAGAAGTTTATCTTTTCTGGGCAAGGGCAGAAGATATCCAGGCCTGCCTGTGGCCTCACAGCATGGGTGAGCAAGTAGGTGGTCATGAATAGACAGAGATAGAGAAATAGAGTAGTAAGTGAACTGTAGGGAGAGGCAGAATTAGAGACATGACAATGGTGAGAATCAGGCTGATGTGCATGGTCCCATTAGTGTCCATGGTGATATCCCGATCTCAACCACCACTGGGCGCAAAGGCCATGTCTGAGACTGAGATACTATTTCAGCTAGTGTCTACATCTGTGGCTTGTGTTACCACCAAGTGCTATGCAGATGTCTGTGGTCTGTCCTGCCACCTAAAGCCATGTTGATGTCTGTGTGCCATGCTGCCACAAAGGGGCCATGATGATCTGAGTGGCCTGTGCTGCCATCACCATGGTAATGTTACAGCAGGGCTGTTACTGTGGTCCATGTCTGGGTCTGTGGTCCTACTGTAGCTGGGGTCTGTGTTGGTGTCTGTGGCATGTGTTAAAAGGATACATGGATGCCTGGGGGGCTGGGCTGCCTTCTTCAGGCCTTGTGTGGGTTAGTGGTCTTACTGTAGCTGTGTTCATGGTTTGTGCTTTTGCTTGAAACCATGTGGAAGCCAATGAAGCCATGATCCATGATCACACTGACTGTGAAGAGTAGGGAGGCTACATTTGAAGTGATATCAATGACTACCGAAGCACAATGGAAAGAGAGGGACATGAAAGACTTCTGTGACAACCCCTCAAAAGGAAAAGTACTGGCCTAGGCTGGAAGCCATTGAGAAGAACTCTGAAATTAGCTCTCCAGAGTTGATGGTTTCTGGCACAAGTGCAGGATGGGAACAACTCACTTCTATGTGAGGTGCAGGCATTTGAGAGTTTGACCATGATCCAGTGAGTAACACAGATTAGACTTCTTTTAATTTTTGTTTTCTTTAGGGGGGAGGTCACAAGAGCAGAGGGAAAGACATGGAGGGACTGGGAAATGAGTGTGATGAGGTGCATTATTCCTAAGGAATCAATAAAATATAAAATTAAAACTATTTATTTTCTTTATAAGTTCATTTAGATGTATGCTTTCATACATTTTAAATTTCTTATTCCTTAATCATGCTTATAACTTTTCTTTTAAATTCAGTATCCTGAGTTTTATCTAGACAATTTTCATTGGAGAACATTTCTATAAGACCAGTCATCTTTGGGGGGAGGGACATATTGTCATGGTTTTTCAATTGGACTAAGACATATGGATTTATTTCATTCATTGTATCTATGGTATGAAAGTCTATTCTGCACATGTAGACTAAAATTTTGTTTATTTATTTTTGTCAGAACGTGATTGATTTCCTATTAGGTAGGCAGAGTTCTTATGATACTAAGAATTTATTGTTGGTTGAAGAAACTGAGATGATCTCAACTCAGTGGTAACTGATATGGTACTGGGGTCTTAAAAAGATCTCAAGAGAGATTGCTTGGGTGAAATCCAAAAAAAGACTCCTGGTATAGCTACCAGCTAAGCTTGGGAATGGTAAAGCAGTGCAGAGCAAGGGACCAAGCAGATTTTTGAAAACCACTTGGATGTAGCTCCCAGATGTACCTTGGCTTTGAGGGCAGAATAGATTCAGGACCCTGGGTCAGAATCAACAAGTCTGTAGCTGTATGCAGGTATGATGTCTGCTGGTCTGGGTCAAGAAAGCTGGCCTGGGCCTCTAAGTATAGTCTATATGGGCTACATGGGGTGAGGATCCTGTGTCAGACTAGGGAAGACAGCACATAGATGGGACTACTGTCTGGGTGTGGGTTCAGAGGGAGAGGGTGGGAATGGAGGAGTGAAGGCACAGGGAAAGTTTAGTCCTGGATCAGACTCAAGAGGAGGTATGCACACAGCTCCTGGCTAGCCCTCAGCCAGCCTGGAGGAGTCCAGAATGAAATTTTTGGTTGGTGGGGAAACTGTGTTTTCTTAGCAGATTTTTCAAGAGCAGAAACATGCATGATTAAACCAGAGTCATGGTAAATTGATTGAGAGTTTCCGTAAGTATATTTCCAATCAGTTGTTGTGACCTGATAAATCAGTTTTACTCTGTAGGGATATTTACACCTGCCAAGCCATATGGATGCTTAAGTGAAGATTTTGTAAGCATTCAACCCCATTGATTAGATTAAGAAGGTTTGAGGCTAAAACTGAAAAAAAGTAAGAAAAACACCATGGATAGCTTTGCTTGTACTATGAAAAACAGGATGAAGCAAACTGTGTCATATGGAGCTTTATGACTTTGAAGACAGACCTCTGAGACTAACACAGATGGCAGAGAAGTGGGAGCAAAATGATCAGCTCTCTTGCAGAGCAGCTATGATTTTATCTATTCATCTTTTGAGATTCTGCTTAAGACCTCACCATAAAAGAGTTATGCCTTTAAAAAGGTTTAAAAACCTGCCATTGAAAAACAGAAATGGAAGAAGGTGCCCAGTAATTTGCAAAGTAAAAGTCTGAGGGCAATATTCTTGGCTTCAGGAATGAGTTTCAAATATATATAGATGAGATCATGACTAAAGTGAGCCTAAATATTCCATACATTAACTTATAATGATTCCTTCAGATATGCTGACTCATGTGGACTGGCCTTCATGACTGGAATACTGTAACGACCATGGATATACTTGATTTAAAACCTCATCTGAAGGGAATTAAGAGTTTCAAGATCTTACACGCCATGATTCAAACCCACAGAGCTAAAGAAAAACAGGGATGGAACGAGGTAGGTTGCAATGTTGTTGGTTGTATACTGACAGCTTCTTGAGCAGGTATGTGCTTTGGATGATTGTTAATAAAAGTAGAAGGAAAGAAAGACAGAAAAGTGAAGACACATTTCAACTACACTGATAGCAACAAGCATTCTCATTACCACTACAGCATCCAGTAGTTTCTTTTTTTAAATAGTTTCTTCCTTGTTTCATTTAAAATTTATGTTAGAAGCAATCTGGTTTTGCATGTCAATCCCAGTTCCCTCTCCCTCCTCTTCTCCCCTGCCCCCCAACGAGCCTCTATCCCATTCCCTTTCTGCTCCCCAGGGAGGGTGAGGCCTTACATGGGGGATCTTCACAGTCTATCACATCATTTGGAGCAGGGCCTAGGCCCTCCCCCATGTGTCTAGGCTGAGAGAGTATCCCTCTATGTGGAATGGGCTCCCAATGTCCATTAATATACAAGGGATAAATACTGATCCACTACTAGAGGCCCCATAGATTGCCCAGGCCTCCTAAGTGACACCCACGTTCAGGGAGTCTGGGAAAATCCTATGCTGGTTTCCCAGCTGTCAGTCCATGTGCTCCCTCTTGTTCAGGTCAGCTGTTTCAGTGGGTTTCACCAGCCTAGTCTTGAAGCCTTTGCTCATCACTCCTCCCTCTCTGCAACTGGATTCCAGGAGTTCAGTTCAGTGTTTAGCTGTGTGTGTCTGCTTCTGCTTCCATCAGGTACTGGATGAAGGTACTAGAATGGCATATAAGGTAGTCATCTATCTCATTATAGGAGAAGGGCAATTAAGGTAGCCTCTCCACTCTTGATTAGATTTCTAGTTGGGGTCATCCTTGTAGATCTTTAGACATTTCCCTAGTGTTAGATTTCTCTTTAAATCTATAATGACTCCCACTATTATGGTATCTCTTTTCTTGCTCTCCTCTATTCTTCTCCTGACTCAAACTTCCTGCTTCCTCATGTCCTCCTCTCCCCTCTTCTTCTCCCCTTCTCTTTCTCCTAACTCCCTCTCCCTTTCCCTCATGCTCCCAATTAGCTCAGGAGAACTTGTATCCCCTTCTTCAGGGGACCATGTATGTCTCTCTTAGGGTCCTCCTTGTTTCCTAGCTTCTCTTGTTGTGTGAATTGTAGGCTGTTAATCTTTTGCTCTATGTCTAATATCCATATATGAGTGAGTACATACCATGTTTGTCTTTTTTTGACTGGGTTACCTTACTCAGGATGGTTTCTTCTAGTTCCATCCATTTGCCTGCACATTTCAAGATTCTATTGTTATTTTCTCTGCTGAGTAGTACTCCATTGTATAAATGTACCACATTTTCTCCATCCATTCTTTGATTGAGGGGCATCTAGGTTGATTCCAGGTTCTAGCTATTACAAACAATGCTGCTATGAACATAGTTGAGCAGATGTCCTTGTAAAAATGTGATTCTTTTGGGTATATGCCTAAGAGTGGAATTGCTGGATCTTGAAGTAGATTGATTTCCATTTTCCTGAGGAGCCGCCATGCTGATTTCAAAAGTGACTGCACAAGTTTTCACTCCCACCAGCAGTGGAGGAGTGTTTTTCTTTCTCCACATCCTCTTCAGCATAAACTGTCATTGGTATTTTTGATTTTAGCTATCCTTACAGGAGCAAGATGGTATCTCAGAGTTGCATTTCCCTCATGGCTAAGGATGCTGAGCATTTTCTTAAGTGTGTCTCAGTCATTTTAGACTCATCTATTGAGAATTCTCTATTTAGTTCTATAGCCCACTTTTTAATTGTATCCTTTGGTGTTTTGGTGACTGGCTTCTTGAGTTCTTTGTATATTTTGGGAACCAGTCCTCTGTCAGATGTGGGGTTGGTAAAGATCTTTTCCCCTTCTGTGGGCTGATGTTTTGTCTTGTTGACTGTGTCATTTGCCTTATAGAAGCTTCTCAGTTTCAGGAGGTTCCATTTATCAATCTCAGTGTCTGTGCTACTGGTGTTATGCTCAGGAAGCAGTTTCCTGTATCAATTTACTCAAGGGCACCTCCCACTTTATCTTCTAAGAGGTTCAATGTGGCTGAATTTATGTTTAGGCCTTTGATACATTTGGACTTAAGCTTTGTGCGTGGTAATAGATATGAATCTATCTGCAGTCTTCTACACACCAGCATGCAGTTACGGCAGCACCATTTCTTGAAGATGTTTTCTTTTTTTCATTGTGTAACTTTAGCTTCTTTGTCAAAAATCTGGTGTTCATAGTGTGTGGGTTAATATCAGGGTTTTCAACTCGATTCCATTGGTCTACCTGTCTACTTTTGTGGCAATACCAAGCTGTTTTCAGGACTATAACTCTATAATAGAGCTTGAAGTCAGGCATGGTGATGCCTCTGGAAGTTCTTTTATTGTACGGGGTTTTTCCTGCTATCCTGGGTCTTTTGTTTTTCCATATAAAGTTGAGTATTGTTCTTTCAAGGTCTGGCAAGAATTGTGCTAGTATTTTGACGGGAATTGATCCAGAAGTTCCTTGATTTACCTTTTCCACAGATGGTTTTATGTGTTTTAGGATGTGTAAAGCATAGACCCAGGGCACAGACTTATACCTCTAAGACAGATAAATATTGGAAATGATAACTAGTACGAATTTAGTTTCAGAATTTACATCATGATTTTCAGTCACAGTTTTTCACTCCTTTTTTCATGATAGCATGTCCATTTGAATCTTTTTTCCTTCATGCTTTCTAAGTTAGTAATCTAAGTTGAACCACCACCCTTTTTTGAAGTACTCAACATTGTATGATTCCTTCCCTATGCATGCTTGAATTCCTCCTCATATTCAACCTACATTAGAATTATTTATTAAGATTGAGATGGAGTTGAGGAAAGGTGCTCAGATTTTCATCCCCACCCCCATATTATACCTGGAAGATTGAGTCATAAGGTAGAGTTCAGTAAAATTGAAATGTTGTCCCAAAGAATGACACCAAGCCTGATGGTGTATGGATTTTCTCATATATAAGTAAGAGGAGTTTGTAAGGTATAGCTCTTCCAATAAGGACAGATGACACAGATTTGGAACCAGAATTTTAGAGAAGTGTCATAATGAGCATTTGCCTCTAATGTTCTAATCAATAGTAAGGCCTCAACAGAATATGAAAGAGAGTCATAGATTTGGTGATCCTCAGCTTAAATACAGTTCATTAAAATTAAGAAAAGTAACTGTAACTATGAAAAATAAGAGGTACTACTGCATTTACTAAACAAATGCAGAGGAAGGAACTTCATTTGAAAGACTGCCAAAGACTATTTATAGGAAGGCAATGAAAAGATCAAGCATGACTCCTCGAATAAGAACATTAGAAAGCAGGACCTGTGTTGGCATATTCGTGGTACTTGGTAGGCAAAGGTTGGCAGATACTTCTGAGTTTGATACTAGCTTAGTCAACATGGCAGTTTCCAATAAGGGCAACACAGTGGGATCCTGTCTCAAAAGAAAAGACTTTACAAGGGAACATAGATACATGAAGATAAGAAACTGCAAAAGAAATGAAGCCAACATTATTTTTAATTCTTTTATTATATTGGATTACATAAGACTATTTTCATAAAAGTATATAATTTGCTTTGAGCACATCTCCCCAACCCTGCTACTTTACATTTCCTCTTTCTTCCCTTATGTTAGACCTATTGCTATCCTACATAGTTTCACTTCTACTTCTAAGTACATATGTAATTTTATGTATCCATAAAATGACAAATGAGAGAAACACATGATCTTTGACTCTCTGAGACTAACCTAATTCACTTAATATAATTGTCTTTGGTTTCATCCATTTTCCTGAAAGACATTACTTCATTTTTATGGCTAAAAATATTCTATTATGTATATGTACAACACTTTTGGCATCAATTTCTCTGTTGATGGATACTTGTTTCCATAACTTAGCTAAATGAATAGCATTGCAATGAGCATTGTTGTACAAGTATCTTTTTGATAATTTGACTTGAAGTTTTTTTTAGTAAGAAGCTTCTGTAAGGCAAAGGACACAGTCAACAAGACAAAATGGCAGTCCACAGAATGGGAAAAGATATTTACTAACCCCACATCTGATAGAGGGCTAATCTTCAAAATTTACAAAGAACTCAAGGAGCAAGTCCCCAAAACACCAAAGGATCCAATTAAAAGGTGGGGTACCGAACTAAATAGAGAATTCTCAATAGAGGAGGCTGAAATGGCCAAGAGACACTTAAGAAAGTGATCAACATCCTTAGCCATCAGGGAAATGTAAATCAAAACAACTTTGAGATGCCATCTTACTCCTGTCAGAATGGCTAAAATCAAAATCACCGAAGACAATTTATGCTGGAGAGGACGTGGAAAGAGGGGAATACTCCTCCACTGCTGGTGGGAATGCCAACTTGTACAGCCACTTTGGAATTCAGTATGGAGATTCCTCAGGAAAATGGGAATCAATCTACCACAAGACCCAGCAATTCCACTGTTAGTCATATATCCCAAAAGATGCAAATTCATACAACAAGGACATCTGCTCCATTATGTTCATAGCAGCATTATTTGTAATAGCCAGAACTGGAAGCAACCTAGATGCCCCTCAACTGAAGAGTGGCTAAAAAGAAATTTTAAAAGGAAAAAAGCAAAGATGGTTATATGGTAGAGTTTAGAGGGAGAAAATTTAAGGGAGAAAAGATATAATCTCAAAAACAAAGAATAATAAAATCAATTCCCCAAAGAATAGAGCAGAGTGAAAAAGTAGGAGAAAATATTTGCTAATCATTTTTGTAAGATAGGGTTAATACCCAGTGTAAAAGATATGTAACAACAAAATCCAGGAAGAAGAACTTAGGGAGATATCTCTTCAAAAGATATGTAATTGGCCAAGAAGCACATGACAAGAAGCTAAGCATTGTTGATCCTTAGGGAAATGTAAACAGCAAGTACAGTGAGTTACCACTGTGTACATGCTGGAATGGCTTCTAGGCACAGATAAAATACTGGAAAATTCTGTTTATAGGTAGATGGAGAAGTTGGAACTCTTATGCACTGTTGGTGGAATACAACATGATACAGTATGGAAAGCAGTATAGTAATTCCTCAAAAAGTCAGAATATAGCTATCACATAATCTAGTCATCATATCCAGAAGAACTGAAAGCAGGAATACATATATATATATATGTATATGTATATATATATTCCTGTGATTTGATCTGCATGTAGTACCCAAGACCCTGTTCGGAAGGGGCTGGTACCTCAGACTATTGTCTGAATGAGTTTTCACAACAATTATTGAACCACGATCAGAACTAAAAACTTCTGGGCGGGGAGATGTCGAGGGCTTAACAGGGGTTACTGCTCTTACAGAGGATCCGGGGTGGGCTGGTGGCTTGCAAGTGCCTTAAACTGCAGCTTCAAGGGATCCAATGCCCTCTTCAGGCCTCCATGGCAACTGCACTTATGGGCACATATCCACCCCCAACACATGCATACACCTAATTTTAAAACTTGAAAACATTAAAATCACTTAAAAGTGGCCATGAAATTAACTTGCTTGTGGCTTCCAATGAAAGTACCGAACTAAGTTGTATACTGTCAGGAAGGAGTTAAGAAGAGGACTGTCCGGAGATTTGAGGTGAGGTGTAGGGGAGGATATGCCAAAACTGCCTCCCTCATAGATGAATGGGAGACTGGAACATGAGGCTTAGTTTCTAGGGTAAATGACATATTGTAACAGTTGTTGCACAGAAGGCACATGTGTGCTCAACTTTTCTTTTATACCATTCTAATTTGCCTTAAAGGTATTGGCCTTCAAATATTCACCACCATGATATAGTGGAATTCTTCTTTCTTGGGTCATGAAGATGATCAGAGGCTAAGCTTATAATTGATCTTCTTTTTACTACCTCTCTTTTTGCATTCCTTCATTCCATTGTGTCACTGCCCCTGGTAAACACAGGGTAACAAGAAGACTGAGCGCCACTAAGCCTGCTGCCTCATGCTACTAATCTTGACTCTATCTCCAGTCTACTGTTGCTAGATTGCTTGAGCTCTGTTGAGATTTTGTTGGTTTGGAGCAGAGGCTTTGCGTAAGTCAAACCCAGGTCCCAGTTCTAGCAGTATCATCTACTGTTTATATGAATCTGGATAGTTCCTGACACCCCCAGCCTCTGTTTCCTAATCTATAATCATGTTATACCACCCAAAGGTTTTGTGAACATTAGACGGAATATTTTAAAGTCTCTAAAACAGTGTGTGATGTACAATAAGAAACAGGAAACATGGCTTCTCTTGTTGGCAATTTCTCTGGATGCTTGTTCCTTAAGGGATGATACTATGTCCACACAGCTGCTCTTTGCTTTAATTGCAGGTCCAATGACTAGTAGGAAAGTTTGTCCCCAGAGTCCTAGCCTGGATAGCTAAAGCTTGAAATTTGCCTCTTAAGCAGTTTTTGGATCATTCATTTTATTGCTACCTAAACTGAGAAGTGTGCCAGCTTAGTTAAACTCCAGAGCAAAGACTGGCAAATGCACAAAACTTCTATAAAGACTTAATTTAATTGGAAAACTATTGATGGCCCTCTTTATATCTGTCTACATTCTTTGGCATACCACAGGGTCTGGCAAGCTGTGTATTCCACAGATGGGCCTTAAGAAGACCCAATAAAATAAAGACCCCTCTAAATTTATAAAGCAAAATGCGCGGATTGTATCCCTCACTTTGGGGGTTTATTGTATTGCAGGCTGCAGGTAAGTACAAGATTGTCTTTGGGGGCTTTGTAAAAACCCAAACATTCTCACATTCATCCTTTCCTCTCTTTCTTACTCCTTATATATTCAGCTACTAAGACATATAGAGTCTTGGGGAGAAGCATGAATAGTTTAAATTTTTTAACTCACAGGTGATTTTGAAAAAATGCCTCATATTTTTGCTGTATCAAATTTTGCTTTATAGAGTTACTTATCAGTGATACCATAGGGAAAATAATTATTAGAGTTCTGGCCACTGTGGAGACACAACTCACTTTGCAGTGACTCAGAAACACATATCCTGCCTGATGTGAGGGATGTAAAGGAATGTGATTGTTATTCCAAACTCTCAAAAGTGTCCTTTTCTCTAGTCAATGTCATTTACTTGCCTTTGGGAGAGAAGAGCTAAGTTTATAGGAAAAAGAAAGAGGGAAGGGTGTCTGTACATGTGGGTGGATAATGAAGGGCTGCTTGAATACATCTCAAGAGACGACTGCTATCTGGACACTAGATAAAATAGCAGCAACTTTGCATTTGCTTATCAAAAACCAACCTAATAATATAGCCTGTTTGACTCTTGTTGAATTCACTTAGAAACACAAAAGCTTAGGCTCTACTACATGTGTAGGACAACCCAATACATTCCCAAATAAATTAAACAAGGTAAACATAAAATGAGTTCATTTCCATAAGTGATATTGGGATAATTTAGTATTACTGTGCACAAAATTAGTGTAAGTTTATGCCATCTTTAGGGACTCTGATGCTTATATGGGTACCCCTATGCATGTGCATATGCCCACCCTCACAGATACAATATATATAATTAATTAAAAGGTAAAACAAATTTTAAAAAGTCAAAATGTAAAGTATTAAAAATTGAAGCTTGAGGCTGGAGAGATGTTCTGAGGGGTTAACAATGCTTGTTACTCTTTCAGAGGATCTGACTTTCTAGCAATTACATTGGTGGCCTATAACTCTAGCTTGCATACTCTCTTCTAGCTTCCATAGATATCTGCACACATGTGGCATGCACTCAACACATGTGTACATGCATGTATACATTCATAAATAAAATTAATACTAAAAAGACATTAAAAGTCAGGAGAAAATAGAACACATATTCAATCCATGGAGGTAATATTTGATTAAAGGAGAAAGATACATTACAATGAAAAATAGAGTATTATATTATTAATTAATACAACTAAAATGCATAAGAACTGGAGAGCAGTTAATTGACAAAATAGAGGGTTGTATTTCATGATATGATTCTAGATGCACTTCAGGACATATTGAGAATTTATAGAAGTTTATAATAAGTTTCCTGGGTGGTGATTGTAGAATTTGAAAAATGATTACATAAGCTGAAACACCATTAGTATATTAACATTGGAAATATTGCATTCTTGCCAATGTCACTTTATACCTATGTAAAATTAACAACAATAAAGGAAAAATATTAAAACCAGTGATGAGACTATTGGGAAAATTGAAACATTTGTACTTTTCTACTGGCATTATAAATGATCTCAGTCAATTTGATGAACAATCTGGCAGGTTTTAGCAAGAGCCATAAAATGCTCCTGCCTTTTTACTAAATAATCTCACACTTGGACACTTGTTTTTAGGCTATAACTTAGGAGAAGGAAAGTAATATGTGTTATTTATTATCGTGGAGATCTGGCTAGAACCGCAATAGACATTAATAGAGATGCTATAAACTTATGACATTTTAGATTAGTAGAATTACATGAAACCAATGAAAATGATTAAAATAAAGAGTAATGTGACACATGAAAAAGTATATTCAAAATATCAAATTGAAAGGTTGAAATTGAAGTAACAAATTATCTGAGTTTATGTTAAGAAGGTCTAAAGTGAAGCTGCAGATGTAGTTCAGTGGTAGAGTGCTTGACTAGCACGCACGAGGTTCTAGGTTCTCTATCAGCAAAACACACACGTGTGCACGCGTGCACGCGCACACACACACATGCATGCACACACGCACACACACACACATGAGCAAGGGAGGAAGGGAAGGAGGGAGGCAGAAGGAGGGAGATAGAATATGAATCTAGAGGAGCTGGAGTTCACAAGGATGCTTTCTCTAGCATGGAGTACCATATTAAAAAGAAATTTTGCCAGTTTAGTAGTATTAAAAATATGTCAAGAAATAATAGAGAAATTATAAAGAAAAACAGAAATTAAAATTAAAAACATGGACTCTCTGAAACAAATTTCCATGTTGTTTAACATTGTGTAAAGGTAACAGAAGAAGAGGACCCATGAAGTTAGAATGGCCATGTGAATTGTGTCTCTGCCTTAAAGTCTAAAAAAGGGAGCTGTAGCAATAGTGCAGCAGTTAAGACAGTTGTTCTTCCAGAGAGCCCAAAGTTGTTTAGACATGGACAGTACAAATTGAAAGCAGTATTTAGGGACAAGACGATTATTTGCATAACTTTAGCAAGGTAAGTAAAAGAAAATGAATTATAGACAATCAAAAATTTGTTAAACGTTTCTTGATAGATATCAACATGAAGAAGGCTGATCAACATCAAATATCCAGTTACTCTTAACATTAATTCCAAAGTGAGAATGAAAAGAAAAAAATGTAGTATGGATAAATGACTAGGCATTTTTGGTATAGTGTGACCAAATAAGACAGGAGAAGGGGGGTTAGTTTACACAAAGTATTTAAACTATTTTCAACAATCATAGAGGCCAGAGTAGTCCTGCTTTATTAGTTTTATTGTGCCTTATTGTCTATTTTATTTTTGAGGATTTTATACATGAGTACTGTATTTATATAAGTTCTACCCTATAATCTCCCACATCTAACTTCTTTTGTGTCCCTTCCACTCCATCTTAAATTCACGACTTCTTTTTCTTTAATTGTTGTTGTGAATTACATACGTATGTATGTATAAATACAGCCTTCTGAGTACATTTACTGTTGCTCATAAGCATGTGTGCTTAGGGCTGCCTACTTGGGTTCAGATAACCTATCAGGAGGCTCATCCCAAGGCAGGCTGTCTCCCTATTAGCACCTAACAATTACCTGTAGCTCTTCATTTAGTTCTAGGGCCTTGTAGGAGATTTTTTTCTTTTTGAGACAGGGTTTTACTATTGTATATCAGGCAGCTCTTGAACTTGCAGAGATTTACCTGTCTCTGCCTTCCAAATTCTGGCATTAAAGGTGTGCACCACCTTGTCTGAACTAATGTGCCTCATATTAAGAAAAAAACAAGTGAGTAATTACAGAATCTTCCAGGTTATGTTCATGGGGCTATCACGTACAAAAGGGTGAAACAAGATTCTTGAGAAACATTAGTATCTCTGTATCAGTGAAAAAGACATGATTCTCAGTGTAGAAGAAATGGGATACAGGAGAGATTAAGCTGTATATTCCTGAATCTGAAATAAAGATGTCAGTATGAAAACAAAAGTTATTTTATCTTCACATATATTCTCCTTTGTTGGTCTACTGAGATAGCCCAGAGGCTAGTATTCTGATTCTAGCTTTGTAACATTTCATGAAAAGAAACCAAGGCTCTTGCAAAAATGGTTGATTCATGGTTGGAGGCAAGAAAAGAACAAGATGTATCTGAAACATCTTAATATCTTAGATAGGAAACTGTCAAAATGACTTAGAAGTCAACTTAAGGAAACACCCACTGGCAGAAGGTATAAATTGAAGTATAATACTTATAAAAATTCAATATACTGAAATACATTATATATAATTCAATTAGTGAAATTGTAATCTTTTAAAATTAACAACTGAATCCCCCAAATTCTACTCTGTCTACAAGCCCACAAGACTAGTTCAATAACCAATGCTCATAAATCCTCTTAATGTATGAGGTATCTTTCCTGGATAAGTGGAGCTACCACCCATAATGAAAGAAACCTCTCTTTATAGCCAATGGAGAACAGCACAGAAAACTATGACTGGACACAATGAAAAAATCAACAGATTGTTGTGAGCCCAGCCTCAATGGATACACATACAGCATAGCTTCTGCATCTGTGGCTTAGGGAACATTGCAGTAGAAAGGATGGAAAAACTGTAAGAACTAGAATACCAGGAAATCTGTTATGAAATAGTCTCTTGGGGGAATGGCTTTATAAACAAGACCAGAACAATACGCATATCGATGAGCATGTTAACATGGAAAGAGGAAAATCTCAGGGGGTCCCACCACTAGACAAAGAGTTACAGGCAACTGCTGGCTCCTGTGAGAAGGGATGAGGCCCCCTCATTGATTGTCCAATGCACATGGGTCAGCTGTGAAACCATATACACAATAACAAAAACCAGACTCAGCAGGTTATGTGTGTATATGTAACAATATTCAAAGAAAAAGAGTCTACAAACTTGAGAGGAAGGCATGGAGGATTTTGAGAGACAGTATCAGGGAGGGGCTTAGGGAAGAAAAGGGAGAGGAGAAATGGATATAATTCTATTTCAATGAAATCATATTAAAATTAGTGTTTTTAAATAATAACTGATGCCTTTCCAAGAATGGTAGGGCATGAAAAAATATAACAAATATTCCAGAAGTTTTCTATTTCTTACTGTATAATATGAAAGTATTTTAGAAAGAAACTAATTTCCTTTATCATATATCTGATAATTCCTTCATCTAAAAAAGTACTAAGAAAACAGAGAGAGAGAGAGAGAGAGAGAGAGAGAGAGAGAGAGAGAGAGAGAGAGAGAGAGAGAGAGAGAGAGAGAGAGAGATCATAAAAACGTTTTGGGAATCTTGGAATTAACAATAGTCTAGTAGAATTTTAGGAAGCTTGCATTTAGGAAAATGACTTTATCTTAGCAAGAATAGCAAGCTTTGTGGCATTTTCCTGTCATTCCCACCACCTATCCTATCTCCATGGCAGCCTTGTAAACAATCAGTTCCAAAGCCCAAGAAAGCATCCCAACATCTTGGCGACCACTAGGTGGGGCTGGATGGTACTGAAGATCTTTCCAAGCCTTATTTTCAGAGAACTGTGGAGATTTGACATGTCTGATGGTTTCCTGGAAGCATACTGGTTTCTAAGGCTGTCTTGATTACACTTAGCGCACAGATGACCTAGTGTAAAATAATTTTTCCTTGGACATGGTTGAAGTTTTTCTGAGACAGTAGATAACAAATGAGGTAATCAATTGGCTGCCCAGAAATATTAAGGGAAAAGATATGAGATGTCTATTAGAAAATTTCAAAGTTCTGACTTACTGCTGATAATATAGGACGCACATATTTTTTGCTTCTACTCAATATAAACATGAAAAGGTACTGTACTGTTTACTGTTGGCTGACAGTCATTTTATGCAAGAAGAGAGTGAAGGCTAAGCATAGTTAACTGCTGAGTGTTGAAAGAATGCCCCAACATGCAGCCACTAACACATACTTGATAAAGACTGAAAATGTATTATTTCTAGACTTTAATGAAATTTCTGTCTAATGATTAATTGACCACTAAGGTGATCTCAGAAAAACTTCAGTGATAAACACACACAACAAAAATGCAGCATTATCAGAACAAAGAAAAATGGCAAAAAATGTTGATGGCCGTGAAAGTTTGTAAATGTACTAAAAATCACAGACTCACACACATTGTAATCGTTTATTGTATAGCATACAAAATGTATCTTAACAAGTGAAAAATAAAATTATTGAACATGGAAAGTTTACAATTGATAGTTAACAGGAGTGGTAATATAAAAGTGAAAATCCAAAATTGAATAAGACATTGTTCCACCAAGAAATAGTGAGCCGTATGTTGAATTATACGTAGCTACACAATCAGCATCATGAAGACTGCAGAGAAGTTCTATAGGAAAAATATCTTGGGCATTTCAGCATATTATAAGGACCATGACTAGAAAACCTATAGATTAATATATATTTATAAAACAAAGTGTCTGTTTTCTTTTTAAATATTTATTCATTCTTATGTTTGCTGCATACTTGTATGCACACTACCTGCACACCTGATGCTTGTGGAGGCCAGAAGAAGGCAGCAGATTCCCTGAAACTAGAGTTACAGGTGGTTGTGAGGTGTTGTAAAGGTTCTAGGACCTGAATCCATATCCTTTGGAAGAACAGCAAGTTCTTTTTAACAGGAGTGGTAATATAAAAGTTAAAACCTGAAATTGAATAAGGCATTGTGAGTCAAGCCCCATAGCAAGTCTTTAATAAAAATGAGTGAGATCATATTATATTGTCTAACAATTCATTTTTGAATGATGATGTCATAGGAATGATGAAAAATGATTACTGTGAAATTCTGGATAGTAATGTTTTTCATTTTTTATTTTTTATTTAATTTAAATTAGAAACAAACTTGCTTCACATGTCAATCCCAGCTCCCTCTCCCTCCCCTCCTCTCCCCACTTCAACCCTTCCCCAACTGCTTACCTATTCCTCACTCCACTCTCCAAGGTGCTTGTGGCCCTTTAAAGTTGGATCTCAAAAGTTGTCATATCATCCAGGTCAGGGCCTAGGCCCTTCCCCATATGTCCAGGCAAAGAGAGCATCCCTCCACATGAAATGGGCTCCCAATGTCCATCTGGATGACAGGGATAAATGATGATTTATTGCCTGAGGCCCCAAAGAATGCTGAGGCATCCTCACTAACACCCACTTTGAAGGGGTCTGGATCAGTCCCTCTGTCAGATGTGGGGATAGTGAATATCTTTTCCCATTCTGTGGGCTGCCTTTTTGTCTTGCTGACTGTGTCCTTTTCCTTACAGAAGTTTCTCAGTTTTAGGAGGTCCCCTGTGCTACTGATGTTATGTTCAGGAAGCAGTCTCCTGTACCAATGCTTCTCAGAGTTTCAGTGTGGCTGGATTTATGTTTAGGCCTTTGATCCATTTGGACTCAAGTTTTGTGCAACATGATAAACATGGATGCAGTCTTCTATATGCCAATATCCAATTCTGTCAGCACCATTTGTTGAAGATGCTGCCTTTTTTCTAATGCATAATTTTAGCTTCTTTGTCAAAAATCAGGTGTTCATAGGTGTGTGGGTTAGTATCAGGGTTTTAAATTCAATTCCATTGGTCTACCTGTCTATTTTTGAGCCAAGACCAAGCTGTTTTCAGGACTATAGCTCTATAACAGAGCTTGAAGTCAGGGATGGTGAAGCCTCCAGAAGTTCCTTTATTGTACAGGGTTGTTTTGGCTATCCTGGGTCTTTTGTTTTTCCATATAAAGTTGAGTATTGTTCTTTCAAGGTCTGTGAAGAATTGTGTTGGTATTTTGATGGGGATTGCGTTGAATCTGTAGATTGCTTTTGGCAAGTTTGCCATTTTTACTATGTTAATCCTACCAATCCAAGAGCATGGGAGATCTTTCCATTTTCTGGTATCTTCTTCAATTTTTTTCATTAAAGACTCAAAGTTCTTGCTGTACAGGTCTTTCACTTGTTTTGTTAGTGTTATCCCCAATATTTTATGTTGTTTGAGGCTATTGTATAGGGTGATGTTTCTTAGATTTCTTTCTGTGCCCATTTGTTGTCTGTTTATCATAGGGCTACTGATGTTTTTGAGTTAACCTTGTATCCTGCCACTTTGCTGAATGTGTTTATCAGGTGTAGGAGTTGCTTTGTAGTGTTTTTTGGGTCAGTTATATAAACTATCATAGCATCTGCAAATAGTGAAATTTGGACTTCTTCCTTTCCAATTTGTATCCCCTTGATGTCCTTTTCTTGCCTTATTGATCTAGCTAGATCTTCAAGTACAATATTGAAGAGATGAACAGATATGTGGAAAGTGGACAGCCTTGTCTTGTTCCTGATTTTAGAGGAATTGCATTGAGTTTCTCTCCACTTAGTTTGATATTGTGTTTGGGTGGAATGTTCTACAGACATCTGTTAAACCCAATTGGGTCATAACTTCTGTTAGTTACTTTGTTTCCTTGAAAAGTTTCTCTCTGGTGTTCCTGTCTAGTGATGAGAGTTGGGTGTTAAAGTTTCCCAGTATAACTGCGTGAGGTCTTATGTGTGATTTGAGTTTTAGTAATGTTTCTTTTACTCATGTGGGCACCCTTGTATTTGGGGCATAGAGGTTCAGAATTGAGACTTCATCCTGATGGATTTTTCCTGTAATGAATATGAAATTACATTCTTTATCTCATTTGATTGATTTTAGTTAGAAATCTAATTTTTCAATACTAAGATAGCTACACCAGCTTGTTTCTTGGATCCATTTGACTGAAAAATCTTATCTCAACCATTTACTCTGAGATAATGCTTGTCTTTGAAGTTGAGGTGTGTTTCTTGTATGCACCAGAAGGATGGGTTCTATCTTCGTATACATTTTGTTATCCTGTGTCTTTTTACAGGTAAATTAAGACCATTAATATTGAGGGAAATTAAGCACCACTGTGTGTTATTCTTGTTTGTTTTTGACTTGTTGTTATTGGTGTCATTGTTTGTGGATTTACCCCCCCTTTTACTTTTGTCTTTTGGTAAAGTTGGATTATCTAGTGCCTATGTTTTTGTGAGCGTAGTTACCTTCCTTAGATTGAAGTTTTCCTTCCAATGCTTTCTGTAGGGCTGGATTTGCGGATATGTATTGTTTAAATCTGGTTTTGTAATGGAATATCTTGTTTTCTCCATCTATAGTGACTGAAAGCTTTGCTGGGTATAGTAGTCTGGGCTGGCATCCATGGTCTCTTAGTGTTTGTAGAATATCTATCCAGGACCTTCTGGCTTTCAGAGTTTCCATGGAGAAATCAGGTGTGATTCTGATAGGTTTGCCTTTGTATGTTACTTGGCCTTTTTTCTTTGCTGCTCTTAATATTCTTTCTTTATTCTGTATGTTTGGGGTTTTTACTATTATGTGGTAAGGGGACTTCCTTTTGTGGTCCACTCTATTTGGTGTTCTGTAGGATTCTTGTACTTTCATTGGCATGTGTTTCTTTAGGTTGGGAAAGTTTTCTTCTATGATTTTTGTTGAATATGTTTTCTGTACCTTTGAACTGGGTTTCTTCACCCTCTTCTATACTTATTATTCTTAGATTTTGCCTTTTCATGGTGTCCCATATTTCCTGGATATTTTGTGTTAAGGATTTGTTGGCCTTAAGATTTTCTTTGATTGATGAATCTATTTCACCTTGTGAATCTTCAATGCCTGAGATTCTCTCTTCTAACTCCTGTATTCTGTTGATTATGTTTGCATCTGTCATTATAGATAGTTTACTCAACTTTTCTAATTCCAGCATTCCTTCATACTGTGTTTTTTGTATCATCTCTATTTTAGCTTTCAAACATTGCACTGCTTGAATTGTTTCTTATAATTTTTAGTTTGTCTTTTCTTCCATTTCCTTAAAAGATTTTTTATTTCTTCTTTTAGGGTTTCTATGATCTTCATGAAGTTGTTTTTCACATTTCATCTGTGTTGTGACATTCAGATCTTGCTGGTGTAGAGTCCCTAGACTCTGGTGGCATCATGTTAGTTTTTCTGTCATTGAATTTGTTCTTGTATTGTCATCTTCCCATCCCTTCTTCCAGAGGGTACAGGTGGGGTCTCTTCCTTTCCTGCCGAGTATGGATCCAAGGTTCTTTTCTGGTAGGTACAAGCAAGCAGGTCCAATTCACTGAGGGTTCTCACAGTAGTTGCAGGTAGGTCTGAGGCGCTCCTTCTCCCAGTGGGTGGGAGCTCTGTTTTCTATACTCTGCACTCTGCCTTCTGCCCTCTGCCCTCTGCCCTGAGTGGGGGCAAGAGTAGGCAGGCTCTCTCATCAGGCTTCTGGTTGCTTGGTCCTCTGGGAGTGAGTTGAGCTTGCTGCAGTTCCCAGTCCAGGAGATCTCAAAGAAAGCCTAGATAGTAACATCTTTTATGTAGATGAGAGAGAGAGAAAGAGAGAGAGAGAGAGAGAAAGAGAGAGAGAGAGAGAGAGAGAGAGAGAGAGAGAGAGAGAGAGAGAGAGAGAGAGAGAATTATATTTGAGATTAGGCATTTGGAGGCATATCTATTTGTATAAAAGTGTACTAAACTCAGCCAGGCAGTGATGGCATAGTCCTTTAATCTCAGCTATGAGAAGGCAGAGGCAGGCAGATCTTTTTGAGTTTAAGACCAGCCAGGTCTACAAAGCAAGTTCCAGGATAGGCTCAAGGGCTACACAGAGAAACTGTCTTGAATCCCCCCAATTTTTTTTACTAAGCTCTATATTTGGTGTGTTTGTTCTTTTACTGTGTCTCTAAACAGGAAGGTTTAAAAATGATTCAAATAACCTTAATGGCTGGAAATGATAATAACAAAAATAGTGACCATAAACACATTACTTCAAGTAACAGTAATAATAATGGTGAGAAAGACTTATGATTGGGAACTTGTTTTCCATGCCATAATGGAAAAATCCTTCAGGAAAATATTCTCATGTTGTATCTAGAGTATGGCAGATCAATGGACTTCTTTAAATGGGCCCCTATACACCAGGACATTTATCTTGTAGACAGTGAATACTTATCTAAAATATTTATTTGAGTCAGTGCCTAGAATCATTTTTCAAAAGCCATAAACAATGGTTTATTTTAGGATGGCACATTGATTCAGGATCCTGGATGCAGGATTATAACCATTTTAAAACTCAAGGGAGTTCCTGACATCAGCTCTTTAAAAACTATTTTTAAATCACATTTGTGTGTGTGTGTGTGTGTGTGTGTGTGTGCGTGTGTGTGTGTGTGTGTGTGTACGTGGTAGGGCACACTAATGCCATAGTATATATGTGAGGTCAGAGGACAGCTTGTAATGGTTGGCTCTCTCCTTTCATCATTTGAGTCCTGAGGATTGACCTTGAGTTAGTCAGCTTAGCAGCAAGTTCCTTTACCCACTAAGTCATCTTGCTAGCCTATGACAACAGCTCTTCTGGTTCTCCATTAGCCTCTTTACACATTCCAGACTTAGCATATGCCTTTCATGCTTTTTTGTGATACTGAACTCTTCTTTACTGTGTCCTTCCTCAACTTATCTCTGCTTTGGTATATATTGCTTTATTTCTCTCTTCAGTCTGAGAAAGAACAGGACTTTTGGCCCATCTTAAACCTACTTCTATGCATCTGTGGCAATTTCCAAATCTGTTGGGTAGTCCACCTTTGATTCATTATCATAGGTCAATTATTTTCTGCAGATGAACCCCTAAGGTAATCTAGGAGCCTGGATGATTCTTTGGACATCCACTGATGCTGAAGACTTATATAAAGAGGATTTATTTTGTTCCTCTGACAGCAAGAGAACACTGATAGTTTGGGCACATTTAGATTTTAGGCAAGTGGGTCTTCATCAGTCAGTAAGTAGCCCTATTGGAAAATATCCAAGCAACAGATTTGCCTTGTTCGTTTTCCCCCATACATAGGCACACTGTAGGTAACAACATTGATTGTGTACCTGAAACAGGGCTACAAATGCTCCTCCATATCCACTGAATATAAGTTTTTTTTTGGTGTTGAGTTCTGATCTATCACGTTACTATCCCCAGGACTTTGGGAAAAACGTTTCTGCTTTCAGGACCTTAGTTAACTCATTAGAAAATTGATTTTGTGTGTTCTTGTGTTTTCAGTTCCTGCATCTTGCAGCAATAAGTATAGTTCAGTATAGTGCATCTACAGAAGTTTCTCTGATTCAATTGACCTTATATTTGACCAAAAAACAGCTGCGAGAGGATCATACTTCTTCAGACTGACAATACATAGACCTGGAATAATATTTATTAATCCTCCAAAAGCATTTGTGAAGTTTGTGGTCCTATATTTGAATAACAGTTATTCCTTTATTAAGAAAAAAGCATGGACTTCTGAAGCCCTTATTACTGCACAACATCTCAGCCATAAGCCAGATTCATTTGTTCAAGAGGCCATGGCACTGAGACGTAGCATCAATGAAGTATACTGTCCTTGGCATAAAACTTGTTCAAAGTGGTAATTAGAATAGAGTCTCCTAAATATTACAACTATTCATTGTCAGCCTCAGGGAGCTACTAACTATTGTTTGGAATATTGTTGTTTTTAATCAAGATCTAGGCAATACAGACTGTTCTTTCAGCATAGAATGAACAATGCAAATGTTGCTACTTTAATAGGAACTTCAACTTCAAAAATGATCATAGAAATCACTTTATGAAGAAAATAGAAGTCCTTAAAGAGGGTATGGACAAGTCTCTTAAAGAAATTCAAGAAAAGACAAATAAAAAATTGGAAGAAATAAACTGTCATAAGAATTTTGTCCTCAAAGGCCTAGAGCACATAGCTCTAAATAGTTTGTTATGCTGACTCATGTCTTTCATTCTTATCTAGTTGGTGTTCAAACCTCTTGCTGCCTCTTTTCTCCCCTTACCTCTAAGGATCCTTACATAGAGGAAAAGAACACTCATTAATTACTCTGTTTTCACTGCACACACATGGTCACAAGAAAACATAGTTAGTTCTCTCATCCATCTTACCCAATCCCTACACATATTCTGAGTCTGATAATGCAATTGTTTTAGATCTTGAACAGAGTAGAAATATCATCTGGGCCAACTTCCCCATTTTGTAAATGAAAATGGTAAGACTGAGAGAGAGGGTGTCCACAGCATTTCCAGGACGATCATGTGTTTGTCAGCATTAACACTATGTCTCTTCACTGTGAACTTGAGATTTCAATGATGTACAGCAACTGCTCAATTCAGAATATATGTCCTTAAGTCTCTTTGTATATGAAACAGTGTGCTAATACCCCAGAAGTACCTTTCATATTACTAAGTTGGACAAAGCAATGTGTTCTGTTATAATCTTATTTTATGTCATGTATGAACCACATATATGCTCATCTTTCTCTTACTAGAGGCCTTGAAGTCAGGAACAAATATCACATTAAAATATACATGCATACTGGGAATGGTAACTCGCTGGTAGAACTCATATTCAGAGTGTAAATGACCCTGGATTTCATTCCCAGGATTGCAACAAACAAAGATACATGGCAGAACATGCTCATAAATCAAAGTCTAAAACCACACAAATGACTTGAGTTTGCTTGGAAAGGTGATAAAAAGTAGAATAGAAATCAAGTATTTTTTTCATATAGTAGGCTGCAAACATCAAAACATGTTTCATTCAGATACTTTTCTTTTTTTCACCAATTTGAAGTTTTCCTGCTGTACCACCTTCTCTGAAACTCTTTCAATGACTTACCCACATTCTCTTTTTGATCTGTCCTTCTTTCTTTTCTGCCAATACCATCATTAAGCATTTTATATATTCTTTAGCCTAGTGTTTCAAGTAGAATTGTCTACAATGATTAGTATACTTGATAACTGCAATCTAGCAGCCACATGTGGCTATTGATTAGTTAGAGTGTATCTGGTTCAACTGAGAAAGCATAATTTTGATTGCATTTAGTTTTATGGTTTAATCATGTTTATTTTTAGACTATAGAAGTGAAATGTGCATATGCTGATTTGATTTGTTATTTTGAGAATTTCATACATAAGTACTGCATTTATGCCATTTCTTTCCTTCCTTTGCCCTCCAACTCCTCCATGTCCCCACTTCCAATTCATAGCCTCTTCTCTTATAAATTATTGTTTCACTTCACCCACATACAAAGACACAGACACAGACCCATCCACCCACCCACACACACATACACACACACACACACCTGTACACACATACTCACACATGCACAGATGTGCTAACTTCTGTATATGTAACCTATAGAATCCATTGAGTTTTGCTCTTACATAACATGTGTTTAGGGCTACACTTGAGATTCAATAACCTGTTTAATTTTGTCTACCGAATATATGAAATATGGGCAGTACAACTAATGAAATATGTTTTACTTATTTATTTGAAAATGCTGGGAGCCCATTCCCTATAAACGGATACTCTCTCAGCCTAGATACATGGGGGAAGGCCTAAGCCCTGCCCCAAATGATGTGATAGACTTTGGTGATCTCCCATGGGAGGCTTCACCTTCGCTGAGGCATGGATAGGGAGTGGAATGGGGAGTTGGTGGGGAGAATGGGAGGACATAAGGGAGAGGGAACTGGAATTGGTATGTAAAATAAGATTGTTTTTAATTTTAATAAAATAAATTTAAAAAGGAAATGTTATTAACATATAGAATGCATTTTGATCATTCTATATGATCTTCTCCCCAACTCTTTCCAGACCCTTCCCAGCAAGTCATCTCCCTTTCAACTTCATGCCTTCTTTTTAAATTTTTTTCAGATTTGTAAATTTAATTTTATTTGTTTGAATCTTTTGCCTATGTGTATGCTTGTGCATTTCATGTGAGCCTGGTGCCAAGAGAAGTCAGAAGACATTTCTGGAACTTCTGAAACTGGAACTACAGATAGTTTTGAGATATCATTTGTATGATAGGAATTAAACAATCATCCTCTGCAAGATTAACAAGTGCTCTTAACTTCTGAGCCATCTCTTCAGCCTCCATGCCCTCTTAAAGAAAACTCCTTGAGTCCAATTAATGCTGCCCATATGTGCGTAGGTGTTGAAGCATCTACTGGAGCATGGACAAAACAGCAGTAGTCATAACCCTAAGGAAAAGTGATTATCATCCCCCCAGCAGCCAGCCACTGCCCGTAACTCCTCAGGCATGAGAAGGGCATCTGGATCCTCAGACTATCGGTACTGGAATTTTAACTGGCTTGATCTTTGTGCAGGACTTTTTTTTATCATTTTTTTATTTTAATTTTAAATAGCTTGTTTTACATGTCAATCCCAGTTCCCTCTCTCTCCCCTCCTCCCGCACTCCCCTTCCCCCCCACCCTCCCACCCTATTGCCAAATCCTTCCACATAGGGGATATCTAGAGTCTGTCATTTTACTCTGGGTAGGGTCCAGGCACTCCCCTAAGAGTCCAGGCTGAGAGAGCATCCCTCTTTGTGCTATAGGCACACGAAGACTGTTTGTATACCAGGGATAGACACTGATCCACAGCTCAGGGCCCCATAGGTTGCCCAGGCCTTCTCGCTGACACTCACATTTGGGGGGTCCAGATCAGTCCCATGCTGGCCTCCCCACTGTCAGTCTGGGGGACTTTTGCAAGTAACCATAGTTACTGTGAGTTCATATGTGTATGGTCATGCCATTTCCAGAAAATAGCATTTCACAGTAATTCTCCCCCATCCTCAGGCACTTATATCCTCCCCACTGCTTTTTCTGTATTTTACTTAACCTTTGGGAGTATAGCTGCCCCCTCATCATCTGAGTACTCAGAATTACTTACTTTCAGCACTTTGACTAGTAATGTATCTCACTACTCACTGAAAAAGAAGCTTCTCTGATGAATGTTGAAAGCAGTACAAATCCATGGGTATACATATAAATATTAGGAAGGTAGTTACCAACATGGCCATTTATTGAAACATCACCAGGTTCTTCCATAGTGCCTATGACTTCCCCAGCTCTGTGTTTTTGATCAGGCATGAATCCCTTTCTGTTTAGCAGGTCTTAAATCAAAATTTTAAAATGTGGTTGGTTACTACTTAGCAGTCATGCCATTATTGCTGTAGAAGGGATAGCTTGAATGAGAGATAAATATCATAACATTCAGACATTAATGTATTTTCTGTATGGATATGAAGAAAGGAGAACTTATGAAAATCTTTTTATTGATTCTCTGTGAAATTCCCATTCTGCTCCCCTATCCCACTCATCTCTCTATACCTTTGTATCCATCCTCTGCCCTTATAACCTTCATCCACAAATAAACTTAAACTAAAAAAAGCTTGTCATGGAAGCTGTAGTGGGTCACAGTGGGTCACACAGTTTACCCTTTAGTAATACATCTTTATTTGCAAATATTCATTGCAGTGAGTCATTGGTTTGAGGCTGCTGGCATATGCTACACTATCAATACTGGGACTCCTCTAGGATATCCTGCTGTTGCCCTGTGTCATGGAGATCCTGAAGCTTTGGATCTGCAGGACTGGGCCCTTCACATGCTCCAGCAGGTCATAGCTAGAATGGAAGGGGGAACATTTTACACCATTGGTGGCAGTGTAAAGTAATGCAGCCATTTTGGAAATCAGTTTGGATGTTTCTTTAAAAATTAGAAGTAGAACTTTCATATGACCTAGCTATACTACTCTTAAGCATCTACACAAAAGGATCTTGTATATATGTTCATTAATACTCTATTCATAGTAGCCAGGAAATAGGAACAACCTAGATGTCTAACAACTGATCATTAAATAAAGAAAATGTAGTAGATGTATATAATGAAATTTTGTTAAATTACAAAGAAAATAGAAACCACAAAATTTTCAAGTAAATGGATGGAATTGGTAGAACATTATGGAGAGTGAGATCACTTTGTCCTGGAAAGACACATGCCACATGTTTTTCCCATGTAAGGATCCTAGCTTTGAATATTTTGTTTTGTGTATTTAACTTGCAGTATGTATAGAAGCCAGGGAAATCTGGAACTAGGCCATCCCAGGAGATGCATTATGAAAGGAGGGATATTAGAATATAAGTAAAGTGAAAGTAGAGAGGGAAACTATTGCAGGTGGAAGAGATCAAACATGAAGGGGGCTGGAGAATGGGGAAATGAGAGTGTGGGTGAAGAGTTAACTAAAATGAAGGGTGTATAAAAAAGCTATGTGGAAAACTATGATCCCCAAAACTAAGTAAACAATAACATTACAGGGGATAATAGAAGAACAGAGGAAACACTGGGTTTTAATCTTTAATCCCGGATAGGGCCAGGGGATCAAGGATAGGATGGGTAAGGGGAAGGTTAGTGATATATGATGAAGCCTTGTGGAAGCCACTAGTTAGCAAGCTAATTTCAATGCTGCTCCCAGAAGATATGGATTATTAAAAATCAGTTTCAGGCATGGGGTACCTCCCTACAAGTTGTTTATTAGGGAGGATGCCAAGGCCCCTCAAACAATATAAACTGTTGCTATTGCTCTTTCTTGCCTATTAGAACTAGGTGGTTAGACCTTATTGCTAAAGACACTGACATTTTAGTTGCAGGACATAGAGAAATCAGTCTCAAACAGAAATGTCTCTTCCTGCTGGCCGGCTTTCATACTAATGAAATTTAATTTTTTTTTTATTTTCCTGTTTAAATTTAGATAAGAAACAAGGTTGCTTCACAAGTCAGTTCCAGGTCCCTCTCCCTTTCCCTCCCCTCCTCCTGTGCCCTCCCCCCAACCCCCCCTTATCCCCTCATTCCCCCAGGGAGGGTGAGGCCCTCAATGGGGGTGTCCATAGTCTGTCATTTCATATAGGGAAGGGCCTAGACCCTTCCCCAAGAGATCAGGGTGAGAGTGCACCTCACATTGTTCTATGGGAGTCCAAGGTCCGTGTGTATACTTGGGATGGGTACTGATCTGCTGCCCAAGGCTCAATAGATTACCTAGGCCTCCTCACTGACACCCAGATTCAGGGGGTCTTGATCAGTCCCATGCTGGATTCCCAGGCTGATGCCTGGGATTCAAGAGTTAACCTTTGTCAGGTCAGCTGTTTCTGGGGGGTTAAACCAGCCCGGTCTTAATCCCTTTGATCAACAGTCCTCCCTCTCTGTTACTGGCTTTCTTGAGTTCAGCTCAGTACTTAACCGAGGGAGTCTGCCTCTTCTTCGATAAGCCACTAAATGAAGTTTCTGTTTCCCAGACCCTCTGGCCATAGGATTGCAGGCTGGCACTCCCCAGATCTATGTCTAAAATCCATATATGAGAGAGTACATGCCATGTTTCTCTTTTTGTGACTGTGCTACCTCACTCAGGATGGTTTCTTCCTGCGAATTTCATGATTCCATTGTTTTTTTCTGCTGAATAGTACTCCATTGTGTAAATGTACCACATTTTCTCTATCCACTCTTCGGTTGAGGGAAATCTAGGTTGCTTCCAAGTTCTGGCTATTACAAATAAAGCTGCTATGAACATAGTGGAACTGACATCTTTGTTGTATGAATGGGCATCTTTTGGATATATGCCTAAGAGTGGAGTTGCTGGGTCTTGTGGTAGATTAAGTCCCATTTTCCTGAGGAATCTCCATACTGATTTCCAAAGTGGCTGAACCAGTTGGCACTCCCACCAGCAATGGAGGAGTGTCCCCCTTTCACCACATCCTCTCCAGCATAAATTGTCCTTGGTGTTTTTGATTTTAGCCATTCTGACAGGAGTGAGATGGTATCTCAGAGTTGTTTTGATTTGCATTTCCCGGATGGCTAAGGATGTTGAGCACTTTCTCAAGTGCCTCTCAGCCATTTTAGACTCCTCTATTGAAAACTCTCTATTTAGTTCCGCAGCCCACTTTTTAATTGGGTCCTTTGATGTTTTGGAGACTTGCTTCTTGAGTTCTTTGTAAATTTTGGAGATCAACCCTCTGTCAGATGTGGGATTAGTGAATTTTTTCCCAATCTGTGGGCTGCCTTTTTGCTTGCTGACTGTGTCCTTTGCCTTACAGAACCTTCTCAGTTTCAGTAGGTCCCATTTATTAATTGTTGATCTCACTGTCTGTGCTATTGGTGTTATGTTCAGGAAGCTGTCTCCTGTACCAATTCGTTCAAGGGTACCACCGACTTTCTCTTCTAAGAGGTTCAGTGTGGCTGGATTTATGTTGAGGTCTTTGATCCATTTGGACTTAAGTTTTGTGCATGGCGATAAACATGGATCGATCCGCATTCTTCTACATGCCAGTCTCCAGGTATGCCAGCACCATTTGTTGAAGATGCTTTCTTTATTCCATTGTATATTTTTAGCTTCTTTGTCAAAGATCAGATGTTCGTATGTGTGTGGGTTAATACCCGGGTTTTCAATTTGATTCCATTGGTCTACCTGTCTATTTTTGTGCCAATACCAAGCTGTTTTCAGGACTATAGCTCCATAATAGAGCTTGAGGTCAGGGATGGTGATGCCTCCGGACGTTGCCTTGTTGAACAGGGTTGTTTTGGCTATCCTGGGTCTTTTGTTTTTCCATACCAAATTGATTATTCTTCTTTCAAAGTCTGTGAAGAATTGTGCTGGGATTTTAATTGGGATTGCATTGAATCTGTAGATTGCTTTTGGCAGGATTGCCATTTTTACTACATTGATCCTACCTATCCAAGAGCATGGGAGATCTTTCCATTTTCTGAGTGCTTCTTTAATTTCTTTCTTTAAAGATTCAAAGTTCTCACGATACAGGTCTTTCACTTGTTTGGTTAGCATTACCCCAAGGTATTTTATGTTGTTTGTGGCAACTGTAAAGGGTGATGTTTCTCTGATTTCTTTTTCAGCCATTTTATCATCTGTATATAGTAGGGCTACTGATTTTCTTGAGTTGATCTTGTAGCCTGCCACTTTGCTGAAGGTGTTAATCAGCTGTAAGAGTTCCCTGGTAGAGTTCTTTGGCTCATTGATGTAAACTATCATATCTTCTGCAAACAGTGAAAGTTTGACCTCTTCCTTCCCAAATTGTATCCCCTTGATCCCCCTTTGTTGTCGTATGGCAATAGCTAGAACTTCAAGTACCATGTTGAAAAGGTATGGAGAGAGTGGACAGCCTTGTTTTGTTCCTGATTTTAGAGGAATTGCGTTGAGTTTCTGTCCATTTAGTTTGATGTTGGCTGTTGGTTTACTGTATATAGCTTTTATTATGTTTAAGTATGTCCCTGTTATCCCAGATCTCTCCAAGACCTTTATCATGAAGGGGTGTTGGATTTTGTCAAAGGCTTTTTCAGCATCTAGTGAGATGATCATGTGATTTTTGTTTTTCAGCTTGTTTATATGGTGGATTGCGTTGATGGATTTTCGTATGTTGAACCATCCCTGCATCCCTGGGATGAAACCTACTTGATCGTGGTGAATGATTGTTTTGATGTGTTCTTGGATCCGATTTGCCAGTATTTTATTGAGTATTTTTGCATCAATGTTCATGAGGGAAATTGGTCTGAAGTTCTCTTTCTTTGTTGTATCTTTGTGTGGCTTGGGGATCAAGGTTATTGAAGCCTCATAGAAAGAGTTTGGCAAAGACCCATCTGCTTCTATTGTGTGGAACACTTTGAGAAGAATTGGTATAAGCTGTTCTTTGAATTTCTGGTAGAATTCTGCACTGAGGCCATCTGGACCTGGACTTTTTTTGGTTGGGAGACTTTTGATGACTGCTTCTATTTCCATAGGGGTTATAGGTCTATTTAAATTGCTTATCTGTTCTTGATTTAGTTTTGGCAAGTGATAGCTATCCAGGAAGTCATCCATTTCCTTTAAATTTTCGAATTTTGTGGATTACAGGTTTTCAAAGTATGACCTAATGATTCTCTGGATTTCCTCAGAGTTTGGTGTTATGTCCCCCTTTTCATTTCTGATTTTGTTAATTGCGTGTTTACTCTCTGCTGTTTGGTAAGTTTGGACAAAGGTTTGTCTATCTTGTTGATTTTCTCAAAGAACCAACTCTTCGTTGCATTGATTCTTTGAATTGTTTTCCTGGTTTCTACTTTATTGATTTCAGCCCTCAATTTGATTATTTCCTGGCGTTACTCCTCCTGGGGGAGTTTGCTTCTTTGTGTTCTAGAGCTTTCAGCTGTGATGTTAATTCTCTGGTATAACTGTTCTCCTGTTTCTTCACGTGAGCACTTAGTGCTATGAAATTCCCCCGTAGCACTGCTTTCAAGTGACCCATAGGTTTGGGTATGTTGTGTCTTCATTCTCATTGAATTGGAGGAAGTCTTTAATTTCTTTTTTTATTTCCACTTTGACCCAGGGATGATGCAGTTGAGCATTATTCAATTTCCATTAGTTTGTAGGTTTTCTGCAAATTGTGTTGTTGTTGAATTCTAATTTTAAAGCATGGTGGTCTGATAAGATGCATGGAGTTATTCCAATTTTTTTGTAGCTGCTGAGGTTTGATATGTTGCCAAGTATGTGGTCGATTTTTGAGAAGGTTCCATGTGGTGGTGAGAAGAAGGTATATTCTTTTTTATGTGGATGAAATGTTCTATAGATATCTGTTAATCCCAGTTGGGTCATTACTTCTATTAGACCCTTTGCTTCTTTGTTGAGTTTCTGTCTGGTCTTCCTGTCTAGTGGTGAGAGTGGTGTGTTGAAATCTCCCACTATAACTGTGTGGGGCTTCAGATGAGATTTAAGTTCTAATAATGTTTCTTTAACAAATGTGGATGCCTTTGTATTTGGGGCATAGATGTTCAGGATAGACACTTCATCTTGGTGGGTTTCACCTGTGATGAGTATGTAATGACTTCCTTCATCTCTTTTGATTGATTTTATTTTAAAGTCTAGTTTGTTAGATATTAGGATTGCTACCCCTGATTGTTTCTTGGGTCCATTTGATTGAAAAATTTTTTCCCAAACTTTAACTCTCAGGTAATGTCTGTCTTTGAGGGTGAGGTGTGTTTCTTGTATGCAGCAGAAGGAAGGGTTCTGTCTTCGAATCCATTCTGCTAGCCTGTGTCTTTTTATGGGTGAGTTAAGGCCATTAATATTGAGGGATATTAATGACCATTGATTGCTCATCCTTCTTCGATTTGCAATGGTTGTTGTTGGTGGAATTATGTGTGGAATTTCACCCCTTTGTTCTTTTGGCTGTTGGTAGAGAGGGATTCTCTAATGCCTATGTTTTTCTGGTTGTAGTTAGCTTCCTTGGGTTGGAGTTTTCCTTCCAAAATTTTCTGTAGGGCTGGGTTAGTGGACACATATTGCTTGAATCTAGTTTTGCCATGGAATATCTTGTTTTCTCCGTCTATAGTGATTGAGAGCTTTGCCGGGTATAGTAGTCTGGGCTGGCATCCATGGTCTCTTAGTGTAGGCCGAATATCTATCCAGGAACTTCTGGCTTTCAGAGTTTCCATGGAGAAATCAGTTGTAATTCTGATAGGTCTGCCTTTATATGTTACTTGACCTTTTTCTTAGCTGCTCTTAATATTCTTTCTTTATTCTGTATGTTTGGGGTCTTGATTATTATGTGGCGAGGGGATTTTTTTTGTGGTCCACTCTATTTGGTGTTCTGTAGGCTTCTTGTACCTTCCTGCCTTCTTTCTTAAGGTTGGGGAAGTTTTCTTCTATGATTTTGTTGAATATGCCTTCTGTCCCTTTGAGGTGGATTTCTTCTCCTTCTTCTATACCTAGTATTCTTAGGTTTGGTCTTTTCATGGTGTCCCATATTTCCTGGATGTTTTGTGTTAAGGATTTGTTGGATTTAAGGTTTTCTTTGGTTGATAAATCCATTTCTCCTAGTGTATCTTCAACACTTGAGATTCTCTCTTCCATCTTTTCTATTCTGTTGGTAATTTTTGTATCGGTAGTGCCTGACTGTTTGTCCAGCTTTCCTATTTTCTGTCTTTCTTCAGATTGTGTGTTTTTAATGTCCCTATTTCAGTTTTCAACCCTTGCAGTGTTTGCATTGCTTCTTGCAATTTTCTGTTCATCTTTTCGTCCATTTGTTGCCTTTTATGAATTTTTTGGTTTGTTCTTTCTTCCATTTCTTGCATTTTTTGGTTTGCTTTTTGTTCCATTTCTCTCATTTTGTGCTTTATTTCTTCTTCCATTTCCTGCTTTTTTGGTTTGTTTCTTCTTCCATATTTTTCATTTTTTTGCTTTGTTTTTTCTTCCATTTCTTGCATTTTTTGCTTCGTTTCTTCTTCCATTTCCTGTCTTTTTTGGTTTGTTTTTTCTTCCATTTCTTGCATTTTTTGGTTTGTTTTTTCTTCCATTTCTTTGAGGGATTTTCATATATCCAGTTTTAGGGCCTCTATCATTTTCATGAAAGTGCTTTTAAGGTCGTTCTCTTCTGCTTCTTTCACATTGGAATGTTGGGGTCTTGCTGGTGTGGAGTCTCTAGAATCTGGCGATGTCATATTTGTTTTTCTGTTGCTGAGTGTGTTTTTGTATTGTCTCTTTCCCATCTCTTCTTCTAGTGGGTGCAGAAAGAGCCCCTTACTGGTCTGGGGACCAGAGTTCTCTTTTGGTGGGTGCTAGCAAGTCCAATAATCTGGTGGTTCTTCTATTCCTTGTCCAAGTGCTGGTCCTGTGGGTGGAGAAGAAGAACAGGAATCTGGGACGCTTAGCCTCCTGCCTGGTCCCCTGGACCCTATGCTGGGTCCTGTTGTACCTGATCTGGAACAGCTACTCCCCTGGTCTCCCTGGCTCCTGTGGTTTCCTGGTCTCGTTGGCGGGAGAGAAGACCTGGAGTCTGGAGTGCTTGGCTCCCGCCGGGATTGGGAGCTCTGTGTAGTTCCCAGGTGATATGCAGGCACTGGAACACAGGCCGGGAAGCCGGCCTGTTTACCTGATGCTGCCGGAGGAACAGTGGCTTCCCTGGACTCCCCGAAATTTAATTTTTAAAAT
The DNA here is from genome assembly GCF_017639785.1 of Mesocricetus auratus. Classification (NCBI taxonomy): domain Eukaryota; kingdom Metazoa; phylum Chordata; class Mammalia; order Rodentia; family Cricetidae; genus Mesocricetus; species Mesocricetus auratus. Next base: position 106,055,045 of record NW_024429188.1, on the reverse strand, counting down.
TGTATTTACTGGTTAAGAATGTAATGCACATTACCTACATGTAGCTGTGATCACCAAATTGGACAACATAGCTCAAGTACAAACTAGGTATGCTTTACCTTTTTACCTTTTCTTTGGTGGGTATGCAAATATGGGGGGTGATTTAGAGATGTCATCTCAAGATCCACTTAGAAAACATTGACAAAGATGGGAGGATTGCATTATCATTAAAAGTTTATTTTGCTTTTAGAGATGTGCATAGAAACAGACATGAATAAAAACGATAAATATGGTTTGATTTATGGGTGGTGGTATTATGTATTCTTAATTTTTTTGTTTCTCAAGTGATCTAGAATAGGGCTTTATAACTTTTGTATTTGATTCTTCTGAAAACGCAGAATAGGGAAGACATCTTTCGTAAGGCTTCTGTCGGCAGTATTTAGAACAATCACTAACTTGGCAAATGGGGAAAAGCCCGATGGCAGGCCCCTCTGGAGTGTGGCCCAGGGATGGCTGTGTAGATGCTCTCCCAGCTGCTTTCTCACATCAAATAGCTAACAACCCAGAGCTCCAAAGCCAAGCCATTTCCTGCTGTCATCATTGATGAAGCCTGTACACAGATGGAGAAGTAAATAAAATGAAGAAATGGTGAATTTCTATATTTGACCCAGTTTCTATTTTTGCCGAATAAGGAGGAAAAGCTCAGAATTTCCAGCATGAGGAAATGGGCCCTGATATTCTTGCTGCTCTTTTTTAGCCCTTTATAGATGCAAATTTCCTTCTTGGAAATCAGGCCAGAATTTGACATAATGTACACAAGCTCAGAGTTGTAACATTACAACCCAACCCAGAAAAGAGGGGCTATTTGAGATACACTTAGGGCAAACATGCAATGTTCTTCTTCTTCTTTTTAATTTGACCTCTCTGAGAAGCCACAGCGTGGGCACAAAGCCAAAACTTTAGAGCTATCATTGCTGAGCCTTCAAATTTGGACTCTGAGGCAATTTAAGGAAGGAGGCTTCTCATGAAAATGGTAAACACCACTGGGAACAGTGAGGTGTTTTATGCAGTAAGATTGACCGAATGACCATGGGCTTAATCTTGCTCCTCCCCTCAGTGTTACACCACCATAATGTAGTGGCAACTGATCTTTTGTGTCCCACATTCACCTTCCTAGTGTATATCTTTAATAGCTTGTCCTTTGATGCATTCTAGGGTTTCTTCTGTTTATTTCCTAGAGGGCTCTAAAAATGCTGAAAAGCTTTCTGGGACTCTGATGATAAGGGAAAGATGACACACATGATCCTTCTGAGACCTTCTTGCCATCAAACAAGCAGATATTTTCCCATTGTCCTTGCTTCTTGAATGAGTCTTCAGAGACAAGTGCCTACTTCAACACAGCTAAAGGGAGGTAAGCGTCTATATTTTAGGCCTAGTTGGGTAACAACAGAGAGTAAATTATGTTTTGACTTTCAATTTTGTATTTATTTTCATTGGTTATTTTTAGTTAGCCCAAGTCTAGGAATATTTAAAAATCACTCCTTCCTTAAATAGCGTTAGTTCCTTGAAATTGGAAAACTAAAATGCTTTCAAGTTGCAAATCATTACATTGATGGTTATAAGATGTTCTTTGTATTAAACAGCCAGAGATTAAGTGAGAAGGAAATAGACCCTTTGGAGTCCTGAGGCTTTTAATGATTATACTCAGCTTGATTATTTTGCCCTTGAATACTGCCTGTTAGTCAACTTTCCATTACTTTAATAAATACTTGGCATAACTAACATAAAGGCTCAGGGGTTATTTAGGTTCACAGTTTTGCAAATTTTAGTCCATGATTGATTGCTCTCATTTCTTTGGGCCCGTGGGGGAGGAAGCACATCATGGCAAGAGTGTATCACAAAGCAAAACTCCACAGGCATGTGGCAGGAAAAAGAGGAAATAATGAGGACCAGGCCGAGTCCCATAATCTTCTTCATGGAATACCTTACGTAACCTAGAAGCTTCCCATTAAATCTTACCTCTAAAAGTTTTAACCTCCTTACTCTCTGTGGGGCTAAAGCTTCTATAATACTGGTCTATGAGTGATGCCTAAGGTCCATACTACAGCGTTTGACTTCAGGGACCTAAAAGTTTGCATTCTTCTCAAATGCAGAGGACATTCAGTTCATGTCTAAGTCTTAACACAAACACTGCTCAAAAGTCCAAGTCCAAATTGTTCTCTGAGGTATAAGGTTCGTCAACTGTAAGGCACTAGAAAAATAGAAAGACATAATGGTGATATGAGCACAGGACAAACATTGTTATTTCAAAAGAAAGGAGTAGGAAAATAATAGCAAGTTAGTGCAAAGCCAGAGTAACACCCAGAAAGAAAGCATTAAATCCTAAATCTCCTGATTATGGCCTTCAGGGGAGAGCTTGCCCAGCCCCTCACCACAGGTGTGTAACTCTCCTGGGCAACACATTAGAGCTGACCTTGTTGTCAGAGGACTAAGGTGAGCCAACCCACCCTGAAGACGTGAGAGGAGGACAGCTGACCTCACCCACCTCATCTGCCACGTGGTGGTGTGGGTGAGAGAAAGATGTCCTCCTTCCTCTCCCATTACCATCTGTGGCAGGTGAGAAAGCTGGCCCTGGGGTTACAAGAGCGAGAGAACTAGCCCTGCCCCACACCAGCTGCAGAACACAGGAGACAGAGACCTGCATCCCACCTAGAGAGCATGCTAGAGCTGACCCTTTTGTTAGGACCCAAGTGAGCCAGCCCTGAGGGCAGGAGAGCAGGAGAGCTGCCCCTGCACCTGCGAGTATTCTGCCCTCAGCAATCAGGAAAGAGGGCTTTGCACCTTGCTTGGGCAAAACAGTAGAACTGGCCCTGGAGATGTGCATGTGGGGGACCTAGATCTAAGGATCTAAGGGCAGGAAAACTGGCCCTGCTCCTTGCTGTAGCCTACATTGGGTAAGCTACTTGGGACAGTGATGGAGAGCTCATCCAGGCAGTGAGGATGGGGAAAGCTAGCAGGCTGACCAGTTCAGCTATCACCCAAGCTCAGAACCAGGGCTATGAGTTGGCCTACCCTAACATCCACCAAATCTATGAACTGTTGGAACATGTGAAGGGGACACACCTACAGATTCAAAAACAGCAGGATCTCCATGACACAGGACAACAGGATATCCAAGAGAAGTCCCAGTGATAGTCCATTATGAGGCAGTGTAACAGAAGCCAGAGGCCTCAAGACAGACTCATGGAAATGAACACTTGCAAGATGTATGAACTAAAGGGTAAACTGTGTGGTATTCAAATGGGTAACATTACAGCTTTCATAACAAGATCTTCTCCTTTTCCTCCTCCTCTTCCACTTCCTTCTCCTCCTCCTCCTTCTTTAATTCCCTCTGAGGTGTTGATGGGGATGGGAAGGGGAGCTGGTGCAGGGGGGGGCAGAGGGAGAAGGGGAGGGAGGAAGAACTGAGGTTTTATGTAAAATGAAAAAATTTAAATAAAAAATGAAAAGAAAAAATAAAATCCTGGTGTGTATATATATATTATATAACATATATGTGTATAATATATATGTGTCTATATAATACATAAATTAAAATGTAATAATAAATAATTTGCCCTGACCAAAAAGTAGCAAACAAAACAAATGTAGACTTCTCCATTTCAGACTCTGCAGCAACCATTGCATATTCCTTAGAGTCCATCAAAGTGTCCTTCCTACTGTCCTTATGGAAAGGGCTTGAGTTGTTTTAATGGGCCACTAGCAACATTTTCCTCTTTGGTCCCACTATTATGGTGCTCTTTATGAATTTTTCCAATATTTCTATTCCATTCTTCTTTGTATTGATTCTCACAATAAGTTTGATTAAAAGCAGTTAGGGATGCACGTTATTTCCTGAATGCTTTGCTACCTTGAAATTTTCTCTTTCAAGTAAATCAGTCAATTACTTTAACCTCAGCCTCCCACAAAGCCTTGGGGACTGCCTACATACTCTTTGCCACAGTGTGAATCTATTAGTTCACTTCCCAGTATAATCTTCAGCTCCATCTTAACCCCCATTAACATAGTCTTTGCACATTTTGTCACAGTCTGGCCTTACTAGGCCCTATTGGAATAACTCATGAGCTCTGCTCATAGAATTCTAGGCTTTTTCTAGCTTGGTTATCCAAATTATGTAAAACGTTCAAATTCCTACCCTAAAGCAGTTGCAAAGACACTTTCACCTTGTCTTGTGTATAATAATGCCAAATATTCATCTTCTCAGTACCAATTTTATTAGTTTTCTGTTACTTTAGCAGACACCTAAGAAACTGAGAAAGTAAGTTTGTTTTGTTGCACAGTTTTATAGGTTCTAGTTCATGATCAGGTGGTTCCATTCCTTGTAGGCTGTTGCTGACAGTTCTGGAAGGCAATGCTAAAGAATATGCTTAACTTACGACCAGAAAGCAAAGCATTTCAAGAATAAGAGACTGGGGTGTCATATGTTCTACATAAGCTAGACCCCAGCTCTTAAAATCAACCTCATTACTATAGCATCTTCTTAGGAATTAATTTTTCAACACATAGTCTTGTGGGAGACATTTATGATTCAGATTTCCCTGAATATGAAATAATTTCTACATGAAGAGTCGCTCTAAAGATGTGACTGTTCCTTATTTACTATATGCAACATAGATGCCAATGAACTTAGTACCATCAATTTTCTAGATTTTCTTACCTCTAATATAGAAGTGCATCAAGAGCGTTATTTATAGCAAACCCATGCTAGGCTAATCAGCTCTCAGTTGTACAGGAACCAGATCCAGTGATGCCAAGGTCATGGATGGAGTATCAAATGATAGATTTAGCTTTTGACAGATGCTGGAAACTCCTCTTGTGCTTGCCATGTTGTAAATGCACTGCTCTCATAAAGAGACTTGGTGTCCAGCCTATCTGAGTTTTTATATAAGATTTTAATAGTAGGAAAATAAGGGCATAATGAGTGTTCAGAACTCTAGACTACAGTGGAAGAAGAAAGTTAGAAAGGCAATGAATCCAGATACCATGGCTTTGACTTGTGACTTTATTAATAACAGATGTCCTAGATATGCGACATTCATTTTTAAAGCTTTAATTTCATCATCTGCTAAATGGACACTTTAAGATATAGTCCATAGGATTGGTGAGAGTGGGAGAAAAGTCATTAAATACACTGAAGAACAGTATGGTTTTTAAAACATAGTAGGCGACCAGATGGATGTTTGGAGGTTGCATGTGATATCTCCTCATTGCTTCTTGGCAGTAAAGTTTGGTATGTGGCAGGAGATAGAAGACTTTCATATTTCAATTTATAATTGTGCTGATAATTATTTTAAATTTATTAATGACATAGTAATTTTTGTAAACATCAAAGGACACAAATGATAAAGGAAGTCTATTGTCATTTTATGGTCCTAGTGAGTATCCACGTGGGCAAAAACATCAGGGGCTATCTAGCCTGTTTCCTACAACTCTGAGGATAACAATGCTACCATCACACTATGAGGGCTTTTCCAGGTCCCATAACACATTTTCCAGGACAGGGTTTTATGTTTGGGCTGTTTCATTTTTCATACAATTCAAAAACTAGAAGTTTTCTTTGTAAGCCCAAATATGTCTGCTTATGATGCCCCTCAGTTGGGCCTGCCTAAATTTGCCTCACAGAGTCACCCAACATAAGCTTATTAGATTCTACTGTTTTTGATACCTTGTGACAAGTCTTGTTATATTTAAAAAGAGATCTCATGTCATTTTGAAATTAGCTCTTTTCAGAGACTCCCCAGATGTGTCAGTATTCCTCAGATGGCATAGCTTCTTCTTACTGTCACAGATTGTGTTCTATCAAAGTTGACATTGAAATGAACTTTAAGTGGCAGGATATTTATTATTTATCAGTGCCTATAAAAGAATATGGGTAAAAGTAAGGACTGGGAAAGAAAAAGGTTGAACTGTGATTCAAGTTTGACAAACTCTCAGCTGATTACTTCCAAAGAGAATATTGCCTGTAAATGCTTCCAGTTGTTAGGCTGAAATGGCCACCCACCATACCCAGCTTCTGTTGATAACCAGATGTGGGAAAAGATGTCACATTGGGTGAGGCAGAAATCTATGGCTGAGTCTTTATGTTGACTACCTTCATCTAGACAACGAGTACTGCATTGGAGACAGGCCTTTGTCAACACATCCATGTGTGCAACATTTTGTCTACTGTTCCTTGTGCCATGCAGTTTCACACACATTCAAAACAGTTCTCCTAAGAGTCATTAGCCATTCCTTAGAACTTAGAAAAGGCAGGTGAAAGATACTGATTGGATGAATTCAGGTCTGTTACAACAATTGGTTTCAAAATCTCAATTGATACCTTGTCTCCCTTTCCTTATCTGTTATGTAATCTCGCCCTCTGTTATTTCCTGTGTTCCTCATCTCTGAAGGTCTGACATCTCTTCAGGCAATCATTGCCTTACTTGTTTATTTATACTCATACTTAGGGTTGATTTTTCTCCATATGATAACTTTCTTGCTTATCATGGGAAATAAGAAACTCCAAGTACCTGACAGTTATTGTGCATAAGTAACTGCCTGGTTAGTCTATTGGGGTAGGTTTTCCCATTTGGACAATCATGTCTTCTAAGTTAGAAGAGCTCGGAAATAAAAAATACTACAATAGGGCTTGTGGGTTGCAGTCTAGATTTATGTTAGCTTAACACAAGTTAGAGTCATCCATTGGAAAGGAGGGAAGCTCAATTGAGAAAATGCCTCCATAAGATTGGCCTATTGGTAAAACTGTAGGGCGTTTTCTTTTTTTTTCTGGTGGTTTTTTGTTTTTTTGCATACAGGGAAAAATTTCAATTTTCCCTCTTCTCACCTAATGGAAGAAGTGATCCTTTCATTATAAATTGATGACAATATGTTTTTTGTTTGTTTTTTCCTCAATATATGTTTTTATTTAAATTAGAAATGTGAATGTTTCACATGTTAATCCCAGCTCCCTCTCTCACCCTCCTCCCTTGTACCTCTACCAGTCATCCCAGCCCCCCACACAATCCCCACATCATTCCCCAGGGAGGGTGAGGCCCTCCTTGGGGGGATCTCCAAAGTCTGTCATTTCATCCAGGGAAGGACCTAGGCCCTTTCCCATGTGTTCAGGCTGAGAGAGCATCCCTCTATTTGGAATGGGCTCCCAAAAATCATTCATACACCATGGTAAACACTTATCTACTACCCAAGGCCCCAGAGATTTCTGAGGCCTCCTCACTGAGACTATATTCATGGAGTCTGGATCAGTCCTCTGTTGGGCTCTCAGCCATCAGTCTGAGATTCAAGAGCTCCCCCTTATCCGGTCAGCTGTCTTTGTGGGTTTTGCCATCATGGTCTTGACCCCTTTGCTAATCACTCCTCCATCTCTGTTACTAGGTTCCAGGAGTTCAGTTCAGTGTTTAGCTGTGGCTATCTGTCTCTGCTTCCATCAGTCCCTGGATGAAGGTTCTAGAATGGCATATAGGGTAGTCATCAACCCTATCATCAAGGAGGGGCTATTAATGTAGTTTCTCCACTATTGCCAGTTGGTGTTATCCTTGTAGATCTCTGGAGATCTCACTCAAACCTATAATGATTCCATCTATTATGGTATCTCATCCTGCTCTCCTCTATTCTTACCTCGACCCAACCTTCATGCTCCCGCATGCCTTCTTCTCCCCTCCTCTTCTCCCCCTCTCTTTTTCTTGGTTCCCTCTCCCCTCCCCCGATATTCCCAATCTGCTCAGGAGATCTTGCCTCATTCCACTTCTCTGGGGTATCATGCATCTCTCTTGGGAACCTCCTTGTTTCCCAGACTCACTGGCACTTGGACTGTAGGCTTGAAAGACCCCCAGAATGGGGAGACCCTTACTCAAGTCGCGGGATAAGCCGACACCCCAATAATTCAAGAGAGACCGTTCTTGCTGCAAGCACACGAGGGTTATTTGGGGAACCAGTGCACTGGGGCTGAGCTCATGACCCTCACGGGGCAGAGGAGATCGACCCCTAGTAGCTCAGTTGGGGTTTTTTTTTTAAGGGAAAAACTGAATGGGGGGAGTTAGGCAAACATCATAAAGGATGAGAAGTTAAATGATAGCTTATGTCTTAACAGGAAGGTTATCTCAAGCAAGCATTCTTTGGGCATTGTACAGTTAAACATTGAGTAGGAATGTGGTGATCTAGTTCCTGGATCAGGGAGGGTTATCTTTTAAGTTTATCTTGAGGTCTCCGGTTTCTCAGGAGAGGGCAGAAGGGCAAGTCACTCTGTGATGGGCTAGTCACTAGGGGTCTAAAAATGTTTAGTTGGGATCTCTCAGGATGACACTCCCCTGATCCATATCTAAAATCCATATATGATTGAGTACATACCATGTTTGTCTTTTTGTGTCTGGGTTACCTTACTCAGGATGGTTTCCTCTAGTGCCATCCATTTGCCTGCACATTTCAAGATTCCATTGTTTTTCTCCTCTGAGTAGTACTCCATTGTGTAAATGTACTGCATTTTCTCTATCCACTCTTCAGTTGTGGTTGCTTCCAGGATCTAGCTATTACATATAATGCTGCTATGAACATAGTGGAACAGACATCCTTGTTATGTGAATGGGCATCTTTTAGGTATATGCCTAAGAGTGGAATTGCTGGGTTTTGTGGTAGCCTGAGTCCCGTTTTCCTGAGGAATCTCCATACTGATTTCCACAGTGACTGTACGAGTTGTCACTCACACCAGCACTGGAGGAGTGTTCCCCTTTCTCCACATCCTCTCCAGCACAAACTGTCATTGGTGTTTTTGATTTTAGGTAGGGCATTTTCTTAATTGGTGATTGATGTGGAAAGGTCCAGTTCATTGTGAGCAGTATTACTCCTCAGCAGGTGGTTGTGGGTGTCTGAGACAAAGAAGACTGAGCAATCTAGCAAGCAGCACCCCTCCATGGCCTGTGCTTTAGTTCTGACTCCAGGTTTCTGCCTTGAGTTCCTTCCCTGATTTCTGGAAGTGATCGTTCCTCCCTAAGTTGCTTTCAATCATGGTGTTTTCGCAAAACAATAGAAACCCTAAGACACAAGTGATGATAAGAGGCATGCTAGTTTGCTAGGGTTTTGCAGCCAAGTGCTAGAGAGGTATAGCTTGAACAACAGGAATTCACTTTTTAATAGCACTAGGTGCTAGAAGTTTGAGACTTAGATGTTAGTATGGTTGACCTATGAGAAATACCTGTCCCAAATTTCTCGTCACGGTTTGCAGATCCTTTTCCTCTTTTTGTCTAGTTATTTTTTAAATTTGTGTATAGCATATAAATGCAAACAGTGATGGGTTTTATAATGGTATTTTGATCAATGATATCAAGTGCTTTGACTTTATTCACTCCCTACTACCCTCTGCTGTCCCTCACTCCAAACTTCCACTATGCCGTTTCCAAATAGTCCCATTTCTATTTTCTTTCTTTTTCCACTTTTAAAAATTTAAATTAGAAACAAGCTTGCTTCACATGTCAATCCCAGATCCCTCTACCTCCCCTCCTCCCCCAGCTCCCACCATTCGCCCTAAACCCCCCCATCTCCCCCTCCCAGGGAGGGTGAGGCCCTCCTTGGGGGATCTCGAAAGTCAGTCATATCATCCAGGGCAGGGTCTAGGCCCTCCCCAATGTGTTCAGGCTGAGAGAGCATCCTTCCATGTGGAATGGGCTCCCAAAGTCCAATTGTACACCAGGGATAAATCCTGATCTAGTACCCAAGGCCCCAAAGATTGCCGAAGCCCACTGACACCCACATTCAGGGGGTCTGGATCAGTCCCATGCTGGTCTCTCAGCCATCAGTCTGGGGTCCATGAGATCCCCCTTGTTCGGGTCAGCTGTCTGGGTTTCACCAGCCCAGTCTTAACCCCTTTGCTCATCATGCCTCCCTCTCTGCCACTGGGTTCCAAGAGTTCAGTTCAGTTTTTAGCTGTGAGTGTCTGCCCTACTTCCATCAGCCACTAGATGGAGGCTCTAGGATGACATACAAGGTATTAATCAATCTCATTATTGGGGGAGGGCATTTAAGGTAGCCTCTCCACTATTGCTTAGATTGCCAATTGGTATCATCCCTGTAGATATCTGAAAATCTCACTAGTGCCAGATATCTCCTCAAACCTCTAATGGCTCCTTCTATTATGGTATCTCTCATCCTGCTCTCCTCTATTCTTCCCCTGACTCAACCTTATTTCTCCCCCATGTCATCCTCTCCCCTTCTCTTTTTCCCTTCTTTTTCTCCCAGCTCCCTCTACCCTCCCTTCCCCCCATGCTCCCAATTCTCTCAGGAGATCCTGTCCCATTCCTCTTCTCCTGGATACCATGCATATCTCTCTTAGGGTCCTCCCTGTTTTCCAGACTCTCTGGTGGTGGGATTGTAGGCTGGCAATCCCCTGCTCTATTTCTAAAATCCATATATGAGTGAGTACATACCATGTTTGTCTTTTTTGTGACTAGTTTACCTCACTCAGGATGGTTTCTTCTAGTGCCATCCATTTGCGTGTGAATTTCAAGATTCCACTTTTTTCCCACTAAGTAGTACTCCATTGTGTACCATTTCTATTTTCATGTCATGTATGTGTGCGTGTGTGTATAACTATGTCTTATATGATCTTTCATGTGTATGTGTCTGTGGCAAAATTTCCTCTATTTTTTGAAAAGGTAAGATTTAGAGCTGTAGAGAAGAACCAGTGTTAAACAGTTCTTGTTGCTCTTTCGGAGGACATGGGTTTAGTTCTCAACATCTGCAACACAGCTACCAACCATAGCTCCTCTTCCTGAGGACCTGCCACCATCTTCTAGCCTCCCTGGGCCTTACATGAATATTGTGCATAGATATACACCCAAGTAAAACATCCATACACATAAATTAAAATTAAAGAAATAATATAAATACCATTTATATTAAATTAGGACCTGCCTAATGAACCAATTTTAACTTAATTACTTTTGTAAATGCTCTAGCTCCTAATGTGGCCTCTAAAATTTTAAGGTACTGAATTAAGCATATAATTTATGAGAGACACAACTCATGGGGTCCTGTTTCCTTCAACTGTTTGACTTGTAGTCTTCTCTTTTTTTCTCATTGCAGTTACAACTCTAAATGGGAGTTGTGAAGCAGTTCAATGTACGGCATTCTGAAGGAAGTTTTCCCATCCTCACCAAATGTTGTTTTTAAGTTAGTGTTTTAGCTTCAAGAATCCAGTGTGTTGTGGCTTTAACTTCTGAATATGTCAATTATACATTAGACAATGTGGAGATGATGATCAATTGTATCCACATCTGTAAGCTAGATCCTGGGCCAAAATTCCATGTATCACCTAGTCCTTGTAAGCTTTTATTTTTTCAATGGACATGATGATAACAATTCAGATTTCTGGATGATAATGTCAATTCAACACCATGTTCCTGGAGATTACAAATGTCTGGATTTTTCCTTTTCCTGCTGTACCATTATTTATGAATGCCTATAAATATCTATGGGGAAGGATTTGGAGAAATAGTTGTGATGTACAACTGATTTGAAGACCTTCTTTCTATGGTTCAATGTATTTTATTCGATGAATTTAGGTCAGAAAACTACCTTAGGTTTATGACTTGACCCAGGAATTATACTTTTTTTTAAAGAAAGAGCTTTCCTTAGTGTCACAGTAATTCGATGCTGTTTCCATTTGTACCAAGTAGCCTCCTTGTTCACTACCAGTCTATTTTTACCTATGAAGACTTTACATTCTAGTAACTATCTTCCTAACACTATTACGGATCAGAACTCACTGGCTACTATGCTGACCTTGCTAGCCATTAAACCCCACAGTTTGGTCTCTATAGTTTTGGCATCTTCTCATACACCTTTACTTCACTTATCTAGGTTTGGCGACTGCTTCTCTTACACCAACCCTAGCTTATGCAGTAGACTCACTTATTAAGACTGTTGTTACTCCTTCTATCTGAACACATCCTATAGTTTTGACATATAATGTGCCTCCAGGTTCATTCCCTTGATCATAGAACTGTGTGAGTTTTTCCTCTACCTTATGTAATGGATCTAACCTACCATGACTGTTTCTCTGAGCCTTTAAATATTTCTTGCACCATCTACCTTAGCAACTCCACTTACTCAGTATGGGTCATTTTCTTTCTCTATTATTTGGAGTTCCTACCATCTTCTGGGATTCTCACCAGGGTGTAAATTCCTCCATATTTGGATTAACACTCATAAGTCAATAGATTCTTTCACATTCAATGTGCCTTGTCTTTGTATAAGTTATCAGTATAACTCAGTTCTATGTATTACTCTCTGGGATCCTGCTGATATATACTGGTTCATTACTGTGGCTTCTTTAGAGTGTTATTTGTTTCTTCCCTTATCAGGCTAAACATTTTTTATCAAGGTTAGCTTTCAGTGTAATCCTAGTGATGGGCCTTTTTATCGGTAGAGGTGTTTAGGAATAGAGAACTAACTCTTACAAGGTAGAATATTTTATGAATGCACAGGAGTCAGAGGTATTTGAGTTTCACCATAAACTCTTGATAACTTTTTGCTCTCTGTATCTTCTTTTTCATAAATGATACTACCCTCTCAATTCTGGAGTAACTTTTAAATGAGTTGATGATTAGTTTTTACCAGGAGATGCCTGTGATGGTTTGAATGAGAAACATCCCTCATTGGCTCATACATTTTAATACTTGGTCCCCACTTAATGGTACTTTCTCTGGAGGCTTAGGAGGTGCATCTTTGCTGCAAGATGTGTGTCACTGGGATGGGCTGCCTTTGAGATTATGTAGCCCCATTCTGCTTCCAGTTCTCACTCTCTGTGCTTGAGGTTGAGGTGTGTACTTTCAGTTTCCTGCTGTCATGCCTACTATTTGCTGCCATACTTACCTACCGTGATGTACTCTTATCCCCCTAGAACCATAAGCCAAATAAATTCTTCCTTATATAAGTATCCTTGGTCATAGTATTTTTATCATAGAAGCAGAGAAGTAACTAATGCAATGTGTAGCTCAACTAATATCCAATGAGGAGTCTTCACTGTCATAAAAATAGTAAATGGTCCAATTCCAAAGATCTGCCTTCTTCTCTGTGCATGCCTAGCCCTGACTTCTGCATGAAGAGTCTCTGACAGTAAGATGGGATTTCAAGTGCAGAGTATATTTTAGGGATCAACTCATGTGATAGAAAGCATGATTGAGCAGAGAAATATTCAATATGCAGTGTAGTTTTTTCTCTTTTTGAAAATAGATTTTTCCCATACAATATATTCTGATTATGATTTATTCTCCTCATATTCTTCTCAGTTCCTTTCTGTCTCCCCTCCCATCTAGATCCACACCCTTCATGTTTCTCATTAGGAAACAAACAGGTATCTAAGGAATAATAATAAAATAAACTAAAACAAAAGTGAGCAAATCAGAATATGATAAGACAAACAAACAAATAGCCAAAGGAAAAGCACAAAGAAACACATATATATTCAGAGTCACAGGTTTGCATACACAGGAATCCCTTAATAACACAAAACCAGAAGCCATAATATACATGCAAAGGCAAAGTGTAGTGATATCTTTTTTATACTCTAACAAATACAGCTTGTATGAAGTTCAGAAGACAGAGCTAGCTAGTTAACCATAGAGATCTGGAGTCAGGAAGTGAGATGGCTATGTGGAGAGACAAAGTGATAAGTCTTTTTTTGGCTGGGAGTTAGAGAGGCATGTCTGTGGCTTGCTCCTTTGTCTCTCTGACTCCAGGCTCTTATTAAGATCTATTAGAACTTGTGCTACAGCAAGGGACCTGTTAGGTTAAAAAAATGCCCTGTCTCAACATTATGAGACTAGGAACCTCCAAACTTGTCACAGAGTTTGTTTTGTGTTGGCCATCTATTGCTGCTTTGTTTCCCCAGTGAGACGCCCTTGGAGGAAACGACTTTTTCATTTGCAAGTGCTTCTCACCTGAAGATGGCCTCTGGATTAGGGAAGGGGCTCGAGGACCTTCTGGTGCAGATTCTGTGCATGCTGCCACAATCTCTGTGAGTTTACGTGTGAATCAGTCATGCTTTTTGGAAGACCTTGTTTACTTGGTATCTTCTATCCCCTCTGGCTTTTACCCTCTTTCTGTCTCCACTTCCACAGGGTTCCCTGAGCACTGACAGGAAGGATTAAATGGAGACAGCCCATTTAGGACTGAGCTTTCCTCCAAGGTCACCCACTCTCCGCATATTGTTTGCCTGGCGGTCTCTGCGTTTGTTCCTATCTGTTGCAGGAGGAAGCTTCTCTGATGATGGCTGAGTAATGCAGTGATCTATGAGTATATCAGATTATCATTAGGACTTATTCAATTGTTACATCCCTTTAGGACAACAGTATTATTTGGTTCTACTATAGATTCCTGGTCTATCTAGTTTCAAGTTCTTGGGCACATAAGAAGCATTAGGAATGGCTAATATCCCATGGAGTAGGCCTTAAATCAAATCAGATATTGGTTGGTTACTCCTACAAATTTTGTGCCACTGTCATTCAGTATATCTTGCAGATAGGTCACCATTGTAGGATATAAGGTTTTGTAGCTGGGTTGGTATTTCCCTTTCTCTTTCGGTAGCGTAAACAATGTCTTCCAGTACCATGGATATAAGGGTCTTACTGTCAGTTTCTGAAGAGCAGCCAATAGCCTTGGCAACAGCCTGGGTTGTTTCAGGGTTCCCATGGGACCCCTTTGGCTAACAACTCGATTAGATGTAATTCATTACCAGTATTGGAAGCTTTTTGGTGGTGATAGATGGAGCTCTGTCTCTCCCATTATTTTGTGATTATCTGCTCCCTCACTCCACTCTTCTCTCCCATCCTAGTTTTATCCTCCTGTTTTTATCACCACTCTTCATCCACCCATGACTATTCCCCTTCCTAGAGAGATCCATCCTTCTAGTCTCTTATTCTACCCCAACCTCTGTGGTTAGCTTGGTTATTGTTGACATAACAGCTAACATCCAAATATAAGCATATATTCATACCATATTTGTCTTTCTTAGTCTGAGTTACCTCAGTCAGGATATTTTTTTCTAGTTTCATCCATTTGTCTGTGAATTTCATGACTTTTTCAAACAGCTGAGCAAAATTCCATTGTGTAAATGTACAGCATTTTCTTTATCGATTGATCTGTTGATGAACATTTAAGTTGTTTTCCATTTCTGGCTGTTATGAATAGAGCAGCTATGAACATGGTTAAGCAATTGTCTCTGTGGTAAAATGAAGTGTCCTTAGGGTATGTGACTAAGAGTGGTATAGCTGGATCTTGAGGTAGATTGATTCCTATCTTCCTGAGAAACCACCACACTGATTTCCATAGTGGTAGTATGAGTTTGTACCAATAATGAATAAGTGTTCCTCTTACTCTGCATTCTTGCCAGTATGAGTTGTCATTTGTTTTATTGATCTTGGCCATTCTAACTGGTGTAAGAGGAAATCTCAAAGTAGTTTTGATTTGCATTTCCCTGATTACTAAAGATGTCAAGCATTTCTTTAAGTGCTTCTCAGCTACTTGAGTTTCCTCTTTGGAGACGTCTCTGTTAAGATCTCTCATACATTACAACCTGCTGCTGTTTCTCTTCCCTCCACTCCTCCAAAGTCCCTCCCCCTCCTGTGGCTACCCTCTCCCCAGATTCACTCCTTCTCCATTTCCCTTCAGAAAAAACAGGCATGTCAGGGATATCAAGGCTGGATGAGACAACCCAGTATTCCATTTTAAAATTGGGTCATTTGTTTTCTTTATATATATTTTTCGTTTTTATATATTTTGGACATTATCTATCAGATGTGTTGTTGGTAATAATCTTTCCCATTGTGAAGTCTACTACTTTGTCCAAATGACAGCATCCTTTTTCATACAGAAGCCTTTTAGTTTCATGAGGTCCCTTTTATTAATTGTTGATCTCAGTGCCTGCATCTGTTCAGAAAGTCTTTTGCTGTGGTCAACAAATTTAAGACCTTTATCTACTTTATCTTCTTTCAGTGCATCTGATCTATACTGGCTGATTTTGTGTCAACTTGACACAATGGAGTCATCAGAGAAGAAGAAACCTCAATTGAGGAAATGCCTCCATGAGATCCAGCTATGAGGCATTTTCTCAATTAGTGATCAATGGGAGATGGTCAAGTCCATTGTGGGTGGTGCCATCCCTGGATTGGAGGTCCTGAGTTTTATAAGAGAGTAGGCTGAGCAAGCCAGGGGAAGCAAGCTAGTAAGCAGCACCTCTCCTGGCTTCTGCATCAGTTCCCACCTCCAGGATCCTTCCCTGTCCTGACTTCCTTCCATGATGAACAGCAATGTGGAAGTGTAAGCCAAATAAACATAACTAGGATATGGCTTTATAGATTCATATTTATTGTCCTACAAAACACTCAACTCCAAAGAAGTAATGCATGTTATAGAGCCTTGGGCAACAACATTATGAAGAGGTCAGGAACAAGGGTTTCCTTTCATAGTTGCCACAACTGAGCTGAAATGGTCAGGATCTTTTACCCTCTCACTGAGTTTGCTCAGTCACCACTTGATGGCAGCCTTGGGAAGAGCATTCTTTTGGAATTGTTCCCTATAGTGGTGGAGCTCTTTCAGGTGAGGAACCCTAAAGAGGGTAACAGCCAGAGGATGTGTGCCAACCACGCTCCTTGACTACATTCTGGTAAACTTTTTGAATAATGGTTATAGTTTGCAAACATCTAAAAAATGGAAGGGTCCAGAGCAGAAGCCATTGTTTACTCAGTGAGTCTATCACTAGCATATACTGCTCTAAGACTATCGTCACCTTTGAGAAGGATCCAGCAATGCTCTACATCTTCAATGTGAAGTTTTCTTCTTTTCAAACTCAATTATGCAAAGAACCAAGGCTGCCATGAAGTCTTTTCCTTATGGATGAAATGAGAATCATAAATATTTACTACACATGCTTTTTATGAGTCTGAAATCAAATAAGATGATTGTGAATACTTGGTCATTGCTTCATAGCCAACACCAAGAACATCTGGCCTATGGATAGCACTAAGATATTGAAATGAATAGGTGCATGGATGAATCAATAAATGTGATATTTCCACAAACATTAGCTTTTTAAAAATAAAAATGCACTGAATAGTTTTCAGGTATTGCATGTAAGCTTTGAAGCAATGCTATGATTATTGTGGCTTTACTACTTTCAGATGATGAACTGGTAAGATTATATTGCCTATAATCAGATGAGCTGGAATGAGAGCTCAGAGTTTATGTCTTAGCAACTTGTGCTCTGTCTCCTGGGAGACATTCACTTTTCCTGCAGGATCATACTGTACATTCACAAGCTAGTGGATTTTCTGCCAGGTCAACCTCTTCAAAGTAAGGCATTCTCGTTTTCTGTAGTTGAGGATGTTGCCAATTTGATATTTATTTAGACCCTATTAAGAATAGATGTTCTGCTTCCAAGAACCAATTCAGTCTCCCAACTTTTAAAAGGACCTCAGAGTCCTTTGAGACTTTTGGCAATGGCATAAGCATCAGAGGGCTGAGAAAGCAGATCCATTCACTTTATGAAGGTTTGATACCAGCTGTAAGACAATGCTAAAATAAATATCATACAACATACTTTACACACTTTTAAAAGGACATTTTCCTCTACTGCTACAAGGCCCCCACCCTCTGAGCACAATTTTCTACCATCTTCTACTAAATTTACTGGTATCTTGAATGCGATATGTTGATGAACTTGAACATGGCTCTTTCAAAGAAAATCGTCTTAACCCATCAGTACACTCCACTCATGAGGCTCAAGTTCATTAAATGCCTTAGAATAAAACAGATATTTCAAGATACCCAAAAAGCCAGACTAGTGCTCTTTGTTTTCCATTGCCTTTGCTTCCTTTTAAGGATAAACCCTCCAGAATGTTTTGCTCCCTGGCAAGGTGAAACTAAGCCATAATTAGCCTAGCCCTGGGTTCTTGCATGCACAGCCAGCCTCAGATCATCATCCCATATCTTACAGCTGCACGATCAGGATCTTGAATGCTTAAACCTTGGCTGATGAATGAACCTTTCAAATCTAAAGGCTAAAATAACCAAGAGTCAAGCTTCTTGAATAAGCAGCAGCATGATAGCACATGTACTATGAAAGTATGGGGAATTTTAAAAATAGGCATTTTTTAATTCATTTTAGTTTTCTGGTACCAAAAGGAGCTCTCTCAGTTATATAGCACAACACTTAAGAAATAATGAGAACAAAGTTGATGTTGAAGGAGTAGGTAATTAAGACACGGGAATTGTTGGGAATACTCATCATGTTCTTCATTTTCCTAGGAGTGATAATTTCTTTTTCTACACAGCCAATATCAGATCATTACCTGCCCTTGTTTCTTTGTCCATTGTTGTAGTAAAATACTGTGATAAAAGCAACTTAAAGGAAAAATGAGTTCATCAGGGGTTGTAGTATGAGGGTACAAGTTCATCACGATGGAAAGCTACAGCAACAGACTCTTAAAGCAGCTGGCCATACAGCATTCGTAATAAGGAAGCAGACAATGACAAATGCTTGTTCACAATTTATTCTCTCATTAATACATACTCCAGGAGCCAGTCAGTGAACAGTGCTACCTGCAGTGGACAACTCTTCCTACCTCAGTTAATGCAATCAGGATAGTTTTTCCAAAGGTATGCCTAAAGGCCCATCTCCCAGATGCTTCTAGGTTCTGTCAAGGTAACCACACTAATCATCAAAATGACGATTATAAGTTATAATCATTATTGGCCCATCACTGCAACTCCAACATCATCATCTATATATCATTCTAACATGTGATCTTACTTCTACTTAAGTATTTCCCAAGTTTGTTTTGTATAGATTCCCTTACCTAAACTACTTCAGAATTGTTCACTCTGATAGTTAACTGTCATTGATCCTTAGAATTAATTGTTAATATGCTCTTTAGATACAGTGCATGACTACTTCAATTTTGACTCTCACAAAAATGTGTACGTTTATATAACACTCTTCACAAAATCTAATTGCCTCTATCTTGAAGATAAGTCTTGAATATGGTTATACATATGAATATATTTGTATATTCACACATTATTTTGTATATGTAACCTCTAAGGTGGACTTTAGCTCTAACCCCTAGACTCCTCTGGTCAGTTTAAGCGATCACTCTTTCTCCCTACTGTCATTCATTCTCCAATAGCAACCTGGATTATCCTTTGTAAGTGGAAGGAGACCATGCCACTCTCTTTCTCCAAGTATTTCTGACTACATACACAATAACACCTGTACTTCTTGCCATGGCCCAGAGGCCGTACTTGGTCTGGGCCCTCTTTGCTTACTCCTTTTCTTCCTCACTTGGCACTTGCTGAACCATGGCAAGTGATTTTATGACATGCATATTGTTATCTCTTTCCTGTGGTTGTGGAACTATGGCTGAGCATCAGAACTCGGGGCAATGGAGTATTAATAATCAGTAATACTTAGTAATAATTTATTGTTCAATAGCATTAAAAATGTTTGGGTTATTTAAACATGATGCCATAGGGCCTGTAACATCAATCTAAGTATGAGTATGATAAGTACCTTTTCTGTAGTCATACAAGCTGTGAATGCAGGGGCCAAGAGTTGAATTCAGCAGATCTGATATTAGAGCCCATGCCCTTCAGAGCTGCCTTTCAACTGCAAATTAGTCTAATGGGTTTAGTCAAAGAGCTTCCAATTTCCACCTTCTGTATGCTTGTCAAGAGCTGATTATATTACTTCTCTAGACCCCCACTCTCACTGTCCTATCTAGCTTAGAGAAACTCTAAAAGAATGAGATTTTCAATTTCATATATGGATATTAGTTTCACATCATCTCCACCTCTCTCTCCATCACCCTCCAACTCTTCCCATGTTTATCCCACTCCTTAAATTCATGATCTTTTCTTCTCTCTCCCTCTCTCTCTCTCTCTCTCTCTCTCTCTCCCTGTCTCTCTGCACACACACACACACACACACACATACACACACACACACATATAGACACACACAGAGACACATACACACATACACAGACATAGACACACAGGTACACACATACAGACAGACACACACACACACATACATACACCCACTAGCACATGAACACATACACACAACCTGCAGAGTACAATCAGTGTTGCTCTTATGTACATGTCATTAGGGCTGACTGCTTAGAAACAGATAACCTGCCAGGAGGCCTGCCTACAGAAGATCAATCCTCCCACTTTGAGCCACTTACTCTAAGGGCAGGGCCTAGTGAGGTTTCCTGTATCTACATTTGAAAGTCAACCAATATGGTCATTGTGTAGGTCTTGTTACTTAAACAAGAATGAGGCATTTGTGAGGGATGGAAGATAGCCTTTAGAGAAAGGATTTGTATTATTGTGACATTATTAAGGAGAATGGCAGAGAATTTCCTCTCCTCTCAAGGGGGAGCAAAGGAATACTTGCTTCACTGTCAAGCCAAATGAAATTGAGCTGATATATATATATAAATGGAGTTCTTAATTGGTCCAGGTGATTAAAAAGCTGGAGTCAGATATACAGGGAAATGCTGAGAGATCAGAGAGAAGGAGCAAGCCACAGCCACACCTTACCTCCTTTGAGTCCCAGCAGACAAGAGATGGATTTCCTGTTTCTTCCTGTTTATATCCTGTTTCTGCCAGCTACCTACCTTCCTGTCTATCTGTACAGACCTCCAGACCTTTATGATTACCTAGTGTCAAGCTCTATTCTCTGGTCCCCAGACAGGCTTTATTTGTACAAGCAAGATATCACCACAGATATATCCTGGTTTGCTAGTTGCAAAGAGCTCCTTAATACTAGGGGTGATATTCTATGGCTCTGTATCTGCAGTTTATAACATCAGTCAGTACCAGGCACAAGGTAACAGCTCAGTTCACTAACAATTGAGGGACAGTTGTGCTAGAACATTTATATGCAAAATACTTCCCATAACTAGCTTCGAACACCCAGGAAGTGAGATAGATCATTTGGGTTTTGAGTTACTTATGATGTAAATGGGGGAGGGAGGATGGAAAACAGAGAGCAATTACAAAAAGTCCAAGACAAGTACAAAACGACACAGAGAAAAGTCCAGTTGCCATGACTGAAAACCAAATGGGATTTGCAAAGAGGTCTTGATATTTGTGGATATTGTTCTTTCCAATAAGTAGATTTAAAAACAAGACACATAAAGATTATGAAGGCCATGGATTTATGTCTATAATGCAATCAGACACACCAGAAAGATTCAGTCACTTTGATTTATTGGGCCTCTCTCAAATGCTGTGACTGACTGAAATCTAAGACTTGGGAACATTATTACTGGAAAAAATATAATAATAAAACTTCTTAGGGAATAATGACTACATCTCGCAGTTGGATATGATACAACTAGATCTGTGTTTATCAGCTTAGTAAACAGTGCCAGGTTCTCTTGAGTAATTGGATCCAATAATAGTGCATCTGGCAGCTATGGTCCCTGATGCAGATACTGGATATATGTGATTAATAGGTAGTAGCAAAATTAATTAATAGATAGCAAAGCCACTTATGACCTAAATATTTTGTTGAGATACCAAGTAATGAAAAATATAAGTACATTGAATGTTATAAGTATAAATATTATTTCATTAAATTGATCTCATGTATATATATATATATATGCTTACATATTTCGTGCACATACATACACATAACCCATCTGTGTTCATGAACATTTGCACATGAAAGCATGTATATTTATGGATGTAAATATGTGCACCTTATACATGCTCCAATTATAAAAATATGCATACATTCTTATATGTGCAAAATATAAACACATGCTGACAATGTATACAAAGAAACATATCCATGTGTATAAATACAGACATATAGATATGTGCAAATTAATGTGCAATCAACTGACACATATAATATTCACATATACATAACAAAGAAATTAATGTATATATATGCATATTTTCAAACAAAATACAAGATTACACATCTAGGTATACATTGAAGCAAACATATGACATGTATTCACAAATGCAGAGATATATGCATATACATGTTTGTATATATATGTATACATAAATGCAAATATTCAAAGACACAAATAACTGTTCATAAGGAAAAAGACTTTGAGACTCTACTGGTACACTGCTTATTTTTCTTCTTTGTCCTCTGGGCAGGGTCCTGAAGACTCCAAGAATACAAGGTAGTCTTCTTTTTTAACAGTCCCGGGCTCTTATCCTATGCTTACTCTCTCAATTCCAGGCCTGGTACCCTAGAAGCTGTGATACAGAGGGCTAACTGAACAAGCTGACATTTCTCTTTCATTTTGTGGCATTTTTGCTGAGAAAGTGACTTTGCAGCCAAGGGGTATGTTTCCAGGGTTTTGTTATCATTCGAAGGAGTTAAGTGTCTAGTTCCTGTCAGTGGCAGGAGAGTGAAAGGGAAAGGTATAGCTTTTGGAGCAAATGTGAGTTTTCTCCACCCTAGTTTTCCTTTGTACCAGGCTAATGCAGGGGAACAGAGTGACCTGGGAAGGCATTTGTTGAAGATGGTGGGACTACAAGGTAGATGAGAAGCTGTGTCTAAGCTTTTGGAAAAGAGAGTTGCTGCTTAACAGGAAATTCCATGTGAGATTTTAAATGTGTGGAAAGAAAATTTGTATTGTAATACATATTTGTTCTGCTTGTTCTAGAAGCAACCTTCCCCTAACTGAAACACCCAATGTACACCCAATGTGATATGCATTTTCCGGATTTATAATGTGTATCAGAACGTTCTTTAAGCTTGCTCTTTGCTTTTAAGGTGAGATAAAGTTGTTGAAAAGTTGTTTGTTGATTACCACCATTAGTGTTTGCACTCTGCAGGCAGGCTACCGGTTCTTTAATAAAGCAGAAAAGCAGCAGAATTACTCTTGACCTTGAGATAATGTAGACAGTGCCAAGCATATAAAGATGATTTATTTTGCTTAATGACCACAAAGAACTTACTCTCTTAGGTATTGTGATAACTGATTTCTAAGTATTAAATCATTCAGTTTTCACACTCCTAGGAGACTCTATTATTCTTTCCACTTTACATATGCGGAAACCGAGGCACAGAATCCTTAAGTTTGCCCAAGGTCTCAGAGATAGTCTGTGAAAATACAGAAACAAGACTAGACAGTTTAAGAGTTCATGCTTCTATCTACACCAGATTGCCTCTCCTTAATGAATGAATTGGGGTTTCTCAGCCTCAAAAGAGAGAAATCCTGCTCCTAACAGAGTACTCAGGACCATACTTTTGCTTTGAGGACACAGCTTCCCACCCCTGAACTCATGTAAAATAGAAAGTCAGGGACTGGAATCTACTTCCTCCATGATGCCATGTTGAGGTTCGTGTGTGTGTGTGTGTGTGTGTGTGTGTGTGTGTGTGTGCAGGCACACAAGTGTGTGTGCACATGGATGGAGACAGTAAACCCTGCAGAGCTGCTTTCCTTGTGAGAATTAATAGGATCACAGCACACAGTGGTATGATTGCAAATAGAAAGACTGCTCTGTTCAAACAAATCTGTTTCTCTCTTCATGCCAAGAGCTAAGTGGGTAAACTTGCATTCAAATTGGCCTTGGTGCATAGAACATCATTTCTTCTGTGACAAACCCTTGGCTATGGCCAGCTCTTGTTAGTCCACAGTCCCTCCCAGTCTGCAAGCTCTGTAGGCAGAGGGTGGCCATACCCTGTGGGTTGTCAGGGGCAACCATGTCTGTGGGTGAGACAATGGGAGAGAGGCAAATATGTCACCATCATTGATCACTTCTTGTCTTCATTGGGTGGTTAATTCTCCAACAGTTCCTTATTCCTTGCTTTTAAGTTTCTGTGGAAATTCTACAACTCTCAGCTCCTTCATATTAGTCCTATGGGTTAAGCTCATCACTGCCCACATGAATTAATTCCATGATTGAGGCCTTCCTTCCCTCATCTTTCTATCACATCACTAAAACCCCCAAAACATGGTGTTTCTATATATTCGTATAAATGTAGACTCACAGGGTCCTAGGATATCAGAGCTTCTGGACTCTTAACCATATACAAATGACATGACTGAGAGGCATAGAGGAGGTTGATTTCAAGATAGGTGTGTGCTTGAAAGCACAGGTTGGTAAAACTACCACTGAGATTTGGCCTGTGTCCAAGTCAATTTTATGATAACAATGAGTTCCATCTGCATGGACAGAATGCTGGTGTGTGTGTGTTTGTGTGTGTGTGTGTGTGTGTGTGTGTGTAGTAGGCATTTAGGCAGTTGGAAGAATTATGATCAAAGGTCAATGTTCTGGACTGGCAGGAAAATGATGCATAGCTCTATTCTACCTTTGCCATTGTGTTGTGTTCTTATAGGCTCCAGGTTTGAGGAAAGCAAGTGTTAATTAACATAGCCACATTATTTCATTTTACTTTCACTGTAATCTTTCAGTGCAGTGTTTGTAGTCTGCTTGCCCTTACTCTTCCTGGCAAATCCACCTATCCTGTGACTGTGGCATTCCTTCAGAGGTGGAAGTAACATCTTCAGGATTCCAATATAGACTGAAAACCAGATGCTTTTCAAGTATCATCCAGGTCTTCAGTGTCAGGTTGGAACTGCTGAGAAATTCAGCCTCATAGACTGAATCATTACTGGATTCCTGACCTTTCCAATGTGAGACACTGTTGGATTACCTGGACCACACCCCTTAATCCAATCTAATAACCCTCCTTTTAATATATTTATTCATTTCATCTGATATGTACCTTTAGAGAACCACATATAATACACAACATTATTTTAAAGATGAGTAAAATGAAACACGGAGGTATTATGTAATTTGTCTGGGGTCACCCAGCAACTACTTATAGAGCCAGCTTATGTTTCCTAGCTTTGACTACACAGTTTATTTGTCAGTCACTGACCTATGTTCTGTTCAGGCTACTTGGTCATAATATGAGACTATCAGAAGATCTCAGAAGTTTGCTTGGACTGTCTTCTTTAGCATTCTGATTGCTGTTTGCCCATTTTCTTCAGGAGACTCAGTCAGAAGCAATCAAGAGCCGTGCTCTGGCTGGCAACCAGAGTTTCCTATAGAGTCGGTGAAGTGGCAGGAGGTGTTGGGTTCTTACATCAACTACAGCCTGCTTTTTCAAGCCTGTTGTCCTTTAGTAACTTAATGCTTCCCCACAGGTCATCAGTTAGTAGGTAGTCTGATGAAATTGCCTTGCAAAGTCTGTGTACTGTAATGCCTTCACACGAAGGTACTGGAAATTTTATGCATTTTGTTTCTGAGGAACTGTTGCAGTTCAAAAAAAAGGAAGCAGTTGATTTGCATTTTCATTTAATTCCAAAGTGAGAGTAGGCAAACCTTGGACAGATGGCTGGCTCATTAATGGTGAAACCTGTAGAATGCATGGGGCCTTCAAGGGGCCAGAGGTAAAGAGCATAGAGCTGGAATAAAAGCTCACTGGTGTGAAGTTTGAGTCCTATTCATACCATCTAGGATCCACCTCCCTTGCTATTTTTAACTATGCCAAAAAAGAGGAGTGAAAAGAGTTTATGTTACTTCAGCACATGTGTCTTAGTTCTTGGATAACTGGACAAAATTCAGTAAGAATAGCTGTTGTCCACTGGGTATTTGTTTGGAGCTGTTGTAAGCTTGTTGTCTAATCATTATTTTGCTTATATTACACCAACCTTGAGATCTGTAGGCATATTTTTATTATCATCATCCCTTTTTATACATGTAGAGACTGAGACAGACAGATAATGCAACTTTCTCAGATTACACAGTCAGGAAGTTGTGAATTCAGCAGTAGGAATCTGAGCAGTCTGGCTATAGCACATAAGACCATCTGATCTCAGAGAGGCTAGGTGACCACAGTGTGATCTTGTGCAATCTTCTCAGGACAGGCTAACTGTACTTTAACTTGGCTACTTGCTTGAAAGGTTGCTGTTAAAGACTGGAGTGCAGTAGATGAACTTCATGCTGTAATGTGAGGTTATGCACTTGTCCGCTTTCTTGCACTTTGTAACACCAACAAGAACTTCATCTCAGAGCTATCAAGAACAAGAATGTTCAACATACAGAAAATAAATATTTTTGATTTGTGTCTTTTCTCTTGCAAAATTTACAATTGATCACTTTCTCTAGTCAAATGTTTCTTCTCTGTTGATTCTGGTGTGGATCAGATAATCCATTTGTTCAAATAAAAGAAAGCAAATTCACCACTTGACATGTCATATTCCCAAGGAGAATGTGGACAGGCTTTCAAGGTAATATTAATGTATAAAGGTATATGAAGCTATAGGTGAAGATCCAGGATTCTAGAAATTCATACCAACTGATGGAATGACTTCAAACCAAACCTCAAAAATGTCACTGTAAAGGAAAAGCAGGTGGTAAGGAAATTTTTGTTTCCCTATATTATAGGAAAAAAGACCCACAGGTGGTTTTAAATATTACAAATCTGTTGTTTTTAGATGCACCAAAAATCTTATTCATTCTTAGTTCAGAAGGCTGATCAAAATAAATTAAATAAATAAATTGCAGTGGTTTCTGCTTAAATTAGGTATTTCTCAGTTTCCATGGCATCCAATCTGTTAGCACCAATGTTCCAGCCAGGAGCTGTGCTCAGTCTTTAGATGGCCACAGTTGCTTTAAGGTTTCTAGGGCATATCAGAACTCAACGAGTTTCTTATCCTCAAGAAAAGCAAGGATTGTGGAAATCCATCAGTGATGCTGACTTGATTTCTGGATTCAGTGTCTAGTCATAGATTTTCCATGACTCTGTGGGTAACCACAACTTGGTTCAGATATTTGTCTCTAGTCATGTATGTTGTTCTAGAGTAGTCACTGCAGGTAATACAATAGTCTGACCCTCAAAATATTACCTGGGGAAACCATTCCAAGGTAGACAATTCAGAAACAGAGTTGGCACAATTCAAAAAATCCTCAGTTTTCACTTCTAGCAGCTTCTGGAATATTCATAAGTACTATCAGGTGCAATTATGTTCATTGTAATTCTCAATACAGATAGACAAATAAGCAAACAATTTGGGTGGGGGGCTGGGGACTGGTGGAGGGACAAGGGAGGAGGGGTGGGAGAGGGAGCTGGGACTGACATGCGAAGAATTCATGTTTCTAATTTAAATAAAAATATATATTGAGAAAAAAACTAAAAAATAATAAACAAACAATACATATGCAGGCCTTCCCTGGACTTCATGTAAAATATAATTAAATGGGATATGAACATTTTATTTCATAGAAACTAACAGTCTACCAGAACTAGACAGTAAGATCCCATTGTTTATGAAACTAGACACTCTGGATTCAGGACACAGAAAATCCAAGGTGAAACTGAGCTGCAAACTGTCTTTGCTGACTGATGTTCACAGAAGATACTATGCTGGGGAAAAAAGTAAACAATAACACCCAGATGTAGATACTTCATATTGCGTCACTGAATTGCCTGACAAAATATATTTAATGTCTGGGGGTAACC
Organism: Mesocricetus auratus; assembly: GCF_017639785.1. Lineage (NCBI taxonomy): Eukaryota > Metazoa > Chordata > Mammalia > Rodentia > Cricetidae > Mesocricetus > Mesocricetus auratus. The sequence goes on along the minus strand of NW_024429188.1, from coordinate 106,027,501 downwards.
AAGGGCATAGACCTTTTATTCTCTTACTCACATTTTGTCAAATGAACATGTAGTTAAACTACCAATAATATTCATGTTTATATCTATAGAGTGGTGTTGCTTTCAGACTTCATCGGAGAAGCTTCTTTTGGTAGTGGGCAACAGATGATGCAGAGACTCATAACTGGTCAAATTTTGGAGAATAAATAACTATTGGATACTCAGTGCTAAATAGGACATATACATACATACATACATACATGTACACACACACACATACACACCTTCCAAGACTAAGGATGTTACAGAAGAAAGGGCAGAAAGAATCTAAGAACCAAAGGGGGTGAGGAATACAGTGGGGTGCTATCTTCTGGGTATGACATGGTTATGTTCATCTTGAACCTACAAAAGTTATAACTTCTTTCACAGGAACTGAAAAGAAAAAGGAAGGAGGGAACACGAGGGTAGGAAAAGGCAGCTAGGCAGCTGGTGTGAGTGGAAAGAGCATGACAGAGGACATTCTGAAGTTTGGGGCAGGAGGGCCAGCCTGAGCTGCATGGTGATGCTCTGTTTTTTGCTTTTGGTTTTTTAAATAATGTCCATTTGTGTCTTCAAGCTCTATATTTTAGTAAATGGCTCCAGATTCTCAGTGTTTATTTATAGAAGTTTCTATGTCTTAAATTAGGTACTATCTGTTCTTAAACTATGTCTTCAATTCAACTCCTGTTTTAGAGGCTGAGGAGATGGCTCAGTCAGTAAATACAAACATGAGGACCTGATTTTGGGCATCCTGAACTCATATTTTTAAAATCCAGGCTTCAATGTATGCATCTATAATGTGTGTGTGTGTGTGTGTGTGTGTGTGTGTGTGTGTGTGTATTTGTGTATTTGTGTATTTTGAAGACTGGATTTCACTAGTGAGTCACTAGTTAATTAGTGATTACTAGGTTCAGTAAGAGATCCTGTCTCAAACAATGTATTGGAGAGTAATAAGGAAAATATCTAACCCTGACCACTGATCTCTGTATACATACGTGCACCAACACATACAAGTGTATACACATACTCTTTAACCTATTACCCTTTCACACCCATAACATGTTTTCTATGTTTTATTCAGATTGTAATTGAAGATCCTTCAGGAGATAATTTTAGATAGGTATTTTTGTTCGGCATCCGTGTTTTGTGTGTGTGTGTGTTTGTTTATTTTTAAGATAGGGCCTTGCTCTATAGCTCTGGTTTGCTTCAAACTCACTGTGTAGACCTTGAACTCAGAGTGATCATTCTGCCTCTGCCTCCTAAGCACTGGGATTATGCATATGCACCACCAGCACCACCCTGGCTCAGCTTCCTTGTCTTTAAATGGGAAATGCTGCATACCTATGGGGTCCTGAGCAGTGGATCAGTGTCTATCCCTCGAATACTAACAGACATCGTGTGTCCACAACACAAAGAGGGATGCTCTCTCAGCCTGGACTCTTAGGCACATGCCTGGACCCTACCCTGAGTGAAATGACAGACTCTAGATATCCCCTATGAGGAAGGAATTGGCAATAGGGTGGGAGGATGAGGGGGATGGTGGGGGAGTGCGGGAGGAGGGGAGGGAGAGGGAACTGGGATTGACATGTAAAACAAGCTATTTAAAATTAAAATAAAAAAGAATATAGCATCTTAATCTGATGTTCAGGGATGGGTTTGTTTTAGGGTTTCTATTGTTGTAATCAATACATTTTGACCAAACGCAACATGGGGAAGAAAGGATTTATTTAAGTTTACAATTCTCTGGAAGGAAGTCAGGGCAAGAACTTAAGGCAGGAGGAACATGGAGGTAGTAACTGATGAAGAAGCCATGGAAGAGTACTGCTTACTAGCTTGAGCCTTATGGTTTACTCAGTTTTCTTTCTTATAACACCCAGGACCATCAGGCCAGGGGTGGCATTGCCACAATAAACTGGGCTTGCCCACATTAATCATCAATCAAGAAAATGCAACATAGATTTGCTCACAGGCCAATGTGGTGGGAACATTTTTAGTTGATGTTTCCTCTTCCAAAAATGACCCTAGCATTTGTCAAGTTGACATAAAACTAGCCAGTGCAGTCTTCAAGAAGGAGGAATATATAATTCCTAGTAAACTAGGTAAAATTGTGTGTATAAATATAAATGTGCTTTGTTCTGAAGACAAAGTATATTGTTTTTATGTGATTTTTAGATGTTCATGTAGCTGCTAAAAATGAAAAATTTATGAGGTACATGCATTTGAAGTTCACAATGATTTGCTAAGAAGTTTTATTATAGGCTTTTCTTGTTTGACAGGAGGCTAATAAAGAACTCAACAGGTAGCCCAGCAATGGCTGTATTTTATTTGCCACTGTTAATTGTAATGGAAAATCTAGCTATGGAATGAAATAAGTAATGTGTGTTTTAAATTAGTCATAGCAAAGGTAATAAGGACCAGTAATCAACAAACCTGAGAAATTTTATGTCAGGTTAGAAATACTAAAATGTTTACTTTAGACCACTCTATTGCCCGTGTTAGTATTGCACTACCCATCCCCTTATTATTCTAGCATATCCAGTTATCCCATGAGCTTTCAGAGAAGTTACCCAAATAGAGAACAAACATGTGAGGGAGACAAGATGAGAATATGGAACTGTCTATGATTGCAACTAGGTCAAATCTATTAACATGTGATATTTATGTCTCTGCATGGTTGAAACTGCAAATCCTTTTGCATAACATTTCCTCTATTCCTGTCTCAAATACTTCAGAATCACTAGCTTAATTTTTATCACCCTGAAAATTTCATTTTTAAATAGAGCACAATGCTATTATGCTGCAAAGGGATATCACCAGATTATATCACTTTGGATGGTGTGAAACTCTTTCCTGAGTTAGTTTCACTGTTGCATATCAGAAGTTTTCCTGTGAACTTTGAGGATTAGAGGACAGAGTTAATGAGGACAAGGTCATGGGTTCAGTCTCTGTATGGCCATTAATTTAGTTATGTTCTGTGGCTAAAGATTGTACTATATCCCCAGCAAGAAGATTATTGAGGTCAATGCAATTCACAAGAGAGAACGGAGCTGACTCACTGTAAATCCATCAAGACTTATGGCTGGAAAGACAGCTCAAGAATATCCATCATAGAATTTCCTAATGTAACTTTTGGCAGGAACCCCAGGATTCTTCTCATTTTCTTCTTCACCTGTTGCACTCTTATTTTGTCAGTCGACTATCACTGGAAAGTGGACAGGATTGGAACCTCTCGTATCATATCATAGTTTCACTGGGTGACGCATAGGCCAGGGAACTTCTGTACTGAGTAGAAGGGGTGAGCAGCTGTTGACCATCTTATAACTTCTTGTCCCCTCCTCCCAGTAAGGCCTGCATGCAAGTTCCTGTTTTCTGTCCATCCTTATTGTCTAAATGCTAATTCCTGTTTTGGGCCCACCCTTTGCCTGAGGGCCCTGGGAACATAGGCTTCTGACCTTGGTGGTTTTTCCACAATGCCTACCACTGGTATATAAGGCTCCACTCTTGTTAAAATAAATGCCATTCTCTTTGTAAGAATGAGCCGCTGTCTGTCTTCATTTACATCCTTAGCCCTTTGCTTGGATCATTGTGAAGTATTGTAATGCCTTAACTGCAAACACCGACTCACTACAAGCAGCAGATATGATTAGGGCTAGGGCCTTCTCCTCTACCCCTGCCAAGTGTGTGTGTGTTCACACGTGCTAATTTCACTTGGTGAATAGGCAAGGCTGAGACCTCTTCACTGATCTCAAGGTGCAAGGGAGTAGGGCTAGAAACAATGATACACTGATCTTCCCAGGTGATGAACCCAGCTTAGCCTTTCTGTGGTGTAGAGGCCAGGCTGGATTCCCATGCACACTGATCTCACTGGGTGATGGGCAGAGCACCATGTTTTAATTGAAAATATTTTCTATGATTTTAGAATGAAATTCTCTTCAATAACCATGATTCTTAGATTTATTCTTTTGTAGTATCCTGTACATCTTGAAATTATTGCTTTATATTTCTTAGTTTACCTTTGTCATGGGGGCTGGAGAGATGGCTCAGAGGTTAAGAGCACTGACTGCTCTTCCAGAGGTCATGAGTTCAATTCCCAGCAACCACATGGTGGCTCACAACCATCTGTAATGAGATCTAGTGCCCTCTTCTGATGTGCACATGGAGGCAGGGTGTTGTATTCATAATAAATAAATTAAAAAAAAAGCCGGGTGTTGGTGGCGCACGCCTTTAATCCCAGCACTTGGGAGGCAGAGGCAGGCGGATGTCTGTGAGTTCGAGGCCAGCCTGGTCTACAAGAGCTAGTGCCAGGACAGCCTCCAAAGCCACAGAGAAACCCTGTCTCGAAAAACCAAAAAAAAAAAATACAAGAGTTTACCTTTGTCCTTGTTTGAGTGTTATAGTTACTCTATTGTGTCTTTAATCTCTGATAGTTTGCTTTCTCCTTGACCTAGTCTATTGATAGGGCTTTTCACAGAGCTTCTATATTGACTTATCTTCATTTTCAGCATTTCTATTTGGTTTTTATTCAGCATTTATATCTCTTTATTGAACTCCACTCTTACATAGTGCTTTGATTTTTTATTGCATTCAGCTTTTTATATTCTTTTGAAATTCCTTCAGGAATGTGTGTCCTATTCAGTTTCTTTGTAAATAATTATAGCCATTCTTTTGTGTTCTTTGAAATTCATTTAATTCACTTCCAGTGGAGATTGTGTGAGATTAATAATTATTGAAACATTTATGTTGCCTTTCTTCATATTATATGTTCTCATGATGTTTGTACATCTTGGTTGAATTTAATGTATTTAATTTTTTAGATTGCAGTAATTCTTTTAGATAGAATTTTAGCAGTGTTCAAGAGGGACTCTGCTGCTGTAGAGTGACATGTTTTTTGCCTTTGCTAGATTGGTGATCTGTGTACCAGGCTTTACCCTCCATTCATCAAGAACAATCACTATGAAAGGGTAGGACCACAATTAACGTACAGCAATAAATGGCCAAATAAAGATCTGCTGTCTGGTGCCGGCCATATTAGGAAGTAAAGGGGTACGGTGTGCAGCAATACATTTATTATGGTTGGTATGAATGGAAAGGAAAAGGGAAAAATTCAGGGTATTTGTAGTGTTTAATATTGAGTTCTTACAGAATGGCTAAAATAAAAACCACCAATGACAGTTTATGCTGGAGAGGATATGGAGAAAGGGGAACACTCCTCCACTGCTGGTGGGAGTGAAAACTTATACAGCCACTTTGGAAATCAGTATGGTGGTTCCTCAGGAAATTGGGAATCAGTCTACCTCAAGATCCAGCAATTCTACTCTTAGGCATATACCTAAATGATGCACATTCATACAACAAGGATATCTGTTCAACTATGTTCATAGCAGCGTTATCTGTAATAGCCAGAACCTGGAAGCAACCTAGATGCCCCTCAATTGAAGAATTGATAAAAATGTGGTACATTTACACAATGGAGTAACACTCAGTGGAAAAAAGCAATGGAATCTTGAAATTCACAGGCAAATAGATTGCACTAGAAGAAACCATCCTGAGTGAGGTAACCCAGTCACAAAAAGACAAACATGGTATGTACTCACTCGTACATGGATTTTAGATATAGAGCAAAGAGTTTCCAGCCTACAATCCACACCACCAGAGAAGCTAGGAATCAAAGAGGACCCTTAGAGAGACTTACATGGTCCCCCAGAGAATGGAAAATGGACAAGAGCTCCCAAACAAATTAGAAACATGGAGGTGGGGTGGGATGGGGAGGGGCTGTTAGGAGAAAGAGAAGAAGAAAGGAGAAAGTTGGAGGAAGACATGAAGGACCAAGAAGTTTGAGTCCTGGGAAGAATAGAAGAGAGCAAGAAAAGAGATACCTTAATAGAGGGAGCCATTATAGGTTCAAAGAGAAATCTGGCACTAGGGAAATGTTCAGAGATCTACAAGGATGGCCCCAACTAAGAATCTAAGCAATAATGGAGAGGCTGCCCTAAATGCCCTTCCCCTAAAATGAGATTGATGGCTACCTTATATGCCATCTTAGAGCCTTCATCCAGTAGCTGATAGAAACAGAAGCAGAGACCCACAGCTAAGCACTGAGCTGAATTCCTGGAATTCAGTTGCAGAGAGGGAGGAGTGATGAGCAAAGATGTCAAGACCATGCTGGTGAAACCCACTGAAACAGCTGACCTGAACAAGGGGGAGCTCATGAACCCCAGACTGATAGCTAGGAAACCAGCATAGGACAGAACCAGGCCCCCTGCACATGGGTGTCAGTTTGGAGGCCTGGGCAGATTTTAGGGCCCCTGGTAATGGAACAGCATTTGTACCTAGTATAATAATAGACATTGGGAGCCCATTACCCGTAGAGGGATACTCTCTCAGCCTAGACACATGGGTGAGTGCCTAGACCCTGCCCCAAATTATGTGACAGACTTTGATGATCACCCATAGAAGGCCTCACACTTTCTATGGAGAAGAAGAGGGATGGGATGGCGGTCAGTGGGGTGCATGGGAGGACGGGAGGGAGAGGGAACTGGGATTGATATATAAAATATGATTGTTTCTAATTTAAGTAAAAAAGGAAAAAGAAAAATATTAAAAAAGAAAAGTTATATAAATGTAACTCTTTAGTGAGTTTCTTTTCTGAGTCTAGAAAACAAGGAAAATTTGTGCACATGCAGCAGGTATGCAAAGGAGACCAAAGAAGGCTTTAGTTACCTATAAACACTTACACATAGCATGGGAAACACCCCAGTAGAAAGTAAAAGCTGGAACATTCCTACAAACTTCCTGAATGTTGAATTCAATTTCCAACTCAGACAGAGGTCTGGCAGCAGAGGGTAAAAAATGCTCTGACTCGAGGTATTTGAGCACATCATGACAAATGAGCATTGTCTACTCATAGTGGTAGACTCATGAATGTCTTTTTTTGAGACAGGATTTCTCTGTGTTGTTTTGGAGGCTGTCCTGGAATGAGCTCTGTAGACCAGGCTGGCCTTGAACTCACAGAGATCTGCCTGCCTCTGCCTTCAGCGTGCTGGGACTAAAGGTGTGAACCACCAAATCCCAGCCTGACTCATGAATGACTTTAAGAAGATAGACTTTGCAATAGCTAAATTGAACCATCACCTTGCTTAGATCAATGAATTCCTATGGGATTAAAGATGCTCAACTCTGGGTGTGTATACAGTTTTTCCCAATATGAATACTCTGATCTAATGAACAGATCAATAACTTGATAGAGTCATAATATGAAGACATTATTTGGAGGTGTTGAAAGTTAAGAACTATGGTCTAGATGGAAGAAGACAGTCTGTGTGTCCTTGGGGGCATATCTTATCTTCTCTTGTTCCTGTACTGACTCTTCTCTTTGCTTCTTGTCTACCAATAAATAAAGAAAAGCTTCCACCACTGCTATGGAGCCCAAGTACATGAAACAAAATTTATATGGACTAAACCCTCTGAAACTGTGAACTAAAATAATTCTGTCCCCCTACAAGCTGTTTCTGTCAGCTTGTCTTAGTTTATTTTCTATTGTGATAAACTACCCCAACAAAATTAACTTAAAGGTGAAGGATTCATCCTGGGACATAATTCAAGGTATAGTCCATCATGGTGGGGACTTAGGAACAGAGCATAATGAATTTATGTTAGTGTCCAGTTACTTTTAGCATCTTCTGCACAGATTCACAGTCTTGTCCACAATTAAGATTGATTTCCCACAATCAATTAACATAATCTACAATGTGGATTTGCTTGATCTCTTAATATACAACTTAAAGGAAATGAAAACATATGTCTATATCAACATGTACATTTAAATATTTTTGCAACATTATTCTTAGTGTTTGAAAACAAATTATAATAATTCATTTAAGCACCGAATGCTAACCAATGGCACAACTGGAGCTCCATAAAGTATAACAATTCAAATGAACATAAATCTGGTAGTGATAAAGAAAATATAGTATGGTTATAAAATAGATGGCTGTCGTCTGCAATAAAAAGAACAAATTACTAATATATACAATCACACAACTAAAGATTAAAAATAGCATTATGGTAAGTAAAACAAAAACTATTCCCCAATCTCTACATTTTGTATGATTTCCATTGTATGAACTAGCCACAAAAGGTAAGTTCATAGAGACCTCTGGCAAATTAGTCTGGGTATGGAGGCATGGGTTAATTCAAAGGATTATCAGGAAACTGAGTAGATGGATATTGTAAAACTAGACTTTTGTTATGTTTACACAAGTCCAAATCTTTCTAAAATCAATTTTTTATTAATATGGGAGAATTTTCCTTATTTCTATTGCACTTCAATAAGCGTATCAAAATAATTTTTTTATGGATTGCCAAAGGCCCTGTCTTCAAGAGATCTTTGTTCCAATGAACAGAGCATTATTTTCCCTTACTGAATAACATCAGGAAGAGAAAGAAGAACTGGAAAAAGAAGCTGTTAACAGCAAAAGACCAGATATTGGACATTTCTTAATCTCCCAATTAAGATATCCTTTACTCTTACCAAAAATTGCCAGAGAAATCTGAGAAACCTGTAAAGGGATCTATACATAACTTCCCCCTTTACTAGAACACCTCACATCCTAACACTGACATTTCCAAGTACCATAAGTATGCACCAATGGCACCATCTTAAAGAAGGTGACCAAATTAACACCATTAAGTCTCTGAAACCAAGCTGCCATTGCAACTGTAGCCCACAAAATGGGACATCTATATTATATCTGTCTTCTGAAGGCTCAGGAATCTATTTAGAGAGGTGACAGGAATATTTTAAGAGACAGAGAGAGGATAATTACAAAGAAACTTTTCCAGTAACAACAGGGCAGATGAACATAAGAACTCATAGTGACTGTGACAACATGCATAAGAACTGTGTAAGTTCCAGCCAGACAAAATGCTAACATGGATGAGGGGTCACAACTAGCCAAGGAGCTATTAACATTGATAGCTGCTGGCGAGGGAAAGTCAATTTTCTTGCTGTGACACATTGTGTATTACCCACTCACCAGGAGTAGTTGGCCAACACAAGCCAAACCCCCTGGAGTGTTTTGTTTGTTTTAAAGAGAGAGATAGGACATTATGTTAGTTGGGTAGTGATGTGGGGGGAGATTTGGCCGAGTAATGAGAGAAGACAAAATATAACTTAAACAACATTTTGGATGAAATTCTCTAAGAAAAAAATATATTTATTAAAAAATTAGATCAAGACCTCCATGTTAAATCAAAAGAGGGTGATAGCTTGCTGGAAAAAGCATAGCCTTCAGAGTGTCCTAACATATGGACACAATGTCCAAGATAAATTTGAAAATCATCATAACAAGAAAATAAAAACTTGGATTAAGAAAAAAAATCAATTGATGCTGACACTAGAATAAATCTGATGTTAGAATTATTTGACAAGGATTTCAAAGCATTTATCATAAAGATGGTTCTGCAATCAATTATATATTCTCTTGAAATAATTGAAGAAAACAGAATATAGCAAAAGCAAATCAAAAGGAACCAAATGAAAATTATAGAACTGAAAAAATACAACAACTGAAGTAAATGGCTCGCTGAATAGGCTTAATAGGAGAGTGGAGATGACAGAGGACATAAACTTGAGGACAAAATAATAACGCTTATCCAGTATGAACAACAGGCAGAAAATAAGAAGAAATAGAGCAAAAGTGACCTATAGAACAATTAGAAAATATTCCAACATTTATATAACTAGTGTTCAGAAAGGATATAAGTTTGAGTATGGGAGGCTGAAGCAACTTTTAGGTTATAAAGCCTGAAAAATTTTAATTTGTTTTAGAAGACATAAACCTAGAGGCCCAAGAATCTGAGTGATCTATAAAAAAATCCAAGACAAATGCCATCATAAAACATATTATAGTTCTCTAAAAAATGAAGACAAAGAAAAATTGAAAGCAGCTTGAAAATATGATGCAATCACCTATTGATAAAACCAATTTGAAATTTTCACTAAAGAAAGAAAAAATGCACATCATAAAGAAGTAGCAGATTGTCTATTATTGAAAAAAGTCAGCTAAAAGTTTTGTATCTATTAACAATTAAGAAAAGCAAAATCTTCCTCTTAAAAAGACTTACAGCCGGGCAGTGGTGGCGCATGCCTTTAATCCCAGCACTCGGGAGGCAGAGGCAGGCGGATTTCTGTGAGTTCGAGGCCGGGCTGGACGGATAGCCTCCGAAACAATGCAGAGAAACCCTGTCTCGTAAAAACCAAAAAAAAAAAAAAGACTTACTTGTTTTTATTTTATGTATATAAATATTTTTCCTGCATACATGAAAACACGCCATGTGCATGAAGTGTCCCGAAGGCAGGAGGGGGGCATCAGATCTCCTGATCCTGCAGTTACAAAAGACTGTGAGGCTCTGTGTGCACACTAGGAACTGAACCTGGTTCACCTGGAAAAGAAATTGGTAACAGTAACTACTGAGCAATCTTTATAGCCCCCAAAGTGTTCTTTTGATATAGGAAAATTTAAAGAATTTACCACTAAAATAATTAGCATAATATGCTTGTTAAGAGTTCTTTAAATAAAACAATAAAAGAGTGAATGGACTTTGGGGTATCAGAAAAGAAGATGGGATGGCAGAAGGAAGAGGAACATAGAAGCATATCTAAAGACTGGTAATTTTTTCATGAATTTTATAAAGCAGATCTTAAAATTACAAAATTCATAGCATCATCTAATACTCAATGCTATTTAATAGTTAGGAAGGTGAAGATAATTAAGTGCATGTGGTTTCTTTATTTAATAAGTAATAAGAGGAATCATAGCTCCTAATTTGAAATTACACTAGAAAGCTTCCATAGTTAAAATAGTATGGTCCTGGCATAAAATTGAAACAGAATGGACTCTGAAATATAACCAAGGATGTATAGTCAACTAATTTCAACAATTGTACCAAAAGGACACAATTGCCTAAGTATATTGTATGCAGAGAATTTTATTTTAGTATATAGGAGATTAAAGCTAGAAACAGAAATTCTGATATTAAACCAAAAGTTCAGTTATAAACCAAAAACATAAATAAATGTGAGTACATGAATTTGGGAGGGGAAAGTAATGGAGAGTATAGGCAGAGTGGGAGTGGAGAGAATGGGAATGGATTTGATTTAAATTAAAAGCTTCTCCATAAAAAAACATTCAAAACAGAAATTCAATCTACATACAGGAAACATATTTGTAAACCACATATCTGATAAGGGGCAAGTACCCAAAATTTGCAAAACAAATAAAACGAAAACTTGTATAATTTATAGTAGAAAAAGAAACATCCTTATTTTTTAATGGACAAAGACAAGAAAATGGCAGAAAGCTGTATGAAAATAAAGATTGCTTCCTTGAAAATTTCATTGAGATAATTAGAGCTTTGTAGGCAGTTGTGGGAAATAATGCAGAGATCCTTTGTTTGTTTTTTAAAGTTTAACCAGTTGGTAACATTTTATAGTCAGATCTAGATGTTTGTAGAAAAATATGAGGGAATTAGAATTTACAGGTTTTTCCCGCCCAGTGGGAAAAAGATAATGAAGTAGTTGTGTAGTGTGGTCCTGGTTATGATTTGAAAGGTTACATGTGTACAGAACTGCATCTTTGCATGGGAATTTTCTGGAAGGAGATATATGGAAATGTTGAAGTAATGACATTTGGGAAGTCAAAGTTCAAGAAGATACTTTTAAAATAAAATGTGCTATTTTATTCAAGAAATAAAAAGAAATAACTTTAACTTACCACCTAACAAGAAACACAACATATTATCAAGTAGCTTACGAGTCACATACCCTCACTCAAATTACATTCCTCCCATTCTTTCCTCCAGTGGCAACCAGTACCCTGAAGTTTAGATCTCTGCCCTCACCTCAAAATCTACTGTTGACTATGTAAACACTCCTAAGGCACATTTTGCTGATGAACAGATTATAAATATGGTACATACATGCATACATATAAAATGCTCTTTTGTAACACTTTCTGAAAATCACATGTTTGTATTATTTGTATTTTAGGCAATATATGGACTTTGAAACACAAATTTGTCTTTAATGCTATTTGTAATTACCACAAAAAGTCGAAGTTTCCGAATGAACACACTTCACACAATTTTACTGGCTTCCTTGGAGGAGAAAAATTTCATTGAAATGATTCACACCCTGGAGATTGTGTCCTGTATGCCTGTTCTCAAGAGTAGTAGTCAATTACCTCCATCTGTCTTCTCTAACCTAGATGTGTGCCAGCATGCCATTAAAAGATTATATGGGCATGAGTGTGAGCTCCCTGAAGGCTCAGAACTGGTTTTTGGGTTGTGATCGCTTTAAGGTGGATAATAATTGGAAATGGGCAACAGCTGCCACTAAGAATGGTCAGTTTAGGGACGAGAGCAAAAAGATGATTTGCACAGCATTCAGGCAGAGGCAATGGATTTCAAAGATCGTTTAGTGAAAGCAACAGGGGCAGTTTTGAAAAAGACTGTACAATCAATGTTTTCCCTTGGGGGTTGATATGGCCTTAAGTGTGGTTCATGGACTGTGGAGATTAATGAGCAATACTTACCTGTGCATCGAGGACACTCAGAAGATGAAGAGGAAGTTGTAGAGCTCTTCAGCATATTTGGAGAGTAATAGCTCCCTGAAATGGTATTATACCACAGCAGAACCAAAAGGGAACTTGATGCCTACGAAGATGATGCTGGCAATGTTGGAGATGGTAACAATGGTAGAGTGGATGAGGAAGAAACAGAATCAAAAGTTGCATTGAAGGAATCTACAATAGGCACTTCAGCCCAAAGTGCACCCAAGTCAAACCAGCATGGAAAAACTGACAGTCAGCAGGACTGAGGTCAAGAGACACTCCCTAAGCACCAAAGGACCTATTATTCCAAATACAATACAGGGAAATGGCAGCAGGTATACAAAAAGGTCCTCTTCCCAATGGAAGCCAAGTTGATCTGCTAGGTGAATTGCTTCTGGGTAACTGACCAGGAGGAGGCTATGTAGGATATGTGACAGTGGAGAAAATAGTCTAAATGGTATGTGGAAAATTTCTGTCGTATTTAACCTCTGTAACAGTTGATATCAGCCTACCCTTTTATAATCAAAATGAGAACTTTCTCTACTGCATTTGTTAAGTATTGGCCAGGTTCCCTTGCTAAGGATGTGTTGTATAAAATGCCTGTTTAGCCTTAAAAGGTACAATTCCACTTTGCTAAGGGCATATGGGATATGTAATGCTATGACAGAACATTGTGATAGTGGTGGTCAGTTATGGAGATTGTGTGGGTCAAGAATATATGACAAAGTCAGCACTTTAATAAATAAAGAAAAAGAAAAGAAAACAACTCCCATTGTTTTAATAACCCTGTGCCTCTAGACTTAAGAACATAAATAAAGATATGTGAATCAAGGACTCCTTTACTGTGGAAGTAAAGGATGATGGGTTGAAAATGGAGAAATGATGGCTTAGAGGTTAGGAGCACTTGCTGTTCCTGTACAGGACCAGGTTATTCCGTTCCCAGGACCCACATGATAACTCACAAGTAGCTGCAACTCTAGATCTTCTAGACTCGGTTGGTGCCAGGCATGTACCTAATATAAACACATGTATGCATTTCCCAGGGCCTTGTACTTTGATGCTGAACTGTATGGAAGACATGGGTTCTTTGTGCTTGTGTTTTGTCATTTATTTTGTCTTATTCACCACATTTTAAGTTTGTTCGTGAAAATGGCACATATAATTTAAAAGTTTAGAACCTCTTCATGCTTGATGGTAAACATCAATAATATTGACAGCAGTTGGTAACATTTCCTAGAGCCTACCAGGAGGGAAGAGAGGAACTGATGCTCAGAATCAAGGAATCAGCCAGGCATTATTTGATGCACATCAGAACTCCTGAAAAGATTTGATCAATTCCGAGTGAATGAAAAAAGGCTAGGAACAAATCTTCAGGACAATTAACTGACAAATCTCTAAGACTTTCAGAGCTAAATGTAAACCTCAGCTACTTATAGAAGCAAAACTGCACAAACCAAAGAGTCTGGGAAAACAGCTCACGTGGTAGGTAGCACTTAGGTTGCCTAGGGCCAATATAATTTTAGAAGTGTTTGGCTTTTCATATTAATGAAAGATATCTGACATATTACTACTCTCAGCAACATTTTCATTAGAAAACTTAAATTTATTCATTCCTTTTATTTTATTCCTATATTTTATATGTTTATATTCTTATATAAGCAACAATCTTGCTCAGTTTCTTACCAACCAAATGACAAGAAACCAATAAGCTGATTTAAAATGACCTAATCCGAATAGACATTTACCAAAAGAAGATGTATGTATATGTACAAAATGTATGCAGCAAATACAATTCAACATCACTAATCATCAAGAAATGGCAAGTCAAAGCAACATGAGATATTACCTCACATCTGTTCATTGGCTGGCATAAGAAAATCAAAATATAGAAGTACTGCTGACTCCAGGCAGTAGTGGAACATACCTTTAGTCCCAGAAGTATATAAATTAATACTGTGTCATAACCTAGTAGTATTTTTATGATATATAGTTGATTTAATGTTCTCTGTGCAGTAGGCAAAATTCTTCACAATTATATAAATATCAAGATTTTGTAAGACACCTAATGCAGACTAGAAATAGAAATAGTCCCCTTGCCTGATAATTACCATCTCTCATAATAATTAATAAAGAGGTGAAAGCATTTCCTTTGAAGTTCAGTGTTAGGCAAAGATGTCAATGACTACTAGAATTTTTCTAGAGATAAATTGCTATAAATCAAGAAAAATAAATTCAAGATATGAATGTTGGAAAGGAAAATACAAAATCATTTTTATTTACACACATATTGTTTAGGAACCCAATTAAAGGTAATATTTAAAACTATTAAGTGAAGTTAGCACATTGGTTTAATAAACAAAGAATACTAGTATGTTTTTACTGTGGCAAAAATAAAACACTTGGAAAAACTTAAGCATTTCACCTTCAAGTAGCTCCTAAATATAGCATACATTAGCAAAATAATAATACTTGTATATGATCTTGGAACTTAAAAGTAAGCAGCATGGGGAAATGGCTCAGTTGGTAAATTATTTTTTAAAGAAAGTAATTAAGACCTGAATTTGATCCCCAGTATCCATGTATAAGCCTAACACAGTGGTACATACCTCTAATGCCAGTTTAGAGAAGACAGAAACAGGAGGATTTCTGGGATTGCTGGCCATGAGCCCCTAGTTTGGTGAGAAACAATGTACAAAAAATAAAAAGAGTGGTTGGAGAGATGGCACACATGTGGCACAGAGACATATATGCAGGTAAAACACTCATATACATGAAATAGATAAATGTAACAAAACAAAGTAGGTAGTGATCAAGGAAGATAACTAATGTCAACCTTTGCTCTTCATATACACATGTGCATACACACATTAATTAATAAATACTAAATATATTAATATATTCACCTTCAAAATAATTACTAGGTTTCTGCTTGCCAGTTCTTTTAGATTTATAATAATCAAATCTCTAAAACATTGAGCAAAGGCGCTTTCTGAGTTGGCTTTTTGGATCATGCCAATGTTTACTCAAGTAAGTATCCTGTCTGCTCCTACTGATCAATGTATGAATACTGTCTATTCAGTAAATATTTATTGAGCATATGCAGAGTACAATTAGAGAGGGTGTGTTTATTTATTGCAGGAGGCTATAACTTAACCTTCCTCACTTCAGGCTGGATTGACCTTCAAGTTTCCCATTGGTGGCTAATGTTGATGTCATTGTTCCATATTTGTGATGCAGAGAGTGGACTTGGATGCCCCTTGGTTACCAGAAAACTGTGTCAGTCTTTTAGACTTGTGCTGTTTCTTGATTTATGCTTATAATTATCTAGTGTTGCCCTAAATTTCACACCAATTTTTTGTTTGGAGTATGGCAAAGCCCAGCACATTATCATGAATGTAATTTTTTCCCAGTATCAATGAGAGTATGTGTGTATTTTCAGCTCCAGATGGGACCACTTCAATGAACTGTACATGATCTTGGTGCAGGAAGCATTGACCTTGGTGCTCAATACAGAGGGAATCTGTCTATCCTAAGTTCCAGCAACATTGCAGCTCACTAAGAAAAACTTCTCTGCTGATTGTTTATATACCAATTGGTGTTAAAAATTGCCTTCAAATTCTCAAAATAAACTTTTTATTTGCACACAAGTAATAGGGGGCAGAATGTGAAACCCAAATTGGCACCTAGATTAATGCACCCAATAAATACTTGAATTTGGATAGCATTTCTACCCACCATCTGGAAGAGATGACATGGGTAATTTGCAAAGCTGTGTTTACTGTGAATGATTCTGAGAAATTCTATTTCAGTCTAAAATATACTTAATAATAAGACATTATATTAGACAAGGTGAAGATTACTGTTTGAGATGATCGTTAAAACATATCCACCTTCAACTATGACTTCAGCTGTCAAAGTTAGAAAGAATAATAACATGCTGTGATATCTGAGGAGAAAGCCACAGGCTGCCTTTGAGAAGATTCAGCCTTATTCTTGTGCTGTTCACATCCATTTCAGTTATTCATGTCTGGAGAATTCCCTAAGTCATATTTTATTAAATCACTCTTTTCTCATGTATGCATAGCATATCTGGTGCTAGATGACTTCTCTTTTCTATTTTTTTCATTTACAATGATTTTTTCTATGCATTCTTGCATGTACTCCCACAGCTGCTATCATAGTAACTATCATTATCCTTCATTGAACAGATAGGGAAACTAAGGGCCAGAGAATAAAGTGGTATGGGTGATAGAGAAGATTCTATTAGAATCATTCTCTGTGTCACTCCAGGTACTTCTTTTTCTTGTCTAACACAGAGACAATAACATTAAGACAGATGAACATCAGCTAAAACCACTTAGAGAATAAGGTAACGAGTGAAGTGCCATAGTCATATAGTCTGGCTATTCTAAGGCCCAAGTCTCAGAAACTGTTTTTTTTTTCTGGAATCATGTTAAATTTTCTCTGTGAAAACTGATTTGAAGAGCCCACCAATTTCTCAGAGAACCATGCAGATTATACCTGGGGTGTCTTTTCCTACATTCCCACCTGAAGAAATATCCCCAAGCCTCTGTTGTCATAATGCTGACTTCCATCAGTAAGGGAAGCCTTTGGATATGGAAGGATGGCCCTGTTGTCTCTTGGGATGTGTTCTTTCTTGATTCTTCTGGTGTTTAGGTTACCAGAAAATAGATATGATTTCCTGATCTCAGGATAAAAAGAGAATGAGACCAATAAAAAAATCTTGTTCTCAGGGACTCAGAGAAGGAAGACTTGTCCTGAAAAAAAACCTGTTGAGTGAAATATAGGATATAAGACACTTTTCCTATGTGCATAGGACACAGATACTGTGGACCTGGAGGAGCCTGTGGGACCTCTGACATAAAGCATAGATGATTCCTGAGGATGAGAGGAGAGGCTCATTGATTAATGAAGTATTAATCTGGGAGCATAACTTCTTTAGCTTCAAATAGGATCACACACACACACAGAGGGGGGAGGGAGGGAGGGAGAGGGAGGGAGGGGGAGAGGGAGAGGGAGGGAGAGAGAGGGAGAGGGAGAGGGATGGAGAGAGAGGGAAAGGGTGAGAGAGAGAGGTAGGAAGGGGGAGAGAGAAAAACTGGTCAGAGTTTAAATTGTGGAACATGATTTCAACCCTGATAATTAGTTTTGGAGCTCAGATCTCATTGATGTTTGTTATTACCACACTGAATAAAACCTTGGGGTTCAAATCTGAAAGACATTCAACACTCTATAGCAAAATGGTCCAAGCTTTTCCACACAGTTGGCTACAATTAAGGAAAGTCCAACTTTGCCATCCTATCTGTGACTTTAAGAACTTTACCTACCTCTCCAGAGCCTGCAGATCGCCTGGGAACTGCACAGAGCTCCCAATCCCGGCAGGAGCATCAGGAAAACAGGCCAGCTTCCCGGCCTGTGTTCCAGAGCCTGCAGATCGCCTGGGAACTGCACAGAGCTCCCAATCCCGGCGGGAGCCAAGCACCCCAGACTCCAGATCTTCTCTCCCACCAAAGAGACCAGGAAACTATAGGAGCCAGGGAGACCAGGGGAGTAGCAGTTCCGGATCAGGTACAACAGGACCCAGCATAGGGTCCAGGGGACCAGGTAGGAGGCTAAGCGCCCCAGATTCCTGTTCTTCTTCTCTACCCACGGACCAGCATTTGGACAAGGCATAGAAGAACCACCAGATTACTGGACTTACTAGCACCCACCAAAAGGGAACTCTGGTCCCCAGACCAGGAAGGGGCTCTTTCTGCACCCACTAGAAGAAGAGATGGGAAAGAGACAATACAAAAACACAGTCAGCAACAGAAAAACAAATATGACACCGTCAGATTCTAGAGACTCAACACCAGCAAGACCCCAATATTCCAACGCGAAGGAAGCAGAAGAGAACGACCTTAAAAGCACTTTCATGAAAATGATAGAGGCCCTAAAAGAGGATATTGGAAAATCCCTCAAAGAAATGGAAGAAAAAACAAACCAAAGAATGCAAGAAATGGACGAAAAAACAAACCAAAAAATGCAAGAATTGGAAGAAGAAACAAACCAAAAAATGCAAGAAATGGAAGAAGAAACAAAGCACAAAATGCGAGAAATGGAACAAAAAGCAAACCAAAAAATGCAAGAAATGGAAGAAAGAACAAACCAAAAAATTCATAAAAGGCAACAAACGGACGAACAGATAAACAGAAAATTGCAAGAAGCAATGCAAACACTGGAAGGGTTGAAAACTGAAATAGAGTCACTAAAAAAAACACAATCTGAAGAAAGGCAGAAAATAGAAAAGCTGGACAAACAGTCAGGCACTACCAATACAAGCATTACCAACAGAATAGAAGAGATGGAAGAGAGAATCTCAAGTGTTGAAGATACACTAGGAGAAATGGATTTATCAACCAAAGAAAACCTTAAATCCAACAAATCCTTAACACAAAACATCCAGGAAATATGGGACACCATGAAAAGACCAAACCTAAGAATACTAGGTATAGAAGAAGGAGAAGAAATCCACCTCAAAGGGGCAGAAGGCATATTCAACAAAATCATAGAAGAAAACTTTCCCAACCTTAAGAAAGACATGCCAATGAAGGTACAAGAAGCCTACAGAACACCAAATAGAGTGGACCACAAAAAAAATCCCCTCGCCACATAATAATCAAGACCCCAAACATACAGAATAAAGAAAGAATATTAAGAGCAGCTAAGGAAAAAGGTCAAGTAACATATAAAGGCAGACCTATCAGAATTACACCTGATTTCTCCATGGAAACTCTGAAAGCCAGAAGGTCCTGGATAGATATTCTACCTACACTAAGAGACCATGGATGCCAGCCCAGACTACTATACCCGGCAAAGCTCTCAATCACTATAGACGGAGAAAACAAGATATTCCATGACAAAACTAGATTCAACCAATATGTGTCCACTAACCCAGCCCTACAGAAAATTTTGGAAGGAAAACTCCAACCCAAGGAAGCTAACTACAACCAGAAAAACATAAGCAATAGAGAATCCCTCTCTACCAACAGCCAAAAGAACAAAGGGGTGAAATTCCACACATAATTCCACCAACAACAACCATCGCAAATCGAAGAAGGATGAGCAATCAATGGTCATTAATATCCCTCAATATTAACGGCCTTAACTCACCCATAAAAAGACACAGACTAGCAGAATGGATTCGAAGACAGAACCCTTCCTTCTGCTGCATACAAGAAACACACCTCACCCTCAAAGACAGACATTACTTGAGAGTTAAAGGTTGGGAAAAATTTTTCAATCAAATGGACCCAAGAAACAAGCAGGGGTAGCAATCCTAATATCTAACAAACTAGACTTTAAAATAAAATCAATCAAAAGAGATGAAGGAGGTCATTACATACTCATCACAGGTGAAACCCACCAAGATGAAGTGTCTATCCTGAACATCTATGCCCCCAATACAAAGGCATCCACATTCATTAAAGAAACATTATTAGAACTTAAATCTCATCTAAAGCCCCACACAGTTATAGTGGGAGATTTCAACACACCACTCTCACCACTAGACAAGAATACCAGACAGAAACTCAACAAAGAAGCAAAGGGTCTAATAGAAGTAATGACCCAACTGGGATTAACAGATATCTATAGAACATTTCATCCACATAAAAAAGAATATACCTTCTTCTCACCACCACATGGAACCTTCTCAAAAATCGACCACATACTTGGCAACATATCAAACCTCAGCAGCTACAAAAAAATTGGAATAACTCCATGCATCTTATCAGACCACCATGCCGTAAAATTAGAATTCAACAACAACACAAATTGCAGAAAACCTACAAACTCATGGAAATTGAATAATGCTCAACTGCACCATTCCTGGGTCAAAGAGGAAATAAAAAAAGAAATTAAAGACTTCCTCGAATTCAATGAGAATGAAGACACAACATACCCAAACCTATGGGACACTTTGAAAGCAGTGCTACGGGGGGAAGTTCATAGCACTAAGTACTCACATGAAGAAACAGGAAAACAGTTATACCAGAGAATTAACATCACAGCTAAAAGCTCTAGAACACAAAGAAGCAAACTCCCCCAGGAGGAGTAGACGCCAGGAAATAATCAAATTGAGGGCTGAAATCAACAAAGTAGAAACCAGGAAAACAATACAAAGAATCAATGCAACGAAGAGTTGGTTCTTTGAGAAAATCAACAAGATAGACAAACCTTTGTCCAAACTTACCAAACAGCAGAGAGTGAACACGCAAATTAACAAAATCAGAAATGAAAAGGGGGACATAACAACAGACTCTGAGGAAATCCAGAGAATCATTAGGTCATACTTTGAAAACCTGTAATCCACAAAATTCGAAAATTTAAAGGAAATGGATGACTTCCTGGACAGCTATCATTTGCCAAAACTAAATCAAGAACAGATAAGCAATTTAAATAGACCTATAACCCCTATGGAAATAGAAGCTGTCATCAAAAGTCTCCCAACCAAAAAAAAGTCAAGGTCCAGATGGCCTCAGTGCAGAATTCTACCAGAAATTCAAAGAACAGCTTATACCCATTCTTCTCAAAGTGTTCCACACAATAGAAGCAGAAGGGTCTTTGCCAAACTCTTTCTATGAGGCTTCAATAACCTTGATCCCCAAGCCACACAAAGATACAACCAAGAAAGAGAACTTCAGACCAATATCCCTCATGAACATTGATGCAAAAATACTCAATAAAATACTGGCAAATCGGATCCAAGAACACATCAAAACAATCATTCACCACGATCAAGTAGGTTTCATCCCAGGGATGCAGGGATGGTTCAACATACGAAAATCCATCAACGTAATCCACCATATAAACAAGCTGAAATACAAAAATCACATGATCATCTCACTAGATGCTGAAAAAGCCTTTGACAAAATCCAACACCCCTTCATGATAAAGGTCTTGGAGAGATCTGGGATAACAGGGACATACTTAAACATAATAAAAGCCATATACAGTAAACCAACAGCCAACATCAAACTAAATGGACAGAAACTCAACGCAATTCCTCTAAAATCAGGAACAAAACAAGGCTGTCCACTCTCTCCATACCTTTTCAACATGGTACTTGAAGTTCTAGCTATAGCCATACGACAACAAAGGGGGATCAAGGGGATACAAATTGGGAAGGAAGAAGTCAAACTTTCACTGTTTGCAGACGATATGATAGTTTACATCAATGACCCAAAGAACTCTACCAGGGAACTCTTACAGCTGATTAACACCTTCAGCAAAGTGGCAGGTTACAAGATCAACTCAAGAAAGTCAGTAGCCCTACTATATACAGATGATAAAAGGGCTGAAAGAGAAATCAGAGAAACATCACCCTTTACAATTGCCACAAACAACATAAAATACCTTGGGGTAACGCTAACCAAACAAGTGAAAGACCTGTATCGTAAGAACTTTGAATCTTTAAAGAAAGAAATTAAAGAAGCCCTCAGAAAATGGAAAGATCTCCCATGCTCTTGGATAGGTAGGATCAATGTAGTAAAAATGGCAATCCTGCCAAAAGCAATCTACAGATTCAATGCAATCCCCATTAAAATCCCAGCACAATTCTTCACAGACCTTGAAAGAACAATAATCAATTTTGTATGGAAAAACAAAAGACCCAGGATAGCCAAAACAACCCTGTTCAACAAGGCAACGTCCGGAGGCATCACTATCCCTGACCTCAAGCTCTATTATAGAGCTATAGTCCTGAAAACAGCTTGGTATTGGCACAAAAATAGACAGGCAGACTAATGGAATCGAATTGAAAATCTGGGTATTAACCCACACACATACGAACATCTGATCTTTGACAAAGAAGCTAAAAATATACAATGGAATAAAGAAAGCATCTTCAACAAATGGTGCTGGCATAATTGGAGACTGACATGTAGAAAAATGCGGATCGATCCATGTTTATCGCCATGCACAAAACTTAAGTCCAAATGGATCAAAGACCTCAACATAAATCCAGCCACACTGAACCTCTTAGAAGAGAAAGTGGGTGGTACCCTTGAACGAATTGGTACAGGAGACAGCTTCCTGAACCAGTAGCACAGACAGTGAGATCAACAATTAATAAATGGGACCTACTGAAACTGAGAAGCTTCTGTAAGGCAAAGGACACAGTCAGCAAGACAAAAAGGCAGCCCACAGAATGGGAAAAAATATTCCCTAATCCCACATCTGACAGAGGGTTGATCTCCAAAATTTACAAAGAACTCAAGAAGCAAGTCTCCAAAACACCAAAGGACCCAATTAAGAAGTGGGCTGCAGAACTAAATAGAGAGTTTTCAATAGAGGAGTCTAAAATGGCTGAGAGGCACTTGAGAAAGTGCTCAACATCCTTAGCCATCCGGGAAATGCAAATCAAAGCAACTCTGAGATACCATCTCACTCCTGTCAGAATGGCTAAAATCAAAAACACCAATGACAATTTATGCTGGAGAGGATGTGGTGAAAGGGGGACACTCCTCCATTGCTGGTGGGAGTGCCAACTGGTTCAGCCACTTTGGAAAGCAGTATGGAGATTCCTCAGAAAAATGGGAATAAACCTACCACAAGACCCAGCAACTGCACTCTTAGGCATATATCCAAAAGATGCCCATTCATATAACAAAGATGTCTGTTCCACTATGTTCATAGCAGCTTTATTTGTAATAGCCAGAACTTGGAAGCAACCTAGATGTCCCTCACCCGAAGAATGGATAGAGAAAATGTGGTACATCTACACAATGGAGTACTATTCAGCAGAAAAAAATAATGGAATCATGAGATTCGCAGGCAAATGGATGACACTAGAAGAAACCATCCTGAGTGAGGTAACCCAGTCACAAAAAGAGAAACATGGCATGTACTCTCTCATACATGGATTTTAGACATAGATCTGGGGAGTGCCAGTCTACAATCCTACGGTCAGAGAGTCTGGGAAACAGAAACTTCATTTAGTGGCTGATCGAAGAAGAGGCAGACTCCCTTGGTTAAGGACTGAGCTGAACTCAAGAAAGCCAGTAACAGAGAGGGAGGACTGATGATCAAAGGGATTAAGACTGGGCTGGTTTAACCCCCAGAAACAGCTGACCAGACAAAGGTAACTCTTGAATCCCAGGCATCAGCCTGGGAATCCAGCATGGGACTGATCAAGACCCCCTGAATCTGGGTGTAAGTGAGGAGGCCTTGGGACTCTATTGAGCCTTGGGCAGCAGATCAGTACCCATCTCAAGTATTCACACGGATTTTGGACTCCCATAGAACAATGTGAGGTGCACTCTCACCCTGAACTCTTGGGGAAGGGTCTACGCCCTGCCCTATATGAAATGACAGACTATGGACACCCCCATGGAGGGCCTCACCCTCCCTGGGGGAATGAGGGGATAACGGGGGGGGGTTGGGGGGAGGGCACGGGAGGAGGGGAGGGAATGGGAGAGGGACCTGGAACTGACTTGTGAAGCAACCTCGTTTGTTATCTAAATTTAAACTGGAAAATAAAATATAGAAAAAAAAAAGAACTTTACCTAAAGCTTCATTCCCTGGGACTCCACTGGCTCTTGGTGCAAGATGCATCTTAGCACTTTCCTGTAGACCCTCTCAGCCTTCTCCTCTAGCTAATGGCTATGCCTTTTTTAGAACCATTGTATATAATGCCTAGGACTGAGAATTTGGCAAATATTCAAAAATTTGAATTAATGTATCAATCAAGAGATTACATGAGTTCCTTTGAGCTGAACTCCATTTATTTGTGTGTGTACCTGGTGGCAGTGGCTCCTTTCTCTCGAAGAGCTTTAGATCTAGTTAGCTATAGATGTTATGTAAATGTGTATGATATTTACATAAAGTCTCTCCATCTGCATTTAGTAAGCACTCTTTGGAAATTCAGCCTCAGACATGCAGTCTTTTGACCCATGCTCAGCTATAGAGGGATGGGACTTGGGTCTATATAATTTCCAGTTTTGGCCATGGAATCTTCACAGTCTGTGTCCAGCTGACTGTTTTATGTAGACATATTTTTCCTTGGTTTAGTCTATATGTGGGGCACCTGACCAATAGTGCTGTTCAGGCAGGAAGAGTATAGAGTCCTTTGCTTGCAGCATGAGATGCATAGATACTGATGCTCAGTGAAGACTGGCCATGTTTTTGAGGAGTTAACAGTTTCTCCATCTACTGCCTATGTAAGTCATCCCTTCCTCGGATACTCCAAAACTCAAGAGTGTTGAGATCCTAGAGTGGGTTGATGACTGCAAGGGTGCAGGCATTTCTATGCTATTTGTTATTTTCTGTGCAGCAGGACACTTTCCTTGGAGATGGAAACATTCCTCCCTCAACATTTCTCCAAGAACTTAATAGTTACCAGGCATCACATAAGCAAAGAACTGGGGAATTATAAAAGTAATTTAAATCTGGTCTGCCTGCTTCAATAAGCTCGGAATTTATTAGGCAGTAAAAGTGCGTAAATAACAGTCATTTGCTAAATGCCTACTTTATGCAGACATAGTCCCTAACCACCGAACCAGTGCCGGGTAGATCCAGGCTTCCCCTGAACCAATGCTCATTCTCCTTGTACTAAGCATGGACTTACATACAGCTCTTAGTTTGTCTAGGACAGTCCTGCTTTATTCTTGGTGTTTCAGTGAACTCATTAATAGTTTCCCTCTCATTCTCAAAAATGTCTCAGTTTAAAAAATAATTCATCTAGCCAGCCTAACTGAGGGATTTGAGTTCTCAAATGTGCTGCGGCAGGAGTATAAAGGTGTTGTACAAATCCTATGTTAAAACCTATTAATTTTTTCTTGGGGTGTGTGGTGGTTTGGATGGGAATGGCCCCCCCATAAGTTCATACATCTAATACTTGATTCTCATTTGGTGGAACTGTTTGGGAGGTATTATGAAGTGTGGTCTTACTGGAGGAAGTGTATCACTGGGAGTGGGCTTTTCGATTTAAAAATCCCAAACCATGACCAGTCTAATTCTCTCCAGGCTTTGTGCTTGTGGATGAAATGCAAACTCTCAGCTATTGTGCTAGCACCATATGTACCTTCCTGCTGACATGCTTCACACCATAGTCACCTTTAATCAACCCTCTGACATTGTAAGGAAGCCCACAGTTAAATGCTTTATTTTATAATCAGCCTTGGTAATGGTACCAAGTAACTGTTTTAGGGTTTTTATTGCTGCGAAGAGACACCATGACCATGGCACCTCTTACAAGGAAAACATTTAATTGGGGTGGCTTGCTAACAGTTTCAGAGGTTCAGTCCATCATTATGGGGAGCATGATGGTGTGCAGGCAGACATGGTGTTGGAGCTGAGACTGCTACATCTTGCAGGCATCAGGAAGCTGACTGACTGTCACTCTTAGGGAAGCTTGGGCACCCCCATAGTGACATACTTCCTCTAACAAGGTCACACCTCCTAATAATGCCACTCTGCTTGGGGGCCATTTTCTTTCAAACCACCATAATTCCCCCCAAAGAATTATAGCCATACACAATGTCAAAATGCATTCAGTCTAACTTCAAAAGTTCCCATACTCTATAACAGTCTCAAACGTATTTCAAAGTCCAAAGTCTCTTCTGGGATGTATGGCAATCTCTTAACTGTAATTCCCCTATAAAATACAAAATCAAAAACATATCACATACTTCCAACATATAATGGCACAGAATATACATTACCATTCCAAAACGCATCTTTATTGACTACAATATACTTGTATACGCTTCTTTCTCTTGTGCTGGTTTCACTCCCTGCTAGCAGCTTTTCTCAGATTTTCTATGACTATGGCATCTCTAACATCTTTGGTTCTCTTAGGTGATCTAGGCTGCAACTTCACAGTTTCACACAATGGCCTCTCTACTAAGCCTCCATTCAGGAGTACCCCCGACACATGCCTGGCACCAGTAACTGTCCTTACGTGCAGAAGCAACTTCCATAACCCATTTCTTATATCCTTAACTGTAAAGCTAGAACCATGTGGTCAAAGCTGTCAAGTTCTGCTGCTTACTGGGGCTGGAACATGGCCTCCTTGTTCAATTACATCTTCTCCAGATTTCTGTCCTTCACTTCCTAAACTTGGCTGTCCTTGAAATTGACATTTAGATCAGGCTGGCCTGAGACTCAGAGATCTGTCAGCCTCTGCCTTTCCAGACCTGACACTAAAGACATGCACCACCATTTTTTGAAACTACCACACTAAGACATGGATGCAGGGAAAAGATAATAGAAGATGTAGAATTTAATTCATACCAAAATATTTTTGAGAGGAAAAAGTCATGATTATTGATAAGATTTTACTCTTTCTTTATTATGAATCTGTCTGTACTTGAGTATCCCAAACCAGAATCTGTAGGTATAGATACATTTAAATGCAGAAAAAATGTATGAATGAAAAAACAGAAGACAATATTTATTGAATAATTAATACATGCCATATGTGTGCTGAACAAAACATGTGAATTATTTCACTGAATCCTTACAAGCTTATAAGATAAATCTTCAAAACATATCCTGTATACATGAGAAATGTCACATTATCTTCAGTTATCAACTTGACATACCTGGAGAAAACAAAGTGTCTCCATTAGATTGGCTTATGGGCAGGCCTGTGGGATTATTTTTTCAACTGATAATTGATGTAGGAGGGCTCAGCCCACTATAGATGGTACCACTACTGGTAGGCAGATAGTTGTATAATAAAGGTGAATATGAGCCTGGAAACAAACCAATAAGCATTAATTCTTCCATTCCCAAATCTAGCTTCCTGCCTTGACTTCCCATACTTACGGACTGTAAAGCAGACAAGCCTTTTTCTCCATTCTCAAGCATCCTCATATCATGAACCAGGCCAGGAGGAAATGAAAGCCAAGTGTTAGATGGTATATAAAGAGTCATATACTCAGGACAACATGGTGTCAGAATTCAGACAGACAGGACAATCTAGCGCACAAGTTCATATTCTTAATTTTTTCCCTATCCTACTTCCAAAATTTCCATCACCTAGAACAGAATTCCACTGTAGCCCATGTAAGTTTAATTTGAGTTGATTAATTGTACTAGTGGCCAAAATTTTTTGAGCATCCGTGATGTGCCAGACAATTATGATAAAATTTTGAATCTTTGTAACAGCCCTTCTGTGTTCATGGGTCTCATTTTATGGATAAGCAATCTGACAGGAATAGAAATTAGAATCCATCTACTAATTGTGAGCTTACTGTCATTTGAGACAGAGAAGAATAGTGTGCTTCAGAGTAGAGTTGGAGAGTACAACGGCTGTATATTACTAGACTTCATTAGATAATTCCTGACCTGGCAAGAAAGGCAAGGACCTCTGAGAAATAACACAGACAGTTATCTCTTTGTTTTCTCAGAGGCATCAGCCTTGTCACCCTCGGCAAATTCATTCTTCCCTATGAGTCCATTTCCTCATTTGCACAGGAGATAACTTCTGTGTCACACATTTGCCATGAAGATTAAATGAGAAAGTGCACGCCGAGTATACAATCCAGTATCTATTAGCTGTCCTTTCCTTATCTGTGGTTATAGACCCTTCCTTTCTTTAGAATACTGGTGGGTTTCAATTTCAGCATGGCAGTAATGATTACTGAAATTTAATAATGTGCAATTCTTACTACATTAGAATTTGGATAAATTGGCACACTAAGTTAGAGCAATTTTGTACTCGAGCTTTTCCTCTGAAAAATTCATGCATTCTGTTCTGTCTGTTTACATGGAAATTATAGGCCCTCAAAGAATTAGTACATCTCAGAGGTTTCAAAAATTTGACCTGTTTCTTACTTTATATTTAAAAATGTGTCCCCAAAGGAAAGAAGCAGCTCTACCCAAGGTTTACACTAAAGAATAAGTTGCTCTTTTTTATCACCCCTAACTCTCAACTCACTTATTTTAGAAGTAACCATGGCAATTATTTATTTTTCCTTTTTCTGTTTCTTTTCTTTCTTTTTTGGTTTTGTTTTTGATACTGGGTTTCTCTGCGTAACAGCTCTTACTGTCCTGAAACTCACTCTGTAGACTAGGCTGGTCTTGAACTCAGAGATCTGCCTGCGTCTGTCTCCTGAGTGCTGGAATTCAATGTGTGCACCACCACCACTAAACTTTCAAGAAATATTCTATTCAAGCATCATCCTGCTGCCTTCCATGGTCATGATTGTTTTTTAATCATTTAGTAGTATATCTTGGCCATTTTCCCTTATGAACAGTTTTTTTCTCTCTCATTATTTTGTTTGTTACTTTTGAGAGAAGGTGTCAATAAATAGCCCAGACTCGTCTCAAATTCATGGTCTGTCTGTCTCTGCCTCTCAAGTGCTAGGACTACAAACATGTGCCACTAGGCCAAGCATTGCTTGTTATTTTTCATGACTTTTGTATGTTGGAACATATGGATATCCCATAATTTATGCAAATAATCACAGGATAATCAACTGCTACTAGAATAGCCAGATTACATTTAAACGTTTTCAAGGTTGACAAATATGGCAAAAATGTTCTTTTGTTTGTCAAAGAGGTTGTATTGATTTAATTATCAATAACAAACACAGATGCCTTGTCACATGTTCTATCGTTTTCAATTATATTTGGGAAATGCTAACTCATTTTGATTTATTATTATACCTTTTTTCTTATGAATCAACTGATTATCTTTCCCAATATTTGTAAGTAATTCATGTTTTGTTATATGTATATATATACATATATAAATATACACTCATAGGTATTCATTGTCCATATATCTTACAGATAATTCAAATTAATTACTCCTCTGAAAAAAATTTTTGAATGTTGAGAATTTGGACTCTTTGCCATATATTTTAAAATCATTTTATCTGATTTTGTTCATGTCATACATAGGATATTGGTACATTAAGAAATTCAACATTCACCCTAACTAGTCATCATTGTTTGTTCTTAATGAGTTTGTGGCAATGTGTCAGGCCTGTTTCTGAGAATGTGGGAAATTAGTCTTTCCTGTTTATATTTTTGTGGTTTTGTATCATTAAAGAAATTACTTGCCATTTTTGTCCATCTATAATTTTACTACAGGCAATGAGATAGGCATGTTATCACATTTTTCCCAAAGACTAGTCACTTGGTCCCCAAAATTTATTGTGTAATTCAATTATCGCCATTGACTTGACATGCTTCCTTTAGAAGGAATCAATTTTAAAAACATTTTAACCTGGTGAGATAGATCAATGGGTAAAGGTGCTTGCTAGTAAGCCTCCATACCAACTAGAGTTCAATCTCCAAGACTCACATGGTAGAAGTAAATAACTAACTCCCCCGAGTTTTCCTCTGACATCTACATGTGAGTCATGGCATGTACATGCTAAAACACACACACACACACATACACACACACACACACACACATATATATATATATATATATATTCTGTCATTCTGTCTTATTTTTTAAAAGTCCTTGAGGAGGTAACCATGAAACTCAAATAAATACCCTAGAAAATGATGCAAAGACATTAATGCAGCTGAGAATACTTCCCAGCACCATAGATGGTGATTACTTGCCAGTATTCATTGCAATATACATATATAAATATAGTACACACATATGTACTATAATTTCAGTTTTTAAATACATACCTGTGCATATACCCCCTAAAAGTTATTCATAAGATTTGCACTAAAATATCAACCTTGATTTTCCTGGAATGTGGGGGTCATAATTGTAAATGATCTTTCTCATATTCCTTGTATTATTCAGTTATTTCTTACACTGAATATTCACTACTAGCATTCAAAGAAAAATTTTGTTTGTTTTTTATTTTTCAAGGCAGGGTTTCTTTGTATAGCCCTGGATGCCTGGAAGTAGCTCTGTAGTCCAGGCTGGCCTCCAACTCACAGAGATCCACCTACCTCTGTCTCCCAAGTGCTGGGATTAAATGTGTGTGCCGCCAATGCCTGGCCAGAAGAAATAGGATTTTCCCCCTAGATTTTTAAAGTTTAAATGAGAAACAATATTATTTTACATATCAATCCCAGTTTCCTCTCCCTCCTATCCTTCTATGACCCTCTAACCCCTCATTCCATGCCTCTTTTGCTCCCCAGGGAGGGTGAGGTCTTCCATGGGGGGATCTTCAAAGTCTGTCATATCATTTGGGGTAGGGCCTAGCATGCCCCACTTCAGTGTGTCTAGGCTGAGAGAGTATCCCTCTATGTGCAATGGGTTCCCAAAGACCATTCGTACACTATGGATAAATACTGTTCTACTGCCAGAGGCTCCATAGACTGTGCAGGACTCCTCACTGACACCCATGTTCAGGAGGCCTGGATCAGTCCTATGCTGGTGTCCTAGCTGTCAGTCTGGGGAACCATGAGATCTACCTTGTTTAGGTCAGCAGTTTCTCTGGGTTTCCTCAGCCTGGTCTTGACCCCTTTGCTCATCAATCCTCCCTCTCTACAACTGGATTCTAGGAGCTTGGCTCAGTGCTTAGCTGTGGGTGTCTGTTTCTGTTTCCATCAGCTACTGGATGAAGGCTCTAGGATGGCATATAAGGTAGTCACCAAACTCATTATAGGGGAAGGGCATTTAAGATAGCCTGTCCACTATTGCTTAGATTCTTAGTTGGGGTCATTCTTTTAGATCTTTAGACATTTCCCTAGTGCTAGATTTCTCTTTAAAACTATAATGGCTCTATTAAGGTATCTCTTTTCTTGCTCTCCTCTATTCTTTCTCTGACTCACTCTTCCTGCTCCCTTATATCATCCTCCCCACTCTTCTTCTCCCCTGCTCTTTCTCCTAAATCCCTCTCCTCTCCCCCATGCTCCCTATTTGCTCAGGGTATCTTGTCCCTTCCTCCTTCTCCAGGGGATACTGTATGTCTCTCTTAGGGTATTCCTTGTTTCCTAGCTTCTCTGGAGGTGTGGATTGTAGGCTGGTACTCCTTTGCTCTATATCTAATATCCATATATGAGTACATACCATGTTTGTCTTTTTTTGACTTGGTTAACTCATTCAGGATGGTTTCTTCCAGTTCCATCTCTTTGCGTGCGAATTTCAAGATTCCATTGTCATTTTTTCCTGCAGAGTAGTACTCCACGGTGTAAACGTACCACATTTTCTTTATTCATTCTTCAGTTGAGGGGCATCTAGGTTACTTCCATATTCTGGCTATTACAAATAATGCTGCTATAAACATAGTGGAACAGATGTCCTTGTTGAATGAATGTGCATTTTTTGGGTATATGCCTAAGAGTGGAATTTCTGGATCTTGAGCTAGACTGATTCCCATTTTCCTGAGGAACTGCTATACTGATTTTCAAAGTGGCTGTACAAGTTTGCACTCCTACCAGCATTCCCCTTTCTCCACATCCTCTCCAGCATAAACTGTCATTAGTGTTTTTGGTTTTAGCCATGCTAACAGGTGCAAGATGGTATCTCACAGTTGTTTTGATTTGCATTTCCCTGATGTCTAAGGATGTTGAGCACTTTCTTAAGTGTCTTTCAGTCATTTTAGACTACTCTATTGAGAATTTTCTGGTTCTGTACCTCACTTTTTAATGGAAGTATTTGTTGTTTGGTGACTAGCTTCTTGAGTTAAGTGTATATTTTGGAGATCAGCCCTCTGTCAGATGTGGGGTTGGTAAAGATCTTCTCCTATTCTGTGGGCTGCCATTTTGTCTTGTCAACTGCGTACTTTGCCTTACAGAAGCTTCTCAGTTCAGGAGGTTCCATTTATTAATTGTCCATCTCAGTGTCTGTGCTACTGGCATTACGTTCAGGAAATGCTCTCCTGTACCAATTAATTCAAGGGTAGCTCCCACTTTCTCTTCTGAGAGGTTCACTGTGGCTGGATTTATGTTGAGGTCTTTGATCCATTTGGATTTAAGTTATGTGCATGGCGATAGATGTGGATCTATCTTCAGTCTTGTACATGTCAGCATCCAGTTATGCCAGTACCATTTGTTGAGGATGTTTTATTTTTTTCCATTGTATAATTTTAGCTTCTTTGTAAAAAATCAGGTATTTGTAGGTGTGTGGGCTAATATCAGGATTTTCAGTTAGATGCCATTGATTTACTTGTCTATTTTTGTGCCAATACCAAGCTGTTTTCAGGACTATAGCTCTATAATAGAGCTTGAAGTCAGGGATGGTGATGCCTCCGGAAGTTCCTTTATTGTACAGGGTTGTTTTGCCTATCCTGGGTCTTTTGTTTTTCTGTATAAAGTTGAGTATTGTTCTTTCAAGGTCTGTGAAGAATTGTGTTGGGATTTTAATGGGGATTGCATTGAATCTGTAGATTGCTTTTGGTAAGATTGCTAGTTTTATTATGTTGATCCTACCTATCCTAGAGCATGGGAGACCTTTCCATTTTCTTTTTTTTTCTTTATTTTATTTTATTTTCCAGTTTAAATTTAGATAAGAAACAAGGTTGCTTCACAAGTCAGTTCCAGGTCCCTCTCCCTTTCCCTCCCCTCCTCCAGAGCCCTCCCCCCAACCCCCCCCCCGTTATCCCCTCATTCCCCCAGGGAAGGTGAGGCCCTCCATGGGGGTGTCCATAGTCTGTCATTTCATATAGGGCAGGGCCTAGACCCTTCCCCAAGAGTTCAGGGTGAGAGTGCACCTCACGTTGTTCTATGGGAGTCCAAAGTCCGTGTGTATACTTGGGATGGGTACTGA
Source organism: Mesocricetus auratus (assembly GCF_017639785.1). Taxonomy (NCBI): domain Eukaryota; kingdom Metazoa; phylum Chordata; class Mammalia; order Rodentia; family Cricetidae; genus Mesocricetus; species Mesocricetus auratus. The sequence continues at coordinate 105,994,168 of NW_024429188.1, read as the reverse complement.
TCTGCTGCCCAAGGCTCAATAGATTACCTAGGCCTCCTCACTGACACCCAGATTCAGAGGGTCTTGATCAGTCCCATGCTGGATTCCCAGGCTGATGCCTGGGATTCAAGAGTTAACCTTTGTCTGGTCAGCTGTTTCTGGGGGTTCAACCAGCCCAGTCTTAATCCCTTTGATTATCAGTCCTCCCTCTCTGTTACTGGCTTTCTTGAGTTCAGCTCAGTACTTAACCAAGGGAGTCTGCCTCTTCTTCGATTAGCCATTAAATGAAGTTTCTGTTTCCCAGACTCTCTGGTCATAGGATTGTAGGCTGGCCCTCCCCAGATCTATGTCTAAAATCCATATATGAGAGAGTACATGCCATGTTTCTCTTTTTGTGACTGGGTTACCTCACTCAGGATGGTTTCTTCTAGTGTCATCCATTTGCCTGCGAATCTCATGATTCCATTACTTTTTTCTGCTGAATAGTACTCCATTGTGTAGATGTACCATATTTTCTCTATCCAATCTTCGGTTGAGGGGCATCTAGGTTGCTTCCAAGTTCTGCCTATTACAAATAAAGCTGCTATGAACATAGTGGAACAGACATCTTTGTTGAATGAATGGGCATCTTTTGGATATATGCCTAAGAGTGGAGTTGCTGGGTCTTGTGGTAGGTTTATTCCCATTTTTCTGACGAATCTCCATACTGATTTCCAAAGTGGCTGAACCAGTGGGCACTCCCACCAGCAATGGAGGAGTGTCCCCTTTCACCACATCCTCTCCAGCATAAATTGTCATTGGTGTTTTTGATTTTAGCCATTCTGACAGGAGTGAGATGGTATCTCAGAGTTGCTTTGATTTGCATTTCCCGGATGGCTAAGGATGTTGAGCACTTTCTCAAGTGCCTCTCAGCCATTTTAGACTCCTCTATTGAAAACTCTCTATTTAGTTCTGCAGCCCACTTTTTAATTGGGTCCTTTGATGTTTTGGAGACTTGCTTCTTGAGTTCTTTGTAAATTTTGGAGATCAACCCTCTGTCAGATGTGGGATTAGGGAATATTTTTTCCCATTCTGTGGGCTGCCTTTTTGTCTTGCTGACTGTGTCCTTTGCCTTACAGAAGCTTCTCAGTTTCAGTAGGTCCCATTTATTAATTGTTGATCTCACTGTCTGTGCTACTGGTGTTATGTTCAGGAAGCTGTCTCCTGTACTAATTCGTTCAAGGGTACCACCCACTTTCTCTTCTAAGAGGTTCAGTGTGGCTGGATTTATATTGAGGTCTTTGATCCATTTGGACTTAAATTTTGTGCATGGCGATAAACATGTATCGATCCACATTCTTCTACATGCCAGTCTCCAGTTATACCAGCACCATTTGTTGAAGATGCTTTCTTTATTCCATTGTATATTTTTAGCTTCTTTGTCAAAGATCAGATGTTCGTACGTGTGTGGGTTAATACCCAGGTTTTCAATTCGATTCCATTGGTCTACCTGTCTATTTTTGTGCCAATACCAAGCTGTTTTCAGGACTATAGCTCTATAATAGAGCTTGAGGTCAGGTATGGTGATGCCTCCGGACGTTGCCTTGTTGAACAGTGTTGTTTTGGCTATCCTGGGTCTTTTGTTTTTCCATACAAAATTGATTATTGTTCTTTCAAGGTCTGTGAAGAATTGTGCTGGGATTTTAATGGGGATTGCATTGAATCTGTAGATTGCTTTTGGCAGGATTGCCATTTTTTACTACATTGATCCTACCTATCCAAGAGCATGGGAGATCTTTCCATTTTCTGAGGGCTTCTTTAATTTCTTTCTTTAAAGGTTCAAAGTTCTTACGATACAGGTCTTTCACTTGTTTGGTTAGCGTTACCCCAAGGTATTTTATGTTGTTTGTGGCAATTGTAAAGGGTGATGTTTCTCTGATTTCTTTTTCAGCCCTTTTATCATCTGAATATAGTAGGGCTACTGATTTTCTTGAGTTGATCTTGTAGCCTGCTACTTTGCTTAAGGTGTTAATCAGCTGTAAGTGTTCCCTGGTAGAGTTCTTTGGATCATTGATGTAAAATATCCTATCATCTGCAAACAGTGAATGGTTGACCTCTTCTTTCCCAATTTGTATCCCCTTGATCCTCTTTTGTTGTGATATGGCAATGGCTAGAACTTCAAGTACAAGGTTGAAAAGGTATGGAGAGAGTGGAAAGCCTGGTTTTGTTCCTGAGTTTAGAGGAATTGCATTGAGTTTCTGTCCATTTAGTTTGATGTTATCTGTTGGTTTACTGTATATACCTTTTATTATGTTTAAGTATGTTCCTGTTATCCCAGATCTCTCCAAGACCTTTATCATGAAGGGGTATTGGATTTTGTCAAAGGCTTTTTCAGCATCTAGTGAGATGATCATGTGATTTTTGTTTTTCAGATTGTTTATATGGTGGATTATGTTGATGGATTTTTGTATGTTGAACCATCCCTGCATCCCTGGGATGAAACCTACTTGATCGTGGTGAATGATTGTTTTGATGTGTTCTTGGATCCGATTTGCCAGCATTCTATTGAGTATTTTTGCATCAATGTTCATGAGGGATATTGGTCTCAAGTTCTCTTTCTTAGTTGTATCTTTGTGTGGCTTGGGGATCAAGGTTATTGAAGCCTCATAGAAAGAGTTTGGCAAAGACCCTTCTGCTTCTATTGTGTGGAATACTTTGAGAAGAATTGGTATAAGCTGTTCTTTGAATTTCTGGTAGAATTCTGCACTGAGGCCATCTGGACCTGGACTTTTTTTGGTTGGGAGACTTTTGATGACTGCTTCTATTTCCATAGGGGTTATAGGTCTATTTAAATTGCATATCTGTTCTTGATTTAGTTTTGGCAAGTGATAGCTATCCAGGAAGTCATCCATTTCCTTTAAATTTTCGAATTTTGTGGATTACAGGTTTTCAAAGTATGACCTAATGATTCTCTGGATTTCCTCAGAGTCTGTTGTTTTTTCCCCCTTTTCATATCTTGGCAAATCTTCACACTCTCATTTCACACTGTTCTTCTACTCTAGCTGGGTTCCTTATGTCATTTTTTGCAGTATGCCCTTGGTGTGTGTTGAATGAATACTGTTTGCTCTGCATATAGCACTTTGATCAAATGTTTGAATTTCTTCATATGTCTAAAACTCCATCTGTCTCTAGGTCCTTGTCTTGACACTGGGCTATGATGTTGCTGCTTCTAAAGGACTCTGAGCTTTCTTATGTGAGCTGATTTCTTCTTGGAAAATGATGGAATAATTTAACTGCCTGGAGTGTTGGAGTGTGATTAGTGAACTATTTGCTATACAGTTCATGCTGTCACTTGCCCAGTGTTCTTTAATACTTCAAGTTTGCATATGGAAGCTGATAGGCTTGTACAGTATAATCTGATACATGCTATTTGGAAAAGATCACTGGTGATAGGCAGAGTCCATTTACCACGGTGCTAGACAACTCTTTAATTTTGCCAGCTATGTGCGCATATGGGAAGAATTTGTCTGCTTTTGTTTTCCCTGTCTCAATATTTGAGTGCAACTTTTTTCATCCAGGACAAGTTTTATATCATGTGTTTTAAATATGACTTTTAGTTAAGTATTTTCTTTCCATTGCTCATAGTTTTCTATCCAGCAAGATTCCAGATAAACGAAGAACCGGGAGTCTCTGAACAATGGCGGCATTTAAAATAAAATTATCTTTCTGATTATAAAAATAATCAGAATTAGTATTGCATAATAATCACAGACTTTTGAGTCCATTCAAATATTTTGTACTTGGCTTGGTCTTTTGCCTTCATTGAATAGTCTAGACTATACAATTTTTAGAGGTAAGTATTCTTTTCCATTTCACATAGAAAATAGAAGCCTAAACAATTTCTCATCCTATACATGGTTACAGCCAAGGAGTGGCAGATTGTGAATTAGAACCTGGGTTTTCTGTATACTTTGCTACTATCAGCTGCTGTGGAATATTCCCTTCCACTGTGTGAATATATGTCGCTATGATGGGTTTAATAATCAAGCTGCCTTCCCAATAGCTGAAAAAGATAAAGTTAGGTGGTAAAGCCAACTGAGAATGCTGGGAAGGATAAGGGAGGAGACAGGAGTTGCCAGCTAGATGCAGAGGGAGCAGGAGATGAACATGTCATGATAATAAAGGTACAACCAAGTGGCAGAGTGTAAATAAGGAATATGGGTTAACTTAAAATGTAAGAGTTAGTTGGCAATAAGCCTGAGCCATTTGTTAAGCATTTACAATTAATATAAGCCTCTGCATATTAATTTGGAAGTGGCTCTGGGTATCAGGAAAACCACCTGCAACCAACTTCTGTCTCCTTATGTAATCATCAGAAAAGTAAAAAGAGTAATGAAGAAAACAATAATTCCTTTACCTATAAATATCCATTGTAGTTGGTTCATATTCTCCAAGTCTTATAGTTAACATGTTTTATTAATTGCTCATTGCTTTTTAACATTTAACTTTTTAACATATTCATTCACTCATTCATTTGTGAGTATGTTGCTTGCATATGCCATGGCATACTTTTAGATGTCAGAAGACAATTTGCAAGTGGAGGTTATCTCCAGAAATTGAACTCGGGTCATCAGGCTTGGAGGCAAGCACCTTTATAAAACACCGAGCCATCTTGGAGGACCAATACTTACCCTCTTATTGCCTCTTATTGTGAGAATGTTTTTAAGTGATTTAATTTTGCTGAAAATACTTCATATTTGCATATCATTGAGCTGTATTACACATCATTTAATCAGTCTCCAGTCCCTTAGTACTGATTTTAGCTTTCACTATTAGAAAAAGTAAATATAAAAAATGACCATAAATTTAAACATAAGCACATTTTAAGATCCTTGACAAGCATATCATTCTTGATAAATATGGATTTTACTTAGTCATAATGGATTTTTATATACTTTACAATTGATTCTACTTAATATTACATACATCTTTTTATGACTACTGGATATAAAAGAGATGTGAATTATTTTTAAGTTGTTACCTTCTTTCTTATCCAAAATATTAAAAGGGGGATGGGCTTCAATCTTATCAAATTAGAAAGGCCTTCTTGACCTCAGGGTTATGTGATGTTGGGCTGGATAGTATTTATAACAGTATATGTCTCCCAGGAGGGAGAGCTTGCAGGCTAAATGCCCTAGGAATTCTGTCTAATGTAAGGATTTTACACAGACAGATGCCACATTTGGATTGACGCTGAATAGCGGAGAAGGTACAGATAAGTGGGCTTTTAGAGTCTCCTCTGACTTAGACATTGCATTTTAAATCCTATCTATTTGGAACTATCATTGAATTTCCCCCATATGACATTCTTGCAACAAGATTAAGTAATTTTTATCCATGTTTAACAGAAAATAACAATACCAGTAGTGGAAAATTGCTAAACCCATACTGTGGGACAGCCTTTGTGCTAAGCACTTTGCATGCTATTTGCCTTAATCCTTGAAAGAATGTGCTGTTAAACAGGTGCTATATTTCATGGATAAAGACAAGGAAGCATGACAATTTTAAATAACTTATTTTAACTCACAAATTTCGCAACTAGCAGATGTGAGAATCAAACTAAGTAAGAATCCAGAGTGATTAGAATGACTAATACTCTTGTTTAAAGCCCTTCAGAGAAGAAATAACCAAGCTGGAAACCATGTCTCAGACTTCAGAAAGCTTTCTTCTTCCAAGTATGCACTGTAGTTGCCTATTCCAGTCCCAATGTGAAATACTCAACACAGTTAGGAGTCTCTCAAACACAGTCCATGTTCATTCTAAAACACATAGTGGCAAGTCATTGACTTCACTCTTGACACCCCGTGTGTGTGTGTGTGTGTGTGTGTGTGTGTGTGTGTGTTTGAACCTGTGAAGTCAAATAATTCCCACAGACATACTTTTACCAATGAGTTGGTAGAGTGAGTGAAGAATAATGTGACTTATCCAAGATGATATATATGGGAATGTATGTATGTATAGAGGTAACATTGTCTTCTCTGGGTTGCATGCCACAAAATAAGTATTCAGTAAATGATCAAAAAACTTAGCAATGATGATATTCTTTTGCTATCATATGGCAATGGATCTTCTGCTTTATTAGTCCTTAGGTTTTAAAATAAAGGACATGGAGAGCTGATACTATATGGAAGATTTATAAATATAGATTATAATTTGCATGAAGAATGTCCCTGTCCTGGTTTGCTTTGTAATGTTATGATAAACACCATGAAAAAATTAGCTTGGGGAAGAAAGGGTTTATTTCATCTTAGAGCTTACGGTTCATCATGAAGGGAATTCTGAGTAGGAACCTGGGAGCAGAAACTAAAGCACAGGCCATGGAGTAATGCTCATTTGCTTGCTCGCCATGATTTGCTCACCTTACTTTTTATGCCTCCCAGAATGGACAGTTGATTATGAAAATGCCCCATAGATTTACCTACAGTTAATCTGATAGAGAGAAGGTTCCCTCTCAGTTAAGATTCCCTCTTTCTAGATGACACTAAGTTGGCAAAATAATGACAACAAACAACTACTCAGTATTGTCCTCTCAGAAAGTAGCTGTTATACTGACAGAAGTTGACTCAGTTCTGAGACCCTCAGATCTGTGTCCAAGCTCCAAAGGTTTTTAAATGGTTCTAAGTTTTTGTTTTTGTTCTTTTTGAGGCATGGTTTCTCTGTGTAGCTTTAAAGCCTGTTCTGGAACTTGTACTGTAGACCAGGCTAGCCTTGAACTCACAGAGATACACCTGTCTCTGCCTCCTGAGTGCTGGGATTAAAGATGTGTGCCACAAATGCCTGACTGGAGCTGTTGCCTTTGTTGGATCAGTCTTAAACCTTTTTTTTTTTACTTTTTAAATTTAAATTAGAAACAAGCTTGTTTCATAAGTCAATCCCAGCACCCTCTCTCCTCGTCCCTCGCCACCAACCAAATCCCCCAACCTACCATCCAATCCCCACTCTGCTCCCCAGGGAGGGTGAGGCCCACCATGGGAAATCTCCAAAGTCTGTCATATCACCCAGGGCAGGGCCTAGGCCCTCCCCAATGTATCCAGGCAGAGAGAGCATCCCTTCATGTGGAATGGGCTGCCAAATTCCATTTGTATGCCAGATATAAATACTGATCTACTACCTGAGGCCCCATAGATTGTCAAGACCTTCTCATAGACATCTAAATTTAGTCTGGCATTACTGAGCTCCCCTTTTTTCAGGTCAGCTGGCTCTGTGAGTTTCACCAGCCTGGTCTTGATCCCTTTGCTCATCAATCCTCCCTCTCTGCAACTGGATCCCAGGAGTTCAGTTCAGTGTTTAGCTGTTGGTGTCTGCCTCTGCTTCCATCAACCACTGAATGAAGGCTCTAGGATGGCATATAAGGTAGTCGTCAATCTCATTATTAGGGAAGGGATTTAAGGCCGCCTCTCCACTATTGCTTAGATTGTCAGTCAGTGTCATCCTTGTAGATCTCTGGAAATCACACTAGTGCCAGATCTCTCCTCAAACCTATAATGACTCCCACTATTATGGTATCTCTCATCCTGCTCTCTATTCTTCCCCCATCTCAACCTTCCTGCTCCCGCATGTCCGCCTCTGCCCTCCTCTTCTCCCCCTCTCTCCCTGATCTATCTCCCATCTCCCCATGCTCCCAATCCTCTCACAAGATCCTGACTCATTCATCTTCTCTGGGGTACCATGCATATCTCTCTTAGGGTCCTCCCTGTTTCCCATACTCTCTGATGGTGGGATTGTAGGCTGGCAATCCCCTGTTCCATGTGTAAAATCCATATATGAGTGAGTACATACCATGTTTGTCTTTTTATGACTGGGTTACCTCACTCAGGATGATTCCTTCTAGTGCCATCCATTTGCCTGTGAATTTCAAGATTCCATTGCTTTTTCCCACTGAGTAGTACTCCATTGTGTAAATGTACCACATTTTCTCTATCCACTCTTCAGTTGAGGGGGATCTAGGTTGCTTCCAGGTTCTGGCTATTACAAATAGTGCTGCTATGAACACAGTGGAGCAGATGCCCTTGTTGTATGAACTTGCCTCATTTGGATATATGCCTAAGAGTGGAATTTCTGGGTCTTGTGGTAGACTGATTCCCATTTTCCTGAGCAACTGCCATACTGATTTCCAAAGCGGCTATAGGAGTTTTCACTCCCACCAGCAGTGGAGGAGTGTTCACCCTTCTTCACATCCTCTCCAGTGTAAACTGTCATTGGTGTTTTTTGACTTTAGCCATTCTGGCTGGTGTAACATGGTGTCTCAGAGTTGTTTTGATTTGAATTTCCCTAATGGCTATGGATGTTGGGCACTTGCTTAAGTGTCTTTTAGCCATTTTAGCCTCCTCTATTGAGAATTCTCTATTTAGTTCTCTACCCCACTTTTTAATAGGATCCTTCGGTGTTTTGGAGACTTGCTTCTTGAGTTCTTTGTAGATTTTGGAGATAAGCCCTGTGTCAGATATGGGGTTAGTGACTATCTTTTCCCATTCTGTGGGCTGCCTTTTTGTCTTGTTGACTGTTTCCTTTGCCTTACAGAAGCTTCTCAGTTTTATTAGGCCCCATTTAATTGTTGATCTCAGTGTCTGAGCTACTGGTGTTATGTTCAGGAAGAGGCCTTCTGTATCAATTTGTTCAAGAGTATCTCCCACTTTCTGCTCTAAGAGGTTCAGTGTGGCCAGATGTATGTTGAGGTCTTTGATCCATTTGGATTTAAGTTTTGTGCATGGTGATAGATATGGATCTATCTGCAGTCTTGTACATGCCAGCATCCAGTTATGCCAGCACCATTTGCTGAGGATGCTTTCTTTTTTCCATTGTATAATTTTAGCTTCTTGTTCAAAAATCAAGTGTGCGTAGGTGTGTGGGTTAGTATCAGGGTCTTCAATTCCATTCCATTGGTCTACCTGACCTTTTTTGTGCCAATACTAAGCTATTTTCAGGACTATAGTTCTACAATTGAGCTTGAAGTCAGGAATGGTGATGCCTCTGGAAGTTCCTTTATTGTACAGGGTTATTTTGGCTTTCTTGGGTCTTTTGTTTTTCCATATAAAGTTATGTATCATTCTTTCAAGGTCTGTGAAGAATTGTGTTGGGATTTTGATGGGGATTTCATTGAATCTGTAGATTGCCTTTGGCAAGATTGCCATTTTTACTTTGTTGATCCTACCTACTCAAGAGCATGGAAAAACAAAAAAACCAGGATAGCTGAGTTTTAGTAATGTTTCTTTTACGAACGGGGGTGCCTATGTGTTTGGGGCATAGATGTTCAGAACTGAGACTTCTTCCTGGATTTTTCCTGTGATAAATATAAAATTCCCTTCTTTATCTCTTTTGATTAATTTTAGTTTGAAGTCTTATTTGATAGAGACTAGGATAGCTACACCAGCTTGTTTCTTGGGTCCATTTGATTGGAAAATCTTATCCAAACCCTTTATTCTGAGGTAATAATACCTGTCTTTGAAGTTGAGGTGTGTTTCTTGTATGCAGCAGAAAGATGGATTCTGTCGTTGTATCCATTCTGTTATCCTGTGTCTTTTTATAGGCAAATTAAGACCATTAATATTGAGGGAGATTAAGGACTATTGAGTGTTAATTCTTGTTTGTTCTTGATTTGTTATTGTTGGTGGTATTGTTTGTGGATTTACCCTGCTTTTTCTTTTGGCTTTTGTTAAAGTTGAATTATGTATTGCCTATATTTTTGTGAGTGTAGTTAGCTTCCTTGGGCTGGAGTTCTCCTTCCAGAACTTTTTGTAGGGCTGGATTAGTGGATATGTATATTTAACTCTGATGGTGTCTTATTGGTTTTTCAGTTGTTAAATATGTTCTTATATTGTTGTTTTCCCATCCCTTCTTCCAGTGGGTACAGGTGGGCTCTCTTCTTCTCCTGGTGGATATGGGTTCAAGGTTCTCTTCCGGTGGGCACATGCAGGTC